>NC_037320.1:0-337134 GCF_000143535.2 Botrytis cinerea B05.10 | reverse complement strand
GCTTCAAGGCCTTATCAAGCTCCGATTTATAGCCCGTATCAATGCTAGTAAGCATATTGATCCTACCAAATGACTTGGGCATCTGGTTCATAAGCCACTTGAATGCTACCTTCTTCGGGCTCATACCAAGGCATCGCTTCGTGACCGAATTTTCTTTTGGTGGCAATGAATCAGATGACAAAATCGTGATTGTTCCAGCATTTAACTGCAGTACTATAATAAGGAGTCTGGAAGTATCGGAATTCAGGCCTAACAGGTTGTCAAAGACGCGTCTGAGAATCATTGCATTTTTCCGCCTCATAAATTACATAGGCTGACTTCGCTGGACTTCCAACGAATTGCCATCTTTCTCGCGCCTCACGTTTACAATCTCTCGTTGAAACAACTTTCCCGATGAATTCCTGAGGAGAAGCAACTCAAGATTTACTATCTTTCAAGCCCATGAACTCTAGCTTTTGGAGGTAGAGTTACTGGTTACATTGACTTCCTGCGTGCTGGGCATTTTGCCTGCAGAGTACAAGGTACGCTTTGCTCCCTCGAGAAAGTATGACCTGCATCTCTGTTCTTTGGCCCTGCCCTGGTGACTTGGATAGTACCTGAGTCTCACGAATCTGCCTTTTTGTTTGGGGCAGGATGATCTCGTGCTCGTAGCTGAGAATGGCGGTAGTGTGTTAGCTTTTGAGCGTTGGGGTTTTCTTGGAAGTAAGAACTATAGTTTCCCGATAATTAAAAGTTGGTCGGCTTTCAATGCAGTGGGTCTTAAGCCTCTGCGTAAGGTTATATCAATTATCGCTTACAAGAAAATCTGAGGTGGAATACTTACAGTATCCGGGGGAAAACGGAGTGGCAAAGCAAGGCGCTTGTATTCTTGATGCGGATGAATAATTGTGTGTTTTAATTGTCTCCGTGTTTGATTTTGAGGCGCAATGGATCGAGTCATGAAGATAATCAAGATCTATAAAATAATATTGTAAACGGGCAAAGAATTAGAAGATGTAAGACGTTGTGAGTAAAGCCTTGCATTGGGACATAGAATGTCGATGAATCGAAGCTGTGTTCAAGGATCGTACCTCCGGATCATACAGCGCTGATCGAACATTTTCAGTTAGATTTTAAGTCATGTTTTGTGCTATGAATCATCTAGCCGTATTTGGGCATATACAGTGGCTATTTTGTACATATTCTCTAAATGTTATGAGTATCTCAAGAACTATTTAATGTGGAGTCGCTTGTGAGAGACCGGTAGTCCCTTCGTCTCACCTTAATTTTCATTTTCTAATTAACCACATTTGGTGATTCAATTTTTTGGAAGTGGTCCAGTTTGCTTTACATTGAGGATAATTGACAATAGCAAAGATGGCAGTGATAAAAGTTACAGCAGAAACGACAGTCAAGCCTAATTTGGGTCATAATTGAGAATGGGACAGTAAGACCACCAAGATCAGTATTGATGGCGAGTATGAAATTTTTTTGAAGAAACTGGTGGACGTCATATTTCCATCAGATAATGACTTAATTTGTAACATTTTCGAGTCTTTTAATCTCCTGGTGATTACTTGAAAAGACTAGGAGCTTCAAGAAACTTCGACGTTCATCTAAGGTCTTTGGAGGGAAAAAAGGTGGTTAGGAATGAAGAATATTTGTATTGATGGATATGGTTGCAACGGTCTTTAGGTGACTTTGATTGGCCTGTAGACCGAGGAGAGTCAATTAATGAGATTAATTCAATGGAGTTTTCAGTGTCATAGTGTATTGCGTAAATCTAAGAGGGAGTGAATAATAACTTGCATGATGCAGGTCGTTTAGGTCTCGGTGACTGGGTATAGAAATATGCGTTTCAGGTATTCTCGTTCCGTATTTTGAACACTTAATGAATCGTCTCAAAATTCTTTGAGGATATTGTCAACGGAGTGCCGCTATCGAAAGCTTTCGACGTCATCTGCGGAATGTGATTTGGCGAAATATCTTCCCTAGTGTGGTGTAATATATGAAGTGGGATGCGATTCTTTAATGGTGGTGCTTGGGAAAGTAATCACAGCAAGAAGTTTCGTTTCCCATGTAAGTTTTGATCGTACGTAAATTTCAACACAAAACTTCAATCGACGAGAATACCTCATGATCACATCTCTTGGCTCCCAAAATAATAAGGGGTAAAGGGCAATCAATTGGTTACCACTCGCTAGCTTAAAAGCCAGGCGGGCTTAGTTCCCGTTTTTTCTCTATCAGGCTTCAGTGCTAGAAATATCCAGCAATACATTTTTATTTTTGATGAATAGAGGATAGCTTTGATAGTATTAGATGTGCAACAACATTGAGTGCATTATCTGTGATATAGTGTCAGAGGTATAATGTGAATGAGACCAGTGGTGGACACTAAAGATAGAAAGGGTAAAGATACTATTTTGTCTGGATTGGCCATTCATAGTGATGATATCGAAAAGCCAAGAACCGGGAATTTTACGTAGCCAACTGGTATATAAGATTACAGATCCGGTGTAATAGGGATTTTAGATATAACCCAGTCGACTAAAAGCAGAGTCAAATCTTATTGGAATATGGGACGTATTTCTCTACCTTACTCTGATAGAATCACTATTTTTTGTGTTCAAGATTGACGCACGCATTCGGGGGCCGTTTCAGAATATGCGATCAAGATGCACTTGATGATGAAAGTGTCTTTCAGCGACAGTGAATATCGACAGCAACGCTGAGTAGAGCAGGAAAATTCAAGTAGTTCCACAATGTATTTTACAGTAGAATAGATTCGCCCTGAGTCCCATAAAATAGCGTTCTTATTCTATCTCGAATTCGACATTCTCATTGCTGCCATATCCCCATACTGAAATTCAACAGTCATTCTCATATCCCGGGCGAAATAACCCCCTTATTTCCCTGTTGTATATCGAGGAATTCGCTCACATTATTGATTATTCAAAACATTTTTATACCGGTTTTCTGGGATAGCACTTAATCTCTCAAGAGAAACTATATGACCCTTGGCATGATTGGTACAGCCGGCTTTCTTGGCCTATCTGAATCTCGCAGAATTATTTAAGTTAGCAATCTATATATCCGAAGTTGATATCAGGATTTAGGATTCCGGGATGTGACGTGCATCAATTGCATTTTCTTGAAACCGTTAAGTGGTGTGGATGTGTGGATTATTGGATACTTTGATTATCCTCTATTTTTGTAGAATATGGTGAATTGCAAAATTTTACTAAAAAACTCAAGTACCTTTCTTCTATTGTTTGTTATATAAGGAGCTTTTGGGTCTTCCAAGTAACAGTAAGTATGTGTAAGAGTTAGCGATGGCTGAACAGGGGGAGAAGCAACCATTCAACACGCAATAATTCGTCAGAACTTGCCATTTATCCCAGTTCTATGTTAGAGGATACATCCAGTCTGTATAATCCATCTTGCGATTCGAAGATGGCTGTTAATGATCTACTACTATGTCGTTGTAATATTGACAGCAATTAGGTATTTTCTAAAATCTTCTACTCATCTATTTTTCGATGCTGTCTTACGACAGCGCCAATATATTTTCGCACAGCGACGACAGTCCAGAAGATCACATTTAATAAATTGATGTAGATCTACAAGGTATTAAATAGCAAATTACTGATGAGACACAAATGAATACGAGCCCATTGTCTTCTCAAGGATTCGTGGAAGATTGGTCAACTACCTCGTGAAGCAGTGGCGGCCGTCCGTATTCCTTTGCTTGAGAAGTGGTTCAGTTTATCAACCTCGTGGAGCTTTTATAGTCAAGTCAGAAATTTTCGTCAAGGACTAGCGGGAGTGGAAGTAGTGAGCACTAATAAGCTAGGTGTTACGAATAATTCAATATTTGAGCGGGATCGATAGGAGCTGGGTTTCTTATAAAGAGGTCTATTCTACTCCAAAGATGGCCATAGTTTTATTAGCTAAGTTTTACACAAATGAGAGTACAGGCTTGTTACAGGAGAATCTTAAGTGATCTTGAAGCGCTTGTTTGATTGTATATCAGTATCAGGTATTTTAATCTGATATGGTTGAAAGATATAATACGGGGGTTGTATTGATTATAATGACAGTGATGGATGGTTTCGATAACGAGAGTTTTCATCGGACGAAATTTTCCGATGAACAAAGATCATATCGTGCACGTGAATGTGGAACAACCAAGCACAAGTTGTGAGTAGTGGTTGGAGGCATTATGGTATCGAATTGATGGCTCAAGACATGGTCCTTTTGTAGGAGGAGGTGGAATCTTTCTACGAAGAATTGAAATTCATTCGATCATTATGAAGCAAGGATGGTATCCTCATTCAGGTTTGACCTAGCAGTAGAGCAGACATATTTCTAGAAATAGACGAGGCTTTCAGGTCAACTTCCAACGTCACAAGTTTATGAAGTTATCCTCTCTCGTATTTAAGTCATCTTTGCTTCTTCATTTACAGACCATAGGTTACCATGCAACAAGAGAAACATCTCGGCATGCTTCCACTCCATCATTCAATCTGAGTCTAACAATCTTGGTCCAACTTTCGATACAGTCATCGTGTAGCTATCTCTACATGAGAGATAATCTTGCTCGGCCAATGACAATGAAAGAAGCTATTTCTCAGGAAATTGACTGTCAAATCGGGGATCATTGCCACTTATACACTGTTTTGAAAAAATTATGAAAGAGAAAAAGTCCACAACAACTTCGTATCTGGACAAGAATTCTCTCCGGAATTGGTAGATAATACAAATGGTAGTGGATCCATCTAGACCTTTATCTGCTCGGTGCTTACGCTCAAGTAATTCTGGCGTTGATGGACTGACCGCGGAGACCCTTTTATACAAAGCTAAAGACCAACTGGAAGTCCTGAGAGAGATGAACTATGCCAATTGGAAATGTGCAAATTTCACGTGCGAGCTGAAGATCAAATCATGGCAATTTTGTAGCCAATGATTGAATATTCTTCAATAAAGTGGATACCAATGAATTTTTTGATTTCTTTCACTTAAGTATGTGATACTCGGCCAAATAGTTCCTTAGCACACACAGCGGAAAGGCAAATCAGCTAAATCTAGGCAAATGGGTAATTGGGTTGATTGAAAAGTAATATATTATACCATAGCATTACCTTTACTTCACGTAAGAGCTGGTACCCGTGACTGTGGGCAAGGCGGCTGGGCAAGAGTCTTCGTGATGAATTAAAATCGATAAGAATTCATTGGCAACGGAGAATCAATCAAGCATCCAATCCGATGACAGTAATGCCTGCTATAGGTGAAAGATGCTCGACACCTATGGCAATAGCTTCCCTCGAGTATTTTCCTCCAGTATCTCACGCCCGATACACGTTATTCTTCAAGCAAGGTATCATGATTATCAACCAATGGCTTATAGGGTTGTTTTATTCTGAAAGCCCATATTAAATAGGACTGATACTTGGGAAGATGCTTGCTGGTTGGTATATGAGGATGTCAAAAAACTTATATAACACGAGCTTTGAATCAAAGCAGTTGGGCGAATACGCAGTGTGAATAACAAGCCAGCCACAAATAGGTAGTGGTCAGAGTAGGAAATAATGAAGTACTAGAATAACAGCCCACAGGCCGAGAATAAACTAGGCATGTATCAACTATTTAAAGACAGTACGATCCCATGCTTTTGGGGAGTAAAGAAATTTAAGCTGACAAACACGGCTCCATGTTTCCGGAGAGCTTCCACTTGCAATTCAGTTCTGAAGTTGTCTTTTGAATCTGCTGTTGAAGATTCAGGTATAGCGTTTATGTGGTGATGATGTAAAATAACTTCGGCATTTGATATCACAGTTTGGAGACACAAGTAGAAATGTAGCGACAGCAATTTTGACTCAAACGACAACATTAATGTGGATGGACAGGAACAAAAGCTGTGCACCAAGCCACCACTGCCTGATTCTGACTACATACCAGACAGACGATCTACGACTGGAAGATATTTTATTTCCACTCAATCCACATAAAACAGCAATTTGACGAATCGCCACTGTTCAGTTGACAAGATCAGAGGCAGCAGATATAGGACTTCATATAGCGAGGCAGTAAAAATATATCGGTTTGAAGCTGTAAATATTCTTTCGGATTTTGTGTTATTTGAGCACGATGCCGCGAGTATGAAGACAGTAGTCACAATATGCAACAACCTTATAATCAAGAGGCGGGTTTATAGCTTTACTCCCATTCATTCATTGTACGAAAGAAAAGAAAAATGAAATCTCTCCAGAAATCTGAAGCCACGTTAGATATCCAGAGTAAAAAATCTCAACCTCTCTTATAGCTCCGATGGAAAGTTAAGAGGAGTACTGATTAAATCTCGCTAGTAACTATGAGCATCTAACCTCCCGAAAATTGCTCGGGAACAAATCCAACAACTTGTTCTAATCAAGAATATAATAGAAGTAGGTGTGCTATTGAGAACATTTTATTGCTTGGTTTATACGCTGAGTATGGCCATTTCTGATATGCGTCAATAGCTATACTCCCCCGGTAAATTGGTAAGAATTAGCAACTGCTGAGAGTGGTGGATCCCACTAGCAGTGAGAATAATGATATATATCATCGGCGACTAATAGAGAATTGGGGAGTGAATACCGATTCTTTTCCACTCGCTGGATTTCGAGCGATATTCGGCCGATGTGACTGTGTGTATAACTCGTAGCTAACCATCCAAATTCAAAGTTCCCGTACACGATTCATAAATCTTTTGGGAGTGTGATGATTGGATCAAAGGGTCATTTCATATCCCCCCGTGAATATGGCTTGTGGCCCATGACGATTTGTATGGCGGATGAGGAACCAATTTTCATGATACCGACATATCATGACATTGGCTCGGTACTACAGAGTAATTGTGATACACGAATTAATGCACAAGGGTACATCCCATTACAAAAAGGTGAAACAGACATGACTGTAGAAAGCAGACGAAAATTTTCTGATACCACACAATAAATCCATTTAAGCTCAAACTTAAACCCCACTAGGACAGACATCGAGGTCAATATGATGAGGAGAATAGACAACCCTAGACTTCAACTTTTCACCCAACAAACAGAACACGTTTTAATTAAAATTGCTTTTCATTCAGTCTATAGCTCAGAACTCCATATCGTCTAAGGTATAAAATGTGGACATCAACCCAGTTGACTGGTATCAAACCATTTGATCCGATTTTTTTAATTTCCAACCGTACCCTGCCAAATCCATTCCAAACACCCCAAAATCTAGTATGAAATAAACACTAGTTCGTCGCAGACGCAGCAGCACTGGAAGCTACATTAGCACCCGTAGCTTTAGCAGCCCCCTTGGAAGCTTTGGCCTTCTTTCCTCCGGTGCCGGTCGAAGCAGCTTTTTTGCCACCCGTAGTCCCACTGGCAGCAGCGGTACCGTTCTTGTTCTTTTTCCTTGATTCAAGGATAGGAAGGCCACGGAGACCAATTGAGCTGAGCTCGCTTTGGATCTCACCGGCGAGCGATTGATCGCCAGTGTCAGCTCCAGCTGCAGCGGCGCCGGCATCACCTTTGCTTGCCTTAGCGGTAGAGGTAGCTGATGCTGCTTGTGCGCCGGTTGCCTTTGCGGCGCCGTTTCCCTTTGCTGCACCAGTTGCTTTCGCCGCACCATTTGCTTTCCCTGCACCACTTGCTTTCGCCGCACCACTTGGTTGTGCTACGCCACCAGTTGCTTTTGCGCTTCCCTGGGATAAGTTAGCATTGTGATATAGAGGGATAAGAACGTTGTAGGACAAACCTTGCTTGCCTTGCCTTTCTTTCCAGTTCCGGTTGAAGCTGCAGCATTCACAGCGAGAGTGGCACTACCCTTTGCCTTTTGATTGTTTGCGGAAGCTTTGGCTGTTGCATTAGCTAGAAGTGGTAGTTAGTATAAACGAAAGATACAAGATGAAACCAATTGACTAACCAGCACTGTTGTCGTCGTTATCTTCGGTATCGTCGTCATCATTGTCATTGTCATCGTCACCGTTGTTTTGCTTGTTTTTTGGTGATCGAGCATAGAACTCAAATACTGTTTTTGTTAGCTATGTTCATTTCCCATGGGGTACTATTGGCTAACCATTTGGAACTGGTGCTCTAGCAATGAGATCAGTCTCGGTCTCTGGCAAAGCTCGAGAAGAAACAAGTGTGGCAGAGATAGCAATGAATGCTAAGATGGATCCGAAGCCCTTCATGATGAAAGATGTATGATAATAAGCGTCAAGCTGTTGAGTCTATGGAAAAAGTAATAAAGCAAGAAAGCACAGCTATAACTTGTTACTATTGTTCAATACTCTATCAAATGGGAAGACTTACCTCTTGATGGAATTTAAATGTAAAGGGTAATGAAATAGACACACAAAGAGATGAAGAGATGAAGTGTTGATGTAGAATGAAGATACATAATCATGAGGCTTTCGAGGCTTTTATCTTCCAGTTTGACAACAATGGCTGATATGGACTCCCATGGAATCTCGAACTTCTTGAAACCATGAGATGGCGTAGAAAGGGAAGATGATCAGCTCATCATTAGCCCGTCTGATCTTCACTTTACTTGAAAGTTTATTTCGTTGATCAAATGCTGTTAAACACCCCATATGGTATCGGTTTTCACGCAAGAACCATGAAAGGCACCATAATTAGAATGTGGGAACTAGTAGATGCTGCATGATATAAAGTTTATTCTATAAGAAACCAATTCTCCAGTGCCCACGCCCATGGGGATTGATCTACAAGAGAATTCGTGTTAGTTTCGTCAGGAATATAGTTCAAGACGAAAGATAAGCTTCTTAAGCATCAATCGTCTCAAGTGGGGTGTATCTTTGCAGCTAAATCTAAATATCTCTTGTAAGAATGAAGTGAGAATCAGTGTGGACAATTGTACCAAATTGAGGTAGTTCTGAATTCGGTAGTGTAGAAACCGGGGTTTCAAACTGTCGATTAAACCAATTCGGCTACAGCGTCAAACGATAAGGAGGTGTCAAATACTTCCGAGACGGTGGGCCCCAGCAAAGATCATCGGATGTGTGGAATACCGTGCCAAAAAACGAAAATGTAACGGTAGCACAGTATCAAATGTCCTATTTTAAGAGATGTAAACTGTAGTATGTATCATCTTCAATTGCTTGGTATCATCTGAATAATGGAAAAGCTCTCATCCCAAGTCTTGTATATGAGAAACACCCCTTGGCAGGTCGATTTCGCCAAGTTCTCAGGTTAATGGAAGACTTGCTAGAAGACTTGCTAGAAGACTTGCTAGAAGACTTGCTAGAAGACTTGCTAGAAGACTTGCCAGAAGACATGACATGTTCAGTTCGAGAGAGAATCTAGAAGTTCACTGGAGTCGTGGAAGGTAAATTGACCAAGTTTACTTGATGTGTTCTTCAAACGGATCTCTCCGTGTCTGTGGCATTATGCCGATGGACCATTTGGCCACGCATCGCAAGTTCTCCCAGAGCATTAGTATTATGGTTGAGTAAGGTAAATGAAAGATAGGCGGTTGACTACAGGATTCAGTCTTAGATGACATCTTTGCTTGGACTCTGTTTGTCACGATCTTCTCCACGACATGTATCAGTACCGCGGGGCAAACAATATAACGATCACAAAAGACACCCACAGTTCTATGGTCTTGGCACAACCGTGCATGATGGATCGAGCGGTGATCTTTGGAGAGCTCATCCACCGGTAAACAATGCTGACATAGGAGACGATACTATTCGTGAAGAACTGGCACATAGTTGTGAGGGGGTTTCGTTCCGATCCGACTGCGACCCCGCTGGACAGCTTCCGAGGATACAGGACAGAGAGAGGACAGAGATAGTACACAGTACAGTACAAGACCGAGAACACCTAGGCGCCGGTATATTCATCTGCTCCCAAAAATAGCACTCCATTCTTTCCGCATCCACCAGAGTATCGTGAACCCAATCTCCGAATAGTAATGATAGCCATTTTCCTGACTCTTGCAACGACGGCAACGTTGTCGCTTTCGCCTACGCTTTCGTGACAATCTCGGTGTTGGTGAGTCAATTTACTGCTTTCAATTGGCTGCACACGATTGAAATGGCTTTCATTCGGATGACACATGATTGGTCCGAGGTTCTAGCTTTGCTGTATTGCCGAGAACGAGATGCTTTGAAGAATTTCGCCGAACCCGAACTCGAACTCTGAGCGCATTCGTGAGTCAAGAGGCAAATGAATTGTACTTTAAAATAAGAAAGGGCAATTGATATGAGGTGACAATAATTATGTCTACTTCAAGGGCTGTCACGGCATGTCTGCAGCGTAACGTCGCGCGACAAAATGCTTCCAGGATTGCGACTCAATGTCCGCGAATTTTACAACAATCATTCATACATCCCACATCGCGACCCCGCATTGCCTCGTCATTAATTGCTGGTCAGCGACGCGCTTTCTCTCTTACAGTTCCTCGACGATTGGCAGATGTCGAAGATGGTTTCGATCCAAAATCGGTGGAGAGGGAGTCGGACGAGGTCGATGTATGTATAGTTGGAGGAGGTAAGAATACTATCACATGCCAAGGAATTGTATTAACATTTACAGGTCCTTCTGGTTTAAGTGCTGCGATTCGATTGAAGCAACTCGCAAACGAAGCAGGGAATGAAGATTTTAGGGTAGTACTGTTGGAAAAGGCAGGTGAAATTGGGGCACATATCCTTTCTGGCGCGGTCATCGAACCTACGGCTATCAACGAATTATTCCCAGATTGGCTCGCGGAGGACAATGAGAATAGATTCGAAAATGTTACTCCCGTCTCGGGTGACAAGATGCGTTTCCTTACAAAAGGTAGCACGATTCCTATCCCCGCCCCTCCGCAGATGAACAATCATGGCAATTATATCGTCAGTCTTAACCAATTCACAAAATGGCTTGGAGATCGAGCAGAAGAGGTTGGAGTTGAAGTGTATCCTGGGTTTGCAGGAGCGGAAGTTTTATACAAGCCGGATGGATCTGTCAAAGGTGTCGCTACCAATGATCTAGGTATTTCGAGAAGTGGAAAGCCCAAGGATAATTTTGAGAGGGGGATGGAATTCCACTCAAGAATAACTCTTTTTGCGGAAGGTTGCCATGGAAGTCTTACAAAGCAGGTCATTAAGAAATTTGATCTCCGTAGAGATAGTCAACCACAAACTTATGGCCTTGGTATAAAGGAGGTCTGGGAAATCCAGCCTGAAAAGTTCAAGAAAGGCCAAGTTGTTCACTCTATGGGTTATCCCCTCCCAGCAGATACCTATGGTGGTGGTTGGATGTATCATTTTGGCGACAATCTAGTGAGTATTGGGCTTGTAGTAGGACTCGATTATCCAAATCCTTGGATGTCACCATATCAAGAATTCCAAAAGATGAAGCACCATCCTCTTTACAAAGATGTTTTGGAAGGTGGCAAATGCATATCATATGGAGCTCGTGCCCTTAATGAGGGAGGTTTCCAATCGATACCGAAATGCGCATTTCCTGGTGGCGCCTTGATTGGTGACACTGCAGGCTTCCTCAACGTTCCAAAAATCAAGGGTACCCACACCGCTATGAAATCTGGAATGCTTGCTGCAGAGGCAACATGGACTGCATTGGAGAAAAACGACGAGGGTTCAGTTTTCTTGTATGATTATGAGGATTCGTTGCGCAAGTCGTATATCTGGAAAGAGTTGAAAGAGGTGCGAAATATGCGGCCTTCATTCCATTCACCGCTAAAGCTATATGGTGGTATTATGTACTCTGGACTCGAAGCATATGTTCTCAAGGGCAAAGTTCCCTGGACATTGAAGCATAAGTCCACTGATGCTGCAGCTACCAAGCTTGCCGACCAGTGTACAAAGATTGAATATGAGAAACCCGATGGTAAAATCTCGTTTGATATCTTGACAAGTGTTAGTCGTACCGGCACAAATCACGAGGAAGATCAACCAGTTCATTTGCAGGTCAAGGATTGGGATAAGCATGCGGAGATGGAATACCCAAAATACAAGGGCATTGAAAACAGATTCTGCCCGGCTGGTGTGTACGAGTATGTTGAAGATTCGACAAAGGATCTTGGAGTGAGGTTTCAAATCAATTCGCAAAAGTAAGTTTCTCGCCTCAACAGGTTGCAATGATACTAATCCCTCTCAGTTGCATTCATTGTAAAACATGTGATATTAAGGTGCCGGATCAGGATATCAATTGGAGTGTCCCGGAAGGTTCAGGGGGACCAAAATATTACATGACTTAGATATCAAGTGCATGAAAAACAATATGTACACCTATTTACACTATATACAGATGGCTTTGATGTGATGCCGAGTTCGGCTTGGTGACATACCGCTTTTCCACGAATAGCTCGATTTTGAGCTCTCGTATAAATACACGACACATTTCTTTCAGAATCCTCCATAGCTACGAACTAAATCAAACAATCGAGCATACATCTGATGGTTCAACGTCCCTTTCAGTTACCCGGCGTTAAATCCGTCTCATCTAGACATTTCAGGAATAGTCTGCCAGGGCCCCACGGTAATTTTTCTCGCTTGGCTTCATTTCTCGCTGTCGCTGTGCTCTTTTCGTCATACCTTGATTCGATAGGTGTCTGCTCACCACTTCAGCAAATTCCTCATTGTCATATTGAATTTCAAAATGACTTTATCATTGTTCGATTTCCCAATACCTCGACCCTCGAGAAGATATCGAGTCATGTGTCTAGAAAGGCATGGCTAGTTTTCAGATGGATATTTGGCGCAGTACGAACCTACATGTGGCTCTTGAAAACTTTTGGCTTTGTTTACAGTGTAGTGTAGTAATCCATCCGCATGGGATGTTTAAATAATGAAATGAATGAGATTCTTGAGATGATTAATTACACGTGGTATTGTATCTGTTTTGACGTGGTTGGTTGGTTGGTTGGTACATGCGTTCTTCAGATATTGGTTGGCTGGATGTATGTTACAAGGCTTTTGTGTAGATATCTCGCTTTCTTACTATATCTCAACTGCAGGTATATAAAGGCTCAATGTTAAGTTCTAGAGTACACGAAAATACTGGAATTGCGTGCTCGTTCACTTGCGAAGTTCGACGGTATTTTGCGTGAGATCTTAGTCTTGATAGATTTTTTTCGTGCTAGAGATTTGATTTTTTTAACTGTCGAGTCATCTTTCCTAGCCATTACTATCTCGAGGCCGCTATTTCTCGAATATTTTTGTTATTGTCATTTTATGCAGACATAGGAATATACATATATCAATGTGAGTCCTTCCGAGTTTCTGATAGCAATTTAGAGACGTTTGTTTAGGAAAAGTGGTGGTCCTATTTTCTTTTGGCCATTGCTCCCCTAACAAATTCTCTTCAGGTGGAATGTGGAAATCTGCTAAAGAAGGGTGTTGGGCAATCCCTTAGTCGCGCTAAATAGAGAGGTAAAATAAGAATCAACACGCGAATCACAAATTGTGGAGATCAACAGAGAAGGGAGGTGAGGCAGTTCATTTTTGAGTTCTTCAAGATAAATCAAGATTTTAGTAATTGATATTTAAATTATATATTAGTTAGTGATGCTTAGCTATCTAATAACAGTTGGCATAGTATCTACTTGAGACTTGACTCGAGCTTCTGCAGGATACCTTATGAACTCGAGATCCGGCAATTATGTAAAGTGGCTGATCTTTCATCAAACCTAGGAAGAACCGATCGTTTCTCTAAACTTCAGCTGCCTAAATATCTAGGACTGGTCTCCCATCGCCATTCTAAATTCATATGAACTAACACTATTGGGACACGAGATGGTGGTTTGGCCACTTGGAAGACTGTCATCGGCGTCTGAGATGACGGTGCGTGGAGCTGAGATGGTGGGTTGATGACTTAGGAACATGTCATCGATGTCTGAAACGATTCTACTTGGAGCTGAGAGCGTGGCTCGGTAGATTTGGAATGTGTTATCGGCGTCTGAGATGACGGATCGTGGAGCTAAGATGGAGATGGTGGGTCGGTGACTTTGGAACATATCGTCGGCGTCTGGAACGACTGAGCGTGGAGCTGATAGGGTGGTTTGTCGGCTTGGAAACCTATCTTCCGTATCTTCAATGATTGTACGTGGAGCTGAGATAGTGGTTTGACGACTGGGAAAATTATCTTCATCGTCTGGAATAACTGTACTTGGGGCTGAGATAGTGGTTTGGCCACTTGGAAAGCTTTCATCAGCGTCTGGGATATCTGCGTATGGAGATTTGTAGGTGAGATTAGTATGGTTGTATGGGATAGGAGGGCCGTTTAGAAAATTGAAGTCGACATCCATCTCATCGGCCTCGTGGGAACCTTCTTTCGACCCCGGAGAGTTATAGTCCGCAAGCTTGCTCAATTCCCGATTCATAATATCAGATTCAGGGGTACCCTCATTGATAAAGATACCAGCACTCACTGGGGCAGCGCCACCGATTCTTCTCGAGCTTCTTCTAACGAAATCATCGCTGCCGCCCAATTTCGACTTCGAACGTGCACTTCTCTTCTTTTCAGCAAGAGTCTTCTTCCCGGCCGGGCCGTTCTTCTTAGTCGAAGCCTTTTTCCCACCCACGGTTTTATTTTCCACTACAGTCAAATTCTCTGCTTCAACTTCGTCTTCGACTGCAGCAACTTCGGGTCCTCTAATGAAGCCATATGTGGGTCCTCTAGGATCTCTTGTTGGTTTGATGATCGTGTCTACCTGCTTCTGAACTTTGCCAACGCGAGCTTCGGGGCGACGCTTGGGAAGATAGCAAGGGCTCATAACTGTGATATGACGGTGTTTTGTGTCTATTAGTAAGTTAGTAGGAGGCTAGAGAATAAATGCGAGATCAATCTAAGCTAGAGGCAGAACCTCCGATAGTGTAGATAACAGTTCGATGATGAAAAGCTTCTCAGTCCAATATTATTGTTGGAAGTTCGAAACACTGGATTCTTTCGAATGATGTGCTCTTTTTAAACACTGAGAAATCGTATTCAGTCTGCCAATCCAAACTATTGGATATCCTGACTGGTTGAAAGAACAGGGCAAGGAATCATGTTAAGCTGTAGGCGAAATTGAGTAAAAGAAAAGAAATACATACGTCTATCATAGAGTATAAACTTGTTGACTTGTCTCTTGTCATATGTGATAGAATCTGCAAATTCAGGAAGAGGTGTCGGATCCTTGTCTTTCACTAGAATTTGGCACAAAAGTTAGTTCTGGCTGGCAATTTTATTTCTGCCCACGACGAAAAGAGGCTGCGACAGATATGCGACAAAAGAATTGGCAAAGTAACATACAAATAGCATCGTAGACTCTAATGGTTTCCTTGATAATTTCCGCATTTCTAGGTGTGATAGATGGATGGTTGTTTCTGGCTTCTAACTTCACGTTAGTTAAACTGCTTCACTGGGTCTTGAGAATTAGAAATTGGAGTATGTTGAACCTACTAGATTTCAATGCGCGCCATTGGGCGTCAGTGTAATGAACTGGTAAATCGAGCATTCGTGGCATGATTAAGTTTGTTGAAGAAAACTAGCTTTGACGTTTGAAGATTGATCGTTGTAGGAACGAAGATTGAGGTTCTTGTGGTTTAAGAATTGATTTGGTTGCAGTTGTGGTTGGAATTCGAATGTCGAGATTTGAGTTTTTCTTGATCTTGACTTTGAAGTAAGTTTGTAGGAAGGGTTATTGCAAATGAAAGATGGAAGTTGAGGATATTGGAAAGGTGATAGCTTAAGTACTTACTGAGTGGTGTGGTTCTCTGCATCGCTTAAGGTAGAATGATTGATTTTCTGTTCAGTACGCGTCCAATACGACTGAACCGTATCTCGCTGCTGAACTGAAACTCGCTGCTGGATTTTAGTGATCGGGTGATAGTATCGACACATTCATTGTTGGCGGGCCAGTAACGTACCAAAAATATCTACGTTCAAATCATCCTTGAAATATTGGTCGTTTATCTGTATGTATTAGGAAAGGTCTATCCAGGCGGAACCGAACAACGTGACTTGCAATCCGAGTCCATGGAACAGACTTCTAGGAGAACCATTCAGAATATAATAATAAATTAGCGCCATGATTCTCGATAAGTATCAAGCAATTCACTGCTCTCTAAGATGTAATGATCAGATATCTTAAGTGCTCATACGGTGATAGATCTTCTAATTTATAATGACCGTAACTTGATATTTGCATCCACAGCCACCAATATCTACAATCGCTTCTCGTTTAATTTAAAGTTTACGGCTTCAATTTTAAGCATTTTCAAACGCTCTAGTGGGAATTGAGCTTCTGCGGACCACGCGAACCTTATTACTAATCATGGAAAGCTCTCTCAGCCGTATTAAATGCCAGGTCACCTTGTATAGATGCAATTCTTCTTCTTTCGATCTGGCTACGGCTGAGAATATTCGAGTGATCATTTTCTGCCAACGAAGCGGCAGAACACGTTCTAGAAACGATTTGTTGCACTGCTCACTCTTTCTTTTCACTTTGCATCACTTCAGTTGCTACTTACGTGTTATCCTATCTTTTGACGTGATTTTGACATCCCTTCACGGTCTCTTTCAACAATTATTGATGAGCCTGATATTTCGCTCTCTGAATCGCTTTGAATCTATACCAGAATGATTACTTCGAACAATACTTGTAGTACAAAAACATGTTAAGTTGAAGGATGGGGTCTCCAAAATAGTGATTTCATTTGAATATCCATGGAGTTAAGGAAGCATAAAGTAATTGATAATAATTTCATATTTTGGGGGAGAATAGTAACAAATTAAATTCCAGGTTGCTCACGAGCAATGTTACTAGATACACAATAAAAGCTTACGACTACTATAAGATCACTTATAGAAATAGCCTTCATCACTTGCATGTTTGACATAAAATTGATGGTGCATTACAGAAACGATCTTGTCTTCCTAAAACATATCGCTCTTTATACATTGTATGAAATACTAGCGAGTCCCTAAATTATAATAAGATTTCAAATCCGATATTTAGGAAACCATCTACATGCCAATAAAACCCCATGCAAATATACAGCATGCAATTCACTTTAGTGATCTTACTTTATTTATCTTACGATACTATCCTCTCAATGTCATGAAAGTTTAATTGGCAAAAGTTTATGGATTTCTCTACAACATATTTCTTCCCGTCTGCTCCAATCATTTCCCTCTGATCCAGCTACCCAAACCCTGCATTTTTGTCCTGAGCGTGACAAGATCACGTCATTTAAACAAATGCAATCTTAACAACATTCCGAAACATCGGACACTTCGTGATGCAGTATTTTTCCATGCTGCAATGATCTTGGTGTGTAACACCTGATGTGTTGTCCGTGGCGGCTGGTGGAATAAAAGCTCGCTTAATCCGATCCTATATTTCTAGGGTCTCTCAAAGATATTCGTCCGCTATATTTCCCTTCATTGTACCATCTTGAACATTGTCTTTGAGGTTGAGATTGGTAGAAAATTGATTGAAGAATATGCCATTACAGACACGGACTCGACGATGAGGATTTTCAGATGAAAGATTCCGAAATCGGGTTGTCATCGTAGGCTCATCTTTTTGTTTTCGGTATGGCAACTGACCTTCTTGTAATGTAAAGAGCGATGTTAGATCATTCGGTGTAGCAAAATCTCTAGTAGCAAGGAGATCTTCAGAATGTGGATTCCCTGATCCAGGGGTGGACTTCTCGGCATCTTCTCCCATGTGGTGATTGATCTGATCTTGCATTCCCCACCCTGAGCTTGAGTAAGAGCTTCTAGCTTTAACTCTTTGTAGAGGGTAACCAAAAATTTCTAGGTCTTCTGCCGAGCTATTGCCGACGCTGTCTAATCGGATGCGATCATTACCTTGCTGGGAGTCGCTCAAGCATTGGTCACTAAGCGCAGTTTCCTGTTGAATACGATGACTTCGAGATTCCAGACGAGGGGATAAGGCGGTTGAACAACCAGGGGGTATGACATTTAAAGAATAATGGGCTACAGAATTTTCCGGTGATGAATCAGTAAAACAATTCTCTGCTCCACAGCCATCATCGTCAACATCATCGTTGACATCATCTCTGACATCATTTAATGTTTCATATTGATATGGGTCAAGATATTCCATGAGGTTTAGCTTACGGAAGTTGTTTATTTGACCATCAGTCATTGTCGAAGTTAAGGCGAAACTAGATTCACACTGCTCTTTGGTTTTGTTGTTTCCACTATGGTTGTGACGAGAGAAATCGCTACAGTTGGCGGAGATGGTAGACGTATCATCGGATGCGCGTGCCTTGAATAGTCTAGAGTTTTTGAAAAGAGTGAGAGATGTTTCTTGGACTCCTTCTGTGGAAGGCTCCTCCATGTCTTCAAAGATGTTACATTCATTGAGAGCGTGACGCTTATGCCCAACCCGAGTTCTGAGACTATTTCGAAGACGATCTAGTAAAGGCATACTGATAGTGATTCTTGAATTTTTTGGTAAATTTTTTGATGGAGATGTTATTGAGAAAGCGTCTGCAATGATTTTGTGCAAGATTCCTTATTTTGGAAGTGATTAAGCTCCAGGATAATCCCTTGCTATTAAATAGTACAAGAAATTATGATACGGCTTTTTAATCGCATCAGCACTCGTTTTCAAGCAAGGGACATTGTCAACATGATACAATGCGTACGGTCAACACTAATTTGTAAGCAGCAAACTTTTTCTACACGGCACAGTGTAAATGGTAACATACAAGCCGTAACATTCTGCATTTATGAATATTGACATGAAGCAATTTATGCAAGGAGGCTATTGTGTTGTGTAGAAAATTCGTTGAAGCCAGATATTCATGCTGTAGAAGTCGAATCGGAGGGTCTAGGATTGCAGTTGCATATTAGTCTTTGTGTTGATAGCCAAATAAGATATATCCGATATCTCTAAAGCTTCTCAATTGAGTGCAGCGTTGTTTCCTGTTTGTATCTTAGTTTAAAATTGTATTCTTGAGTATATCACTAGACGTTTTTCATGCTTAGGGGGGAGCTAGCTACATTATCATCTAATCTACGGTTAAATATGGATCTCTTATTTTCACATATCGATTTCAAAGGATTCAAGAGGTACTTTTCATATGTTAATCAGGGTAGGATCACAAAGATATGTCATGATGATGTTGCAAAATTATTTGTGTATAGCTAGGTACTGCGTTTAGCCCCTTTATTTATGTTCTCATACTACAATTCAGATCTCCTTCTAGGAAAGTTGCAACGAGTGGATATATCCTGTGCTTTACACTGCCTCATAAAACTAACTTGCTAAAAGGACTAAAAATGTCCTCAGTTGGTTCTCCTTGAAAGTTCAAGTTGCTGTGTGCCCCCGTTGATCTGAAACTCTTTGGTCCTTGCGCCTAGATGCATGAGTAATCGAAAGCGGCCCATTTCTTCCTCGAAATATAGGCTTCAGAAACATCAAGCATTGATTCTAGCCTGTTCTCGATTCTGATTCATTTTTACTCGTAGCCTATATGCAAGTGGAAGCCTCAACTCATCCCGACACATGGGGCATGTATCATGCCTCTTCAGCCATTCAATGATACAATCTCGACCAAATACATGTCCACATTTTGGCATCTTTGAAGGCTCATGATTTGGCTCAAGGGGAATAGTAGCCTCAGCGTATGGCTCAATACAGATGCCGCATTGTTGAAAGTCTAATGTCGCAACGTCGACTGGTGGCAGTACATCCTTGATAGCTCTAGTTCGATCGCGGTAGCACTTCCTAATTTCAACAACAATGAACTTTGTGATTTCATTTGATCCGACTAGAACAGCATATCGCTTTTGTCCATCCAAATTAGGATTTGTTCGAAGTTCTTCAGTTGATAGTAATGTAACTGCCTCCGGATCAAGATTCTCTAAACTCTCAAGATTTTCAAAATCTTGCCCCGTGAATGGTACATTCCTAGTATACACAATATCGAGTGTCATACCCGCCTCCTCGTATTGTGCAGAAAGATTGAGCCAATCCATGTGTCTTCGTGGTCTTGTAGCGTTGAGATGATTGAATATTTCTTGTGAGAAGGTGTTTTCCTCCGACATCGAAGAGCGAATGTTGCGGAATCGTGAAAGCATGCTTCCCATTAAAGACATAGTGAGTTGGCTTTGTTGATAACTCGTGCTACTTTGAAAGTTTGATGAGTTTGGTAGGTTACTGTTCTGAAAATTGGTATCCGTCAACTTCTTGAACTGAGTAGATGAAGGTAGTTGTTGTGATGAATCTATAGAAAGATAGATAGTATTATTAGCTGGCACAGATGTTCCTTATAAGCCAAAGATATCATTCGTACGGCAACATTTGAATACATTATGACAAAGCTTTATTACTGTCGTTAAAACATGATCTTGGAAATGTTACGGCTGCTACGTTTCAACATATGTTTTCTATTACGGCCTTTCATGTTGTCTCTGGGGTTTCCTATGATCATTCTCATTGATTTTATCGATTAACTCTCGTGAAAAGCGACGATAACCCTACCGTAAGAATGAGTCGGAAATTAAAAACTAATTTGTATTATTTTCTGTACAGACTTAGCGTCAGAGTTAGCATTAATTTAGTATAGTACATTGAAGTATTATGATATAGATTCCTTGAATGTCAAGTGGAGATTTATGATTCATTTTCAGGACGTCGAACATCGACGAAGATACCGGTTAAAGAGCTGTAATAAAAGCTTTGATATTCATGTAAACATCGGTTTCCATGGCCATTCGCAAGTGTCTTCACTCGCCTATGAGGGCCCATTCGGATTGAAATTTTAAGCGATGTAGAGCTGAATTTGTTATTAAAATAGACCTAAATAAGAATTTAACGAATACTAATATAATTTTAAATAGTATATTGATAATAAAAATTAAAGAAAAGTGATTTAATGAATACAATATATTGCTACAAAAAATTTTAAAATCTATATAATAGATCTATATTTATATAAAGTTTCAATTATTATTTAATAATATAATACTAATCTAGATTCACAAATATAGCTTTAAATTATTTAGGACTCCTAAATTTAGTCTCAATTTGTACCCTGAATCCTATATTGAGAACAAATTGAAAAATCGATCCTCACAGGCCATAACTACGAATCATTCTTATAAGCTATCCATTTGAGATATGTAGCTACGTTAGTCTTTCACCGTTCGATACTCTCAAGAAACCTCTTCAAGTTTATTGATACATATTGAAATTAATTGTAATCAAAATTAAAGCCCTAACTAAACTAACTGAGCTTGGCTATTCATAACAACTTCATACATAAGCTGGCAAAATGAACTGAAATAATCTGTAACTCATGCTCCAGAAGACAATTCCATTCATTCAGTCTCTGCTCCCTACTAACCATGCTGAGATTTGGGCTCTTCATCCTCTGTACATAAGCTATTTTTAACTTGTCAAAAGTCATCCTTATCGGTCCCTGATCTGATATTTCTCATGCTCGCCATTTTTAAATCCTAAACTACCCAGACCTGTAGATGGCATGGGATAGGTAGTAGTGGCACCTTACTACGGCACATTGGGCATGTACTGTTCTCCTTCATCCATTGAACAATACAACCCCTACCGAAGACATGCCCACATCTCTTCATTTCCACTGCATCGTGATGTGGTATGTTTGGAGCAATGATCGAATCCTCGGTGCCGTTTGAGGTAATGATCGAATCTTCGAAACCGTTTGTGATGTCCAAAGCACCAGACTCCTCTGAAGTAGTTACCGCTGTTTCGAGCTCGCTTAAAGTGGCAGCCGTGGTATATGGCTCAATGCAAATGCCACAATTCTCAGAATCAAGAGTTTCAACGTCCACCGACCCAAGCATTCCATTGATAACCTTAATACGGTACTTGAAATCGATTCGGGCCTTCACAATCAGGGATCTCGTTCTCCCATCTTCATAGCGTAGAGCTGCGGTAAATAGTGTTTGTTCATCCAAATGACCGTTAACGAGAAGGTCACCAGTAGATAGCCTCGGTTCGTGACTATCTGCAATATCAACGGTGGCTCTTACAATGTTCTCGAACTCTGGATTTGTGCGGCTCATGTCGCCATTAGGCGAAATGATTTCGATTGTGATTCCATGTGTTGCAACCATAGTTGATATAATGGGGTCGACAAATGTAATCTGTGGCTGCGATCTTCTTGAGCTTTCAGACTCTTCGAGATCATGTGGTGAGATGACGTGCGGGCGCGAATCAAGGCTTCGATCAGGCATGATGGTTCCGGTTTGTTAGACGCTGGAGATTATATCCGTTGTATATTTCTTGTAAATTGTTATTGGGTGAGTGTTTTTGTTTCGAAAAAAGATCTACAATGTGATGTTCTAGGATCCAATGTCAAGAAAGTGTTGCGAGGTAGAAAAATAATGTTACTTGTTTATAATGAACTAATAGGAAGAGAATAACAAGGAGAACTCAGTTACATAACTTGCTTATAACCAGAGAATTGTTTTCATACGGTTTTACTATGATACTGCAGTTTATCTGAATCTAGTTCTGACACGTATCTATCAACAATACGGTCTCTACAACGTAGCAAATAATAAGCCCAAATACGATCCACTATGCTGTACATCAACCTCAGGAGATAAAACATGATTTCTAATACCTATTTTGGTACAAAGCAAGGTCAAGTCGTCTTCCACTTTGAAGCAGTAAGATTGAAAATTGGCGAGGTCGTCAAGAGAAATCTGTTACTTTCGAATACCCGCTTTTTGGGTCACTCACGTCGAAACCAAGTCGGATCACGAGCATTGTAACCAGTAATCTGCCAATACTCCATCCGGACCGCGAGCCGTACGGATTAACAGAAATTCTATGGGACTACATAAACTATTAGGGAAATCTCAAAAAGTCTGTATTATGATCTGAATCTTCAGACTATTAAAGATTAACATATAATAAAAAGCTTTGATTGGGATTCCTCGTTAAATAGAGAATACCGAAAATTAGAATTTAACATATATTATGAAAGTTCAACAATTTAGACAAGCTGGATGATAGTCCGGCTGATTGAAAATCTCAAATAACATAAACAAACTATGTAATTGAAATCAATTAATTTCTCTAACAGTCTGGAACATCTAATAAACTGATCATGAGGAATTACATATACGCTTCGTCACGTGGGTTTTATTTAGTCTTTGTGAAATCGGAGTGTTTTTCAGATATACCAAGAGCCAGAGAGCTCCGGCTTCAAAGTTTCAAACGACAATTGATTCATTCAGCCCTACATCTCAAATTACTAGTTGCTATTTTGGCGTGTTCTCATTGATAGCTCGTGAAGTACTTAGTTTCATTAACATATTTGTACCAGTAATTATGATTTTTCCTCGCACAAGAACGAGAACGAGAGTCTTCTCACATCGGATAATGTTAACAACCATTAGCCACCCAATCCCCAGCCGTAAACGAGCCATATTTATAGAGTCTCTTAAGAGTAAGAAATGTCATTTTGATACATACGAGATAAAGGGCTAAAAGCGTATTGAAAATGTAAAGAATTTGATTTTTATTTCTACGAAAGTTGAAGCTATCCAATAAGATGCTATGACTTGGTTGTTTTGACGCTGTAGTGTGCTTTAGTGTACTGTAGTGTGCTGTAGCATTCACTTTGTCATCTAGACGTGCCTTACTGCACTATTTACTAAATATCCTTCGATAATATCCTGTGTAATCGCTGAACAAGCCATCACCAAATGCACCAGCCAAATGCACCAGCCAAACGCCGACTCGATGCTGCGACTTTGCATGAAACTGACTTATTCCAAATATCCCAAAATCTCCATGGACAAAATCTCTCTATTACATTATTTCTATCCATTCCCTACACAGGGGGCAGGTAGAGTTGTTCTTCAACCACTGAGTAATACAGTATCTGCCAAATACGTGCGAGCATTGTGGTATTACACAAGCCTTGTGAAATTTGTCGATCTTGTGCGTCATAGTAAAGTATCTTTCGCAATCCATGCAATATCTTGTTTTGTTTTCCACAGCAGGATCGTCTAAGGTTATGTTGTATTTCTCCCGGCAAATAGGACAGCAGTCTGATTCTTTGGACGATACAGGAATAAGATAACTCTCAATCCATTCAAGTTTTGAATCGACATAACAACTGTGTTCGGCTATCGTGTCATCGTCGTGGGTCGAGGGTGGAGGTACGGGGAGATCCCCAAGCTCCGGAGGTTGGGCTTCTCCACCATCGACTTGTAAGCCCTCTGCCATTGCCGCGTGATTTTCAGATGGCTGTCGTGCTTCTAGAGATACTCTCGACTCTGTAGACCCCAACGTTCGTCTTCGAGTTACGCCAGTAACATCTTCGTTGACGGGACTGGGATTACCAGCGGCATAATTTAATTGTGTGAGGTGATACTCTGTTTCAGACTGGTCAAAAAATGCGTCTTGTTGGGCGTCCGGCTGTGACTGAGTTTCCGGGGATGGATAATCTGGCATAATTGTTGTATGTGGTTAAATAATACTCGTGATTGAATCGATTACATTTTCTGCGGAGTTCTTTCTGAACTAGAAATAGTAATGAATATACTTTGAGGTTCTTTGGTCTGTATTGATTTTGTGAGAAGTTTTAGAAAGTACTTCATCTTTTTATATACAAAAATGGCAAGTGTAGCTTACGCTAATGACTTGGCACTAGGGCAATCTACTTGCTGCTTAAAGCTTAGTGGGTGTACATGCTCATCCCAAAGAAGTTCGGAAGCGATCAAATCTCATAGATTTTTTCGTTTCAATGAAACACACTCAATTTATACAATTGAATTGTAAACGATATCAGGAAGCTGCTTTGGCTTTCGGCATTTTGTGTGATGTTCCAAAATGATACAAAGTATTATGCTTATTCTACCATAAATTTAGGTAGTGATTTATGTTGATCTCATTCTAATTTTGAGTCCCATGGAGATTCTCTATTCGTATCTTGGTGACTATATAGACTACTAGTGGCATGCACTTGTTTAGTACAATGGGGTCTCATACCCCTTCTTAGTATATCATGGAAGTGTTTGACGCCAAATTTTCGGGCAAGCGGTCATCTAATGATTTAACTTTTTAAGGTCGCCAAAATTGCAATTTGACAAGTCATTTGGAAATCAAGTCTGTCTCATATCGCTTGTTTTTATTGTCTACTCATTTATCTATCTTAAAGAGTATTCGCTCAACCGCTCAATCATGTATGTGAAGGAATAACTTTCGCTTCCGTCCCGCCAGAATGCTTCAAGTGACCACTAAGATTACAATCCTTGTCAATTTTGGGAGCGAGCTGTCGTCTCCGATGGTCCATCCCAATGCAGTTCTTTATCTTTAGGCTCAAATACACATTCAAATAAATCATCGTAAATCTCCGGAGACTCAACGGGAATGTCGATTTGACTGCGGCACACTGGACAAGTGCTCTTTTCCTCCTCCCCAATCCACTTGTTGATACATTTCCTCCCAAACACATGCTTACAGTCCGGCAACATGCAAGCGCCATGAGAAGCAGCATCATCTGTACTTGAGTCATATTTTTCAGTGCAGATTGGGCATTTTGCCGACTTTATCTGCGTTTCATTGAGGACTGGAATCAAAAGCTCGTTGATAGCCTGGTTTCGGTGACTCTCTGCTTGAGAACGGCGTAGCCCAATGCTCGTATAGAAAACTTTGAATGCATCCGCTGCTCTTGGAGAATAATAGAGGCTGACTTCATCGCCAGCTTCATTCATCGAAATTGAACACTCGTCGTTTATATTCATCATGTATCGTATGTAGAACATCCAAGCTTCAGTTACATGTTGACGATCCGTGAGGTCTTCTGCGAATTTGGTTTGAAGATATTGAGCAAATTGGGACCGGATCTCAGCATTCCTGGACCGGATCTCAGCATTCATAGACTGAATGTACTCAGAATTATAATCTTGTTCCACATTACTTTGTGAAGAAGCATATGAATCCTCGTCATCGGTAAGGACATCTGGAAGCTCTTCAGTGGCCGATATGTTTCTCTCTTCAGTAGACATGATGATGGAGTTTTCTGTGTGTGGAATGTCGAAAGCGGAAAAGTAAGAAAAGGTTTAGTTTTCAGATTTTATTTCGGGGCTAATGTATCTTGAACGTTCCCTGGGCTTTTCGCAGAGTCTGAGGTGTTCAGTCGGTAGTTGAAATACTTGAAGTCGGAGATGATGTTGTTATGAAAGATGTTTGTAAAGGAAATGAAATTCAGAGCTTCGCAGATAGAAAATATCTTTAACTGTCGTAGAAAGAATTGGATGAACAGCGTCTGCTAAAGCTCTGATACCGTGTAATGGGATACGTATACTGGGATGATTTTGATGTTTGAAAGAAGTATATGGAGGGATTCACATTTGTTGTTGATAGAATGAATATATATATGAAGGACAACGTTTGAGAAGGAAGCTTGGAGATCAACAATCAATTATAGAAAGCACAATGAGAGCATTAGTTGTATTAGGTAATCAAAACGATTTACATAGTCAACTCTATCTATTGTACATCATTGTACACGTATTAGTAATCGGAATCTTCCGTCACTTTCAGCCCGTTATCTGTGATCAAATATTTGAAAATGGCTCATAAATATATATGAAGCTGGACTTAACTTACTGCTCGAAGCTTGAAATCATCATGTAGGTATTTGTACAAAATTGAGCATCTCAAAGACTCCTAGTTGCCGATCAACCACTTATAAAGCTACTTGGGTAGGAACTAGTCGGCCGCTTGAAGAGCCGAATATTATCATGGCAGACTTGACTCCTCGAGGAAACAACCTCTGGAATTGTTTTACTATATATGTAGCTGCCTGGGTAAGCACATAATGCCCTAGACCTCACTTCTAATATCACAATATGCTCGGATGATATTGAACCGACATTATTTTGAGTACCCTACGATGAGAATAAGAAGAAGGCATGGTCACGCTATATAAACCACCGAAGGTCTCAGTTCCGACGCCCCAAAGAACAGATACGAAAGATATCAGTCATGCAGTTCGAGTGATGAGTTTTCTATGTACTTCACGAAATACGTTCAACAATATAATTCCATTATTCTCAGCCGATGTAAATTATTTGTACCCAGAGTATGTTGTATACTTTGAATAAGAATTATTGTCTCTGACTCCCCAATCCAATTGTTGCCTCGCCAATCCTAATCTGGTGTGCGCAAATTCACATCAGTTTCTTCACGTTGTTTTCTACCATGTCCTTACACTATGAGTTTCCCTAATTAAAAGTTTTTAACTCTATAAATTCATCATAATGCACTCCCTTATGACAGGATGTATTCACTTCCTTTATTGATTCGACAAGGGAGGTCAGGGAACCAATTACAATTTACAATTTCACAAACACGGCTTTGCATTCCTAAGAAGTCACTGTGTCTAATTCACATACATACAGGTGTTTTTGTATAGTTGGTTTTATATTATCCTAAGTAAAAATGAAACTAGTGGAAAGAAACTGTTGCAGGCCAAGTGAAACCACATGAATCGGTGTCAATGTCCATCCCGATTTTCACTTCCGTGGTCCATATCCCGACAATCTATAATAACAGAACTCAATGCCCATATCTCTAATAAGATCTTTCGTCGATCTTATTCCCACATTGCTTAACTGTGGATCATAATCCTCCCCTATCACAATTTTCCCATTGTGGATAAATTGGTAGCCCCAGTTTTCTAGCAAGCGCTTCTTCAACAGAGAACCATTCAAGGGTAACCATCGCAAGCTACCTTCTCAAAACATCAGCGCCATCCACCCCGCCCCTACTGCATCCGTCGGATGTTCCTCGTCCGGCCTTTTTGAGTCCCCTTAATGGGCTCTCAATTCTCGTGCCTTTTGCGATAAAGCACGCAGAGCAGCATGTGCACCCATGCATTTTGGGCAGGTGTCACTCATCATCAGCCACTTCTTGATGCAACTTCTCCCAAAGACGTGTGTACAATGAGCCAACTTTACACGCTCGTGGGGATCACCACCATCTCCGAATTCCTGAAGACAGAAACAGAGATCGATATGGATTGGTTGAAGAATGCTGTCGACAACCTCTTCTCGCTTCTTCTCCAATCCCTGTCTTTCTCTGTGCGCTTGCTCTCTTATCTCTCTGTCTCTCCTCTCTCTCTCGGTGAGTCTTCTCACTCTTTCCTCTCGTCGTCGCTCATCAACCTCTCTGATGGCTCTCTGTCTCTCGTTTTCGCGGATCTCTTGGAGCTCCTCTTCGCGCGCCAATGCTTCTCGACTACGCATACTATCAACAGCGCCTTGACGTCCCGCATTGTATTGGCTGCTGTTGCTATGAGCTGTTCTGTTTGCCCTAGCTGGTGGGCGCTCTGTGCGTGAGCCTGGGTCCCTATTAGCTGGACGATATCCATCTTCGCGGAAGTCAGCCGGATGAATGGGAGTGTTGACTTCATCGCTTGGTGTGGGGATAGCCCATATACGTGGTGATCTAGGTAGACCACGTTCACTTCGTGCGGCGTCAAGTCGCTCAGCAAGATGCTGCCCAATGACTGGTGGCCTAGTTGCGCCGTGAGCTCTACCATGGTGAAGTTCTGCGATCAATAGAGGAGATGTAATACCTGGGTGAACAGGATCACGATGTTCAGGTAGGGATCCAGAAGTCTCAGAAGATCCAGATCGTAATCTGTCAGAACCATCATTGTGATCATCTTGGCGTCTATTTGACGATCTATTGCCGGCTTGAGTTCTTGAGATGGCTTCATTGCTCTGTGCAGATCTATTATGAACTGTCTGAGCACCGGATGAAATGTCCCGACGAGTTGCATGTTGCGATCTCAGGGTATTGATATCTCCTGAGGATGAAGCACCTTGATTGTGTTCATTTCTCGTGTTCAACCGATTTCGAGCGAGGAAATATTGAATATCAACAGGGTTCTCTTCTCCTGTTAACTCATCCGACTCATCTTGATCACCAACAGGATGTCGTCGCTGTCTAGGCACTGTAAGTTGTGCTGCAGTTTCTGTCGGTCTCATCAAGCTAGCATGATGATCCGACACACGTGCATGGCGTTGAACGATGTCTCTATAACCACTGGTACTTCTTGGATGTGCTGAAGAACTCCTAACAGCAACTGGAGTAGATGGTTGTGCAGCTGGCTGGGGAGCAGTGACAGTTCTTGGCTGTACCAGAGATGGCTCGTTATTTTCACGGGCAGCTAATTGGCCTCCAACTCGGCGTGAGCCAGAAAGTTCTGGTCGCGAGCTGGGCTGACTAGGAATGGGGGATCTTCCCTCCAACGAAGTGGATCTAGCTGCAGCTGGAAGTCTGGATACTGTGGCACGGGGCTCAGGGTTGCTGACAATTCTTGGAGGTAATTGAATATCCTCGGAGACATTCGATCTCATAGAGCGGCCTTGTGATGAAGGGTGAGTATCTACCCTTGATTGGTGGCCAGAATTGGCGGCAATGGTGATTTCCTGTGGAGTGACTTCTTGCACAGGAGTGGCTTCTAACTCATGAGTGGCTTCTAGCTCATGAGTGACTGCGCCTGGTTGGAGAGATTGAGCTGCGATAGCTTCCTCCACAAGATGAAGAAATGGTTCTGCAGTATCATCCTCTGGTTCTGGAATGTCCAAATTATCATATCGATATCCTGGACGAGTAGCCACGCGTGGCTCTACCTCGGCTTGTGAAAGAGGAATAGTCACCTGTGGTGACATTGAATAAATACCAGAAACAACGGGGACATTGTCTGTGGTTTGGTTGGAGCCTGCACTAGTTGATGAGCCAGGTGCCGTTCCGTCCAAAGATGTGTCTGGTTGTACATCTTCATCCGAGGTTGAACTGTGGGCAAGGATTGATGGATCACGGGCCATTCTCATCAAGAAGGCTTCATGCTCTGCAGCTTCATCCAAGCCTGCTGTAAGCTGTGCTGGTTGTCCGAAAAGATCTTCGTAACTTGGAGGGGTGTCTGGGCGATTATCTTGGCGAATCTTGCGGTTGTGTCTGGCTCTCTTGTGGAAAGCGCCAGTGATGGATCCACCGACCTCGCGAAAGAAATTCGAGAATTTAGTCATGGTGAACGAGTTGTTTGTGAAAGTTGGTTGTAAATGTTGGTTGTAGAAAGTCGTTTGATTGAAAAATTTAAAGTAGTAATGTTTTGAAGTTATCTAAAGATCAACAGTTTCTTAAATAAGTCGAAGCCAGGTAAATGGAGGTGGTCAAGATCTTATTGTAGATGTTAATCTGTAGAAGAAGATAGGGAAAGAGAATGGATGTTTTTGGGGGGAACATTCTGTTCCCTATATATTAAATGGAGCTCTATGACAGCCAGTACTAGTGTGCTAGCGTCAAAGTCGTTCTAAAATCCTCCAATGCAGTACTGCTCATGGTACTGTTCGTACAGCGTAGCTGTCGGGAATTTCTACGGTGCAAAATTTTCTTTTGGCGTATCATAGCCGCATCCATGATTTCCTTTTGACGTATAATGACCGTACCTATAGTTTGATTGTGTTCTGCTTCCCGGCGTAAATTGTGAAAGTCTCTGTGCTAGCTGTTTATCGCCGTTGCTCGCTTATCATTTGTGAGGGGCGTAACGAGTAGTGTCATCAATAATGCCAAGAAATCTAGACGCGTTTCCTAACAGATCTAATGGCACAAATTGCACGGTATCAAGGATCGCAATCATGTAATCATAATAATAGCATAAGAGAGATCTTCACTAGAGTTTATCAAGTATTATGGTAGACATGTTTTTGATTATTTAAAATTGAATAATTGAAACCTCCTTCACCTGCTGACTCAAATTTGATACAATCCGCCACTTCATCAATCTATCTAGCTCATGCCTTGGCTATCTACTCTAAAATTCTGTCCATCATAGCTTCTTCAGTAATGATAGTCAATGATACTATAGCCATCCTCAGTTTCATTTTGGGTTACCGGTTCATCTCTCGGTAAAGGAACTACTCTCCTGCACATTGGGCAAGTCGATGGAGTGTTATCGCCCAACCATTGCACGATACAACATTTCCCGAAGACATGTTGACATTCTGGCATCTTGACTGGTTCATGCGAATTATTATCGATCTTCGCTGTTGTGTCTGCGTATGGTTCGTTGCAGAAGCAGGGGCTTAATTCATGCGTGCTATTCTGGACTGGCTTTAGGAGTGCTCTAATTGCCTCCTTCTTCTCCTCCAGAAGCGTTTCTCCAAGTCTTCTCTCCTCCTGGGCGGATGTGATAAACTGGGAGCGGATATCTCGGTAGAATTGCAGGAAAGTATTACCTGCGCCTGCTTGTAGAGAAGGATTCGAGATGTCGTATGGCAGCGGTCCTGTATTTGACAATTGCATTCGCATATCATCACCAAGAAGATAATGTTGATCCAAAAAGACTGCTCCATTTCCTTCTTCTGTTTCTGCGATGAAGACGATTGGATCTGTGCCTTCCGCTTGTGTTGCGTCATGTGCATTCATTGGTGGCATTATATCAAGATAATATAGGGGGGTTCGGTCTTGGGAATTTCTCTGTGCTGGACCTCGTGTTTCGGGCAAGTAACAAATACACCACTGAACTTTTACAAAGCTGTTGCGGTCGAGATGGTAGATCTTCGTAGGTGATGTTGATGGCGTTTTGGATTGTCAAAACTATGGAAATATTCGTGATGTTTATGATGTCGAGTTCCTTCGAATAGTTTGTTCCGTTCTTATCAAGTGGGATATGATGAGCGAGAGAATGATATATATGTATATTAATAATATAAACGCTATGAATCGAATCAGCACCTCACTCACCACTACGGCAGTTTTGCAATACGGTGGATCGAGGTGCGGCATCATCCACGCAACTTAAGTCACCAAATTTTAAGCGTAAAAATAACCATTTAATCACCGTACCATTTGTGTCACGAGAAATGACGGATGTGATGCTTTTATATCCAACTTCACTCTTTCATCACTAGTTCAAATGCTCAGAGATTTCACAATGAAAGCCAGATAGCAACCATTTTTTGATTAAATGTGGAATCAGATCCATTTTGTTATATAACTTAGTAGCCAACAACCAAGAGAAGTCCACAAGAAGAAACGTACAAGAAGGAAAATTTTCAGGTTCGTGAATGAGGCTCCATTAGAAGAAGTAGTTGATGATTATCAGGATTTAGCCTCCCCCATTATGTAAATTATCACTAGTCTCTCATGTCAATTCATTTTCACACTCTCAGGCCAATTTCGGAGTTCTATGAATCTTCTCATTTAATATTTCCATGCTGATTAGTAGATAGCCAGCATCTAGAATTTCCTGAATATAGCATCCTGAATAAACGATATATGTTTCTTAGTTCCCTATACCTGGTAACATCTAAACATTCACCAATATGAAAACCCCAGTAGGTATTAGACCACCTTGCTCTACTCACTGTTAAGTATGATTTCGAGGATCCAATCCTCGACATTTGACTTAATGCTACAGTCCCAATTTTCCATGTAAACCTGTACAAGGCCCAATCTCAATTTTTTATTCGTTCTTCCTTCTCTTAGAGCAACTGACGTCAAGATTCAAGACCCCTTTTGATACCCAGTGCTCAATCAATTGCAAGGATGTCATTCCAAACTTATTATCACAATCTTATGCCTACACATCGGACAAGTATCCTTCTCCTGTAGCCACATTGCAATACAAGAGCGCCCAAAGACATGCGCGCACCTTGGCATTTTGACAGCTTCGTGGCATTCTCCATCGGCGGTTCCAATCGCGTATGGATCACTGCAAAAGCACGGGTCGATTTCCTTTAAAGGTTTCTGAGTAGGACGAAGAGACGCATCGACGAAAGCTTTGCGAAAATACCATTCTAAACTTTTGATACGAGTATCCTGACCTGTATCAGAACCTAGGCTTTCCCGATCCCCGGGAGGAGAGCCAGGCTCGCCATTTGCAGCGGCATCTGATTCATGCATCTCAACCTGACCAGTAAGACGCTGTCGCTTTTCTGAGGCTAATAAGTCTCGTTGCATTGTCGCTAATTCTTTGCGGAGTAGCTTTTGTGTTCTATAATACACAACCTCACGCACTATTCGACCTTCGCGGATCCATTGACTTTCATTGGTGGGAGTGAGAGAGGATCCTCTAGCTCTGGGAGCGGTGGTTGCGCGCGAGGATATGGTAACGTCGCGAGCTTCAGAATTTTGTCTTAAATTATGAACTCGCCGCTGATTAGGTCGGTTGCTCCTTCGTAGATTATCCAAGCGTTGCATGGCCTCACTGAGGCGTTCAATATCTGACATATTAACTAGCCAATGTTCAATGTTCGAGAGAGTAGAAGAAAGATCCTCTTCTAGTGTAGAAATATCTTTTTGCGATTAGATCTTTGAGTTCGGTAAAGATGGTGGCTTAAATTGCAGGTGAAATTCTCAATCAAGGTATTGTTCAAAATAAATATGAAGGACAAGCAATCTCAGACAGTTTTTAAATACTTAAAAGATTAAGAATAAACAGTTCGGTACATGATGATCGTGACTTGTCGCATTTCAAGAAACCTAACGTTCAAATTGAGCCGTAGAGGCCATGCAAACTGAAACTGCGACTTAAAATGATGCAAATCAATCATTCACTGATGATTTTTACGGTTCGATTCACGTCCTGGCGTAAGCATTCGTTGAGTGTTCACGATTAAGCTATCGATGAGAAGTACATTTCGAGATACATAGGTGCCGAAGTAATCCTTTACCCGAAGAGGGAAAATTGAGCGGCTATCTATGTAGATGAATTTCTTCAATATTTTGATAATAACGACGATTCACATCCGGTGGCCTATACGTATCCATTTTCTAGAGTATCATATCGAGGATTTCTCTACGATCCATTCAGTGAGAAGAAGTAGTAACGAAAAGTTTAGATGCTCAGGGACAACCATAGGCACTGGTGGATTTTATTTCCACAAGAAAGGTTTCGCGCTCCATGGATCAAATCAGTCAGAAGTTATAAAAATAAGAACGTATAGGGATTAAGGTGGTAGCGATGTAAATATATATCTCACGTTCATCAACTGACTAGGCTCATCTTGGTGGAATTTAATTTGACATATGCTTTAAGCGTTTGAAATAAATACTTCCACGATGCGTGAAAGAATTTAATACAGCCTACTACTGTATATTCTTTGCTAATTTTGTCAGCGTAGACGCTGTCACCAGGAGGCCTTTCTTGAACCATCTGTTTAGTAAGCCATTCAATCCCAACCCACCTCCTGACGTTCTTTTCTTGTAAATATCTATAAAAGCTACCGTCCAAGCCAGAAGAACAAATGTCCTCTTTGTCCATTTCTTGAGGAAACCTTTCTGCGTATACGCAATGTTCCAGTGTCTCCAAGTTGGAAACGAACAGCGATAGAGAAAATCGAGTTGAGTGTAACTGTAACCGATTAGTTCATGGGTAGGAGTAGTAAAAGAGGATTCATACGGGTAAGTGTTCGAATTCCATCCGTCATCACGGAGGTACCAATTCTTCGTACGAGTATCTGCCCACACCATCTTTCTCAAGGCAGACTGAATTTGAGTAGTCCATTTCATTTGAGCCTCTTGTTTGACCTCTATCTTGGTAATATCACCATTGAGCAAAGGCTTGACAAATTTAAGAGTTTGAGTTACCATACTTTCCGTCGTATAAATAACGGATGTATGACCAGTGAAGCAATTCGGGCCGGTCAAAGTGAAGAAGTTTGGGAATCCATCCATGGCAGTCCCCATGTACATTTGAGGTCCACCCCGTTCTTCAAACACATCTTGCAATGTTTGTCCTCCCTTGCCGTGGACTTTAAATGGATGGAACCATTGCGTTGTTTGGAACCCATTTGCAAGAACGATAACATCAGCAGGAATGGTAATTTTGTCAGTTGACGTGGAACTTGTTACGTTCTCAGGTGGGTAGTTACGACCAGGTCCTAAAGTCACAGTATCTTCTTCAAGGCTCTTCAGTGGAAGCGTTGTCAGATGAATTTTCGGGTCATTCAGAGACGCGTACCAATTCGGATCCCAAATCCTCCTCTTACAACCAATCCCGTAGTTTGGAGTCAGAATCTCGTGATACTTTTCAGGCGCTTTACTTTTCATGTAAGCCAAACAATCAGCCTCCGCCTTTCTACGTTCCCTCTCGCCGAAAGAGCCGGGTCGAAATAATCGAAAGTCATATTCAAGTACTGTGGCTAATGAATAACGCATGGCTTTATTGAAGCCAGGTATGTATGTGTTCAACGTCGGTGACCATTTATTCCACCAATTCTCTCCTAGTGGCGGAATGACTTTGGGTTCAACCCATGGTGGAGATTGCATTAATTGAGTAACAGACTTCGCACCATACTCAGTCACGAGTTTCGGTACGAACTGTGCTGCACTGCAACCAGTTCCTACAACTACCACATTCTTGTCCTTAAGATTGACGTCAAATCGCCAACGAGCGGAGTGAAAGATTTCCCCTTTGAAATCATCTTTCCCGGGGATATTCTCGGGCCAAGATTTTGGTTGAACGAGACCTCCAACAGCACTTATTAAGATTTTGCACCGAATCTTCTCCTCATAGGTGTAAACGGCGCTGTGGCCTTGCTCTTTAACCTTCAGTACTCGATCTTCTTCACTCAAATCTCCAGCACCAACCATCAAGTGTTGTAATGTTACTTCCCAAACTTGTTCGTCCTCAAGCCAGCGTGCTTCTTTGGCGTCGGTATTGACTTGTATTTTATCCACAATTGCATACTTTGCGCAAACAGTCTGGAGATATTCGGCCATCTCTGCACCTCCTGGATGAAAACATGACCAATCGTACTTTGGGCAGAACGAGAAGGAATAGAATATTGAGGGTCTAGAATAAAGTGTAAGCATGAAACTGTTGTCAGATATGGTCTCACTGAGAGAGAGCAACTGACATATCACAAGCAACTCCGGGGTAGCGATTGATCCACCATGTCCCCCCAATTCCCGATTGCCTGTCAAATATGCGAAACTGATCAAATCCTAGAACTTCCTTCAAACGACATCCCATAGCAATGCCTGATTCGCCGGCACCGATGATGGCAATGGGGTAATATGTATACTCGTAGGCTTCATTATTTTTTCGAACAATATTCCCATACTATATATGGATGCAATATAGGTTAGTTATAATTCTATTTCAACGTTGGCAAAAAGAAAATAGACAGGGTCATTACGACGGGGCCAACGTTTCCTTTGGTTCGAGTAGACATTTCGACCTAAATACCCGTGTGAATTGGGCTTACTTCCGAAAGCTTGGTGAATGGCTCTTACAGAGCTTTCATGAAGATTAGACGGAGGATCCCAATGACGCAAGTAGATTGGGCAGTCTCCCGATGTTGGTTGATATTTTGAGAAGCGGGAACTGAGCTTGTGGAAGGTACAAATTGACACAATAACGAAGAACCGTTTTAATTTAAAGGTAAAATAGGAAACTGAAAGAAAGACTCCTCACGCGGGCTCTGCGAGAAAGCTTCATCATTCAGCCAGCCACTGTCTCTGCTTAGTGTTCGGGCCGAGGTGTCAACACCGCATGCATGCATATGTGATACTTCAAAACCATGTGTGCAATACCGTCACTTCGGCGAAGCAGAAGCCGTTTGGTATATATGTGTGTGTATTGTACAAAACTTCATTTCCTGATGACTAACAATGGCAGGATTCGAATCACATAGGTAGGAAGAGAGATTTATATTTTGATAGGAAGCAGACTTATTAATTGCTACTGACTCAACCTAACCTAACTAATTGTGCTATGCTAAACCACATGGTCTGTGCTGTCCGTCAGTTAGCTTGAGCATTTGCTGCAAACTTGCAGTGCCGTGCTAAGGTCATCCCTGCAGATAAAATGGCAATCTTCAACTGCATTGTAACAATTAGACCATCAAACACACAACATGCGATTGCGTCTGGCCAGTACAATATGTCAAACAACAAAATGCAAGGGAGGACCCTCTTCATCGATTGCTACGCGCAAATACCACAGTCTACCGTCTGTTCAAACCATCAACTACTCTTTTGACCATGTCAACCTCGATGAATTCAGACAAGAAGCCTTCATTCCTATGAAGCCTATACTCATGAAATCCGTGGAAGACAAAGCATCGACGGGTTTAGGGAGAGAAAAGTCTATAGATGTAATCGAAAAATGGTTCAAGCACGTTTCTTCAACACAATTTGCAAATACGCTTCCACCTACTAAGATTAGCACTCTTCTACCATCGCAATATCTCCATAGCTTCGCAGGCACTATCCTTCCTTACGAATTGACAATCGACTCTGACGCCTTGAGAAAGCGACTCGAGTGGCTTATGCAGCCCAGCAATCAATGCCACACGATGTTCTCGGAGCAACTACGCCAATCACTAGAGCCTTACGATTCCAAAAAGTCTTTCTATCATTTCTACGCACCATTTTCTCTCTTTCTATCAGCCACTGATCCGGCATGCTCTCTCCCGCTCTACATTGCACAGGCTCAAATAGCAGATCTGCCGGCGGAATTACAACGGGACTTGCCTACACCAAAAGTGGTAAAAGAAACTGGGAAAGGCGATATTTACGATGCCAATATATGGATGGGCATATCAACAAGTTATACACCGTTACACAAAGATCCGAATCCGAATCTCTTCATACAACTAGTGAGCAAGAAAAGGGTCCGATTATTTCCACCAGCTGTTGGTGTAGGGATGTATCATCATGTACAACAAAGTATTGGTGCATCGGGAATTGCCAGCATGAGAGGTGAGGAGATGATGGAAGGTCCAGAAAGATCTCTCCTTGAGGATCGTGTCTGGGGAGAAAAAATTATAGACCAGGGTTTCGAGGTCGAGGTTGGTCCCGGGGATGCGTTATTCATACCAAAAGGATGGTGGCATAGCATAAAAAGTTCAGAGAGTGGAATCAATGCATCGGTAAACTGGTGGTTCAGGTGAAGTACATAATATCCAAATACATTTTCCTTTCTGTCACTAATGCTTTTTGCATTTCCCTTTTGCACATTAACCTTCATTTGCACAGGGTTTCCCCGTTATCCATTACCTCTGATCAACAACATTTTTCTATTGTGCAGCTTTCTGCTGCTTCAACCTCTTAAACAAACTCAAATCTAGTGGAAGTTGTTCTCCCATCCAAATCGCTCTCTGCGTATGGTCTCTCTCTTCATCCAATAACTCTCCTTTCTCATCAACTGTGTTGGGATGGACTAATGCGCTCAACGGACCTCTGTTAATCACTAGCCAAGGTATGAAAGCGCCAAATTGTTCCGGGGTGAAGAGGTTCACTTCGAACATGGCAACAGGATGAGGTCCAATTGGTTCTTCCCAGAATCTGTAGATGCGAAGCTCCGGAACTATATCCCCAGTCAGTACGAACGCAACAATTTATAGGACTGACTATAGAAACGGAATCCTACATTCTCTTCTAATCCTCTCCCATAATTCTCTAGCAAACTTGGCTTGCTCTTTATTCTTCTGGAAATGATAGATATGTACATCACTAGATTCTCTTAGCCTTTGTTTCTAATGCGCATGGTCACTAGCGAAAACCTACAACGCACCCCGTATTCCACTATCCAAAGGCTCTGTGAACTTCTCATAGCTCTTGCTCTTGATTCCAGTCTCCGGATTTAGAAGGCTTTTTCCATCAGGTGATACCTCAGTTCCAAGAGGAGCTAAGTTCTCGTAGCCTTGAAGAGGTGAAGGATAGGTGTAGAGAGAGGGGTCAGCCATGATTACGAGCTTTTTGTGACGGTTTGAGTGTAGAATTTGATAAACTGTTGTTCTCTAAAGACAACGTGTGAAAAGATTATTGAATTGCTGGTAAATGCAGAGGATATACTTCTTCAAAATCAGACTAGACAGACGATGAGGCTATAATTATATACCTTTAATGGAGGGGCAGTGGTCCCACAAAAATGGTGCAAGTTTGGTGACCAATTATGATATGTCAGCCGGTAGAAGAGTTAGGTAATCAATCACCAATCATTGGAAAGATTCTTCACTCTCTGCTCCCTCGCATCATTCATGGTCTGAGATTGCCAACACTAGAATTTGCAAGTCAATTTGGCTTCTCAAAAGTATCAATTGACCTCTGCTTACATATCCGGAGATTCTTAAACAAAGCATTTCCGCTTTTCGGGAACGAGACACTTGTCTTCGTCACATCTGCGTCAGAACCTTCTCGGGACGATGTATATACTGCTCAAGCCTTGAAACTAACCTTGCTACTTGCGCGTATCCCTCGTGATACTACTGGCATTCTGTATTCAGGAGAAGAGTGTTCCTCAATTACTCGATCTAACATCTTTCTGGGGGGGGGAAAGACTTGCCATGAATCTGCAAACGATCCCGGCATTCGTCGTCTCTCCAAAGGTTTGAGAACGTTGCCTTGAGGAAACTGTAGCCGGACGATTTTGTCTTCCTGCAATCCTGAAGCATTGGTACCTTATCAATGAATGTGACATTTCAAGGCCTGTTCGTTGTTGACTTGAATGGAACCACGACTCCACATAGCTATATTGATGATCAAGGGCTTGGACATACCATACAACGGCTGAGCCCGTGCTGGCTGGTCCCCGATTCGCCATTTGCATTGACGTGGGTCTTCGATAGTTCCAATTGTTAATTGAAATTGCACTGCAAAGTTGGGAGTTCCTATCCTTCAGTCGAAACGCATGATAATCAAGGTTTTCGATGTCTCTTGAAGAGGTGTACTATACTATTTTGATTCAAGATATCCTTACAGCTTACCCGGTTTTCTTCGTTCTTGGGCAATGAATGTCGGATTTCAGAACGACGTGCATGGAGGATTCATAGGCATCCCATTTTCAAATTTCAATACCTCTCCTTGGGGTAAAATGTGGTGATGAAACGCGGAGGTCTGACACAATTCTGGAAGCCGTTTCCGTCATATCTGCCAATAGGAGCCATTTTCTCTCTCGAAACTTTCGATCACCCCCGAGATATCATCAGCCTTACCAATCGCTATCCCTGGCTTTTGAAACTTCGGCCTTGAGTCCTTATATGTGATGGTGGTCACCCGCTTGTGGCTGATTTATACCGATCAAGAGGCTTGCACAGCATCGGGCATAGGTATCACCGCACATTCATGTACAATAAATCTGATGTCAGCGCTATGATTGGCAACTTTACGCAAAAAGTGGTTTCGATTTAACTTTTCAGAAATATCACCATCGGGTATGGACGCTTTGGATTGGAAGGTAAACGAACTCTCAGACATCAGCATGATATCGAGCGTTATTACAGTATCATGACAATCACCCTGCGGCTCAACTTTGGCAACTATTCTTCGGATCTAACAAGGGCAGGTGCGAAGCATGATAGGGTGATTAAATTGCCGGGGCACCCCTTTTCCACGAATAATCGTGCGATGCCGTATACAGGGCCAATCAGAGCGTGCTCGATTTCGATATCAGTACGTTTATTTGCTAGTAACAGGGTATGGTCGAGCGGGGAAGCTCATTCCCAATATTGGCGATGTTATGAAACCCATAAACCAGTTATGATGGCCGGCACAAGTCCCAGGTTGGTTCTTCGATGCTTCGTTCGAGATAAGCTGCGTGATTCCAGACCCCATGAATGTTACACATGTGCCTCCTTTGTGACTGCCTTAGTAGCTTTCAAAGCCACAGAAGACGATTACTATCCCACAGGGCTGATGATGAGCTCTCCCTCTGTGCCATAGAAGCCTTGCAAAAGCGTGAGAACTACTTCGCCCAGCCACAGAAAGCATTGCTCCGCCCGGATCGTGCATCTGTAGGGTGACGTTCGGCAGTCTGGAGCGCGGGGCTTGTTTGCATTTTCCACGTTGTGGTCTATGCTCGGCCTGAAATTCGGGTCTGCTAACGATCATTACAGGGCTTTCGATCTTGCTCTTCAGTGGTCAGTTCTGCACTAGATTATCGGTGGGCCCGACGAACTAGCGACTCTTCGGATGCATCAAATTAGGACCCCAACAGCCCGTCATCGACATCGTTTCTTCCTTATATTCATTCATGAATATCGTCATGGAAGATAGAGAGGCTACGACAAGAAACATCCAGAATTATTCCATGTGTGTTCAGTGCTCAAATCCAATGTCACTTTCTCGCCTACATCCAATTAGACATCCCATCAGACACATCACGCCCGACTGGTTTTTGCGTTGTGACGGCGCTTTCTAGATCTTCGGTTTTGCCGGTTTCAATGAAACGGAACTCTAATATCTCATTCATGGATACCAACCCCGACGGCTTTGAACGACAATTGGCTTGGGATGACGGATCACGGCCATCCAAAAGAGCCAGAGCAAGCAAACCTAAAGTCAAGTCGGGCTGCATTACATGCAAGTGAGTATTTTCTGTTCTACATTTCCACTTCTTGGCCATAAATTCGCAGATATCTGACATTATTATTCCAGGGCTCGTCGTGTTAAATGTGACGGTAAGTTGTGTCGCAACTCATAAATGCAATGCACCTTTCATAATTTCCTCCAAGGTACCAGAATTGAGCAGCATCTTAATTTTTTTCTTCTTCTAAGCTACTAGCAATTTGCATAGTATACGTCTAATCCATCCGAATGATCAACAGAAACGAAACCACAATGTCTTCGATGTCAAAAGTTCGGACGAACATGCGATGGATACGCTCACGAGGTGCGATCACGAGGAAACATGATGCCAATCCAGCCTAGAATTCCAACAGCAGATATTTATACCCCTAGTATCTCTCTTGCAGCAACAGAGCAGGAAGGCCGGTACTTCCAATATTTCTGTGATCGAACGGCGTATCAATTGCCTGGTTTCTTTGATTCCTCCTTTTGGAATCACATTATCCTTCGAGAGAGTCACAATGTCACTCCAATTCGGCATGCAGTAATCGCTATTGCAGCTCTTAACAAAGCCATTGAAGAAGCACCTGGACCACATTTGAAAGTTAACGTCATCCAAGATATAAACAAAAAACATCTGGAGTTTGCCGTCCTACAACATCTCAAGGCCATTCAAGCCTTGAACCAATACATATCTAGCTCCAATGGTCCTCAGTTGAGAACAGCCCTTATGGCATGTTTGCTTTTTGTTTGCTTTGAAACCATCCAAGGGAGCTATGCTTCGTCGGTGCAGCAAACTTATGGAGGCTTGAAGCTATTGAGGAGTTATTATGCTGGAAAGCCTGGATCGAAACCTTGGATTCCGCGGCGGATCTCAGCGGGGTTCAATACGAACCTCCAAACTGATAAAGTAATAGCTAAAGTTCACAGTCGGCCAGGTATGGATAGTTCCTCCAAATCAGCAACTATCTCATCACATATCGAAGAGTATCTGGAAACTGAAAAGCCGCCACTTGAATCTGCGCATACCCCCACGATAGATAGGACACCTACGCCACCACAGAGGGATTATAGTCCACGACTTGATGCCATGACCATTCCATCACATTACAAGTCAAACCTAACATTGGAGCAGCAACGCTCATTATCAGGTACACCGGTTCAAGATTATCCCAGTGCGTACCATACCCCTGGTGAATATATATCCCCGAACGAACAACAAAAGCCCAACATTGCGATGCCAATTGCAATCACTGGCAGAAGGCCGGCATCCGATCATTCCATTTCCAGTATCCGTACTCCAGAGTCACTTCATACTCCCCCTTCGATGGGCAATACACCACCGCCTACTACCTATAGATCTTCGCAGTCCCCACCTGCGCTCATGAATCCTCGAAAGCGACCTCTTCAATCAAGAAGTCCTACTCCTCCTATTTTAAGCAATGACTTTACGCTAGAGGAGAATATCATACAGGCATTCGTCCGCCTGGATGGTCAAGGGTGTAAGTGTGCTTCGCTTTCCTAATATTTTTCTAGATTTCAGTTTCTCTTATGTACTTTGTCATATGCTAACTATCTTTTTATTGTAGTATTCTTCGGTATGACACCGGGTATTCCTCCTCTACTTTGGGACATTCATTCTGCACATCACATCCCCATTCCAAAAGTGTTCACAAGCTTTTCTGAAGCTCAGCATTGTTGGGACTTTTTAATGGACCGGACACTTCAATACTATCGAAGAACGCTTTTCGACAGGAAATTTGCTAGTGCCAAAAGTGACACCCCTAGCGAAATAGCACGCCAATATACAGATTATGTCACCGGACTAGATGAATTCGAGCAAGCCTTCCAACCTATATTGAGCTTGTCTATATCCCCTGAGGGAAAGGTGCTTAATCAAGCTGCTATTGTCCTTATCACACATCTCAAAGCCACAGCCATAACACTCTCGGCTGTGACGTCTACCTCAGAAATGATTTATGACTCTTTTCTTAATGAATTTCGATACATAGTCCGAGCTGCGGAAAAGCTCGTTACGATATGTGAGGAAAATCCCTCTGCTATCAATTCGTCACGATTCAGCTTTGATATTGGAATTGTTCCACCCTTACACGTAGTAGCCACCAAATGTAGGGAGCCAAACATCAGAAGAAAAGCAATTGATCTGCTTTTCAGAAGTCCAAGGCAGGAGGGAATGTGGGATGGTGTATTAAGTGCTAGAATAGGCCGGTGGATAATGAGCTGCGAAGAAGATGGATTGGATGTGTCCGGAATACTCGAATCTCCCAACACACAGCCAGACCACCGCAACCAGAATTCCCAATGTGGGGAACCAGTACAATTGTACGAGGATGTTCTATCGCCAGGGTACTGGATCAATGGCGAAACAACTAGGGATAGAGATTTGATCCAGGAAAACTTTGCACCCTATTTATCACAAAGGCAAAGTCCAGTACCGCGAATTCCTTCGCCATACACCCAAGCTCGTACACCACCCATCAGAGAACACTTTTCAATGCCTCGACAAGAAAGAGTCTGGATGGTACCAGAGGATAAACGCTTTCAATTGGTAGTTGTGGATTTTCATATGCCGGATCGTTATATTATGGTTAAGTGTAAGAGATCCTTACAGAGCAAAGATGGTACAAGAGAGGAAAGAGAATCCATTATCGCTTGGTGAGCTATAATAACTACACCCTAATTGAAATGCCGTATCGTTGAAAATTGTGAGTACGAAGCCTTTAAAGCATTGTCTTGGAGTTCTAGCGTTGCAAAAGTGGCATGAAAGGATGGAGTTTGGGAATATGAAGACTCCATATAAAAATAGTTTTTAACGTTCAAATACGCAAAATTATATCTAGATACAATCAGACTACTATAATCCAAACTTGTAATGATTAGCTACCTATTGAAGTGATTGAAATCAGATCAAAAAGCTCCTAAGGAAGAGAATGCCCTCCAAAGAATGTTCTCAGATGCACATCATGTTCAAATCGAATCACGTGATCGGGGTGACCTCGGCTTGGAAACGCTCAGAAATTATTGCCTAGCGGGGTTGTTGATGCCTGAAGTGGAAGTTTAATCTCGAAGACGAGGCTTTTGATAAAAAGGTCAACAGCGGTCGAAAGTTAAATTCCACTTTGGAAGATACAAGCTGAAAGGACCTTCCCTCGCAACCACATCAAACAACGAATCTTCAAATTGTGATCGAAAGTAATTTGAAGAAATTCTATCATCAGAATACATAGCATTTACCCCCTATCAAACCAGTTCAACATACCGTGCGCAAAGACGGACCAGCGCAATACAGCGAATACTCTCGAGTGGGATATCTAATTAAAGTACCAAGTAATCTGCAACTCATACACCCACAGCTCCACGTTGATACCTCCTACTGGATAGTCTCTTTGTCAGTATACACGACTGTTCTCTGGATCAACATAGGAAGTGCGATACATTTGAGTGCGGTATAGAGAGTGCCATTCCAACGCAGCATTCGAGCTTTGGTATATTGGAGCGATCATAGGCTTCGCGTCACATATTTTTCAGTTTCACTCAACTGGCAAGCCTGCTGTGTCAATCTTGATACTATTTGCCACGGTTTATCAAGAAACACGCAACATCAGGTTGGGTTTGCAACTTGAACCTAACTTATTCGAGGTTACCCAGCTACCCCCACAAGATGTCTTCCTCCTCTGGCACTCCAGAATCCTGGATCTCTTCTTTCTGCGCATTATTGGGACATGAATACTTTGCAGAGATATCGGAGGAATTCATAGAAGATGACTTCAATTTGACAGGTTTGCAAACACAAGTAGCTATGTATAAGGAAGCACTCGAGGTAATGCAATACATGACTCATGTGTTTTAACAACATGCTAACGTGAAACTACTTTTAGATGATTTTAGATGTCGAGCCAGAAGAAGATGAGGATGAAGATGACGAGGATGAGGATGAGGATGAGGACGCATCTATTGAGGGCGAGGATCGATCAGGACGTAAAGCTGCAGCCGAAAGAAGACATCAACGAATGGCAAGCGATCTGTCGATTATAGAATCCTCCGCAGAAACGCTTTATGGTCTTATCCATCAGCGATTTATCTGTTCTCGAGCTGGTATACAACAAATGTCCGAGAAGTACGACCTTGCCCATTTTGGTGTATGTCCACGAACACACTGCGAACAAGTCCGCACTTTACCCGTAGGATTATCTGATGTACCAGGCGAGGATACCGTCAAATTATTCTGTCCCTCCTGTCTCGATGTATACGTTCCTCCAAATTCTCGGTTCCAAACGGTCGATGGTGCCTACTTTGGACGAACTTTTGGGGCGCTCTTTCTCCTCACATTCCCCGATTACGATATTAGCAAGAAGGGATTAGAAGCATTAAGTGGGCATGGAGGCAGAGGTTTACAACATTCCAACGATGAAGAAAAGGAAAAGATCAACGGCATGAATGCATCAAATCTTGCACCTGGTCTCGGCAAGGGCAAAGTCTATGAACCTAAAATTTATGGCTTCAAGGTCTCGGAGAGAGCGCGAAGTGGTCCTCGAATGGGCTGGTTGAGAAAACGACCAGAAGAGGTTAGAGAGTTGGATGAAGCGACCGCATATGCGCTAGAGCATGCCGAGGATAGTGATGAGGGTATTGATGTTGCACCTGGTAGCGCCAGTGCGAGTGCTAGACTCAAGCCACGGAGGAGGAATGTAAGAGCGGTGGCGAATAACGGAGGTAGCCCTATGAGCGTGGAAGCCAACGGAGAGATTTTTTCGTAGCATGACTCTTTGAACGAAAAGACTGAGGGGTGGACGGAGGGGCGTTCAGGTGCTTTTTATCGTCGCGGCCATGGATGGATGATACAGTAGATGGTTTGGCTTTTATGATTATCATATGGCTTGTGTTTGCAAATCAACTCACATACATATATTGGCGGATTCGAGCGCATGCGATTGCTTGCTTAATTGTTTATTACCTTTGTGATGAGCGAGTGTGAGAAGAATGCATTTGCTTTTGCATGTGGGTGGTTTACTCTGATTTGGTGGAATGGTTGATTGTGAGTCATAATTTGGGTGGTGGCTACTGGAGAGTATTGTGGTCGGGTGTTCGGAGGGGGTTTGAAGTGGAGGGAACAGATACAAGAACTGCAAGGAATGAGAGAGTATATTTGCTATAGGAATGAAATGGTATGGTTGTACCTAGTTTAAGAAGCTAAAGATGAGACCAGATAAATAGTTGATAGTCATGATGATTTTATCTCGTGCTTGGGATGCCGTTGTGATTTCTTGCATCTCTTGCCTCGCTTGTGATTCGTCCTGCTCACTTTGCTCACTTGGAAGTTGGTGAACTATGAGTACAAACTGGGGAATGTGTAGTTCGTCAATTATGTCATTGGTCATTGCAATCGTATTGGGAGAGCTTAAGTAGACACAGGTACTGCGGACAGTAGTGTCACAAAGTGTAAGAGACAGGGGAGAGACATGGTAGTACAGGTTCTTAGATTGTCACTGAACCGTCGTTGGAAGCCATCTTTGCCATGCTGGTAATATCAAGTGATGGTCAAGAACCGGACGAATTTCTCTGCAATTTGTAAGTGTGATTTCCTCCCAGTTCTTTGCGGTTGGTTGAAGAAAGGTCGGGGTTTAGTATGTTTCTCGGAGGGGTGTGATGCCAGTATGGCTAGAAATGCTCTTTTCTATTGTGATGTTCTGGTGTATTGTCAAGACTAGATGCGAATAGAAAGCGTGCTCTTCGGTTGGGGTAGAACGAGTCTGTCTCTTATATTTTTATCAATTGTGATTATATGATGATTGAGGGGAGCAGTGCAGTGCAGTGCAGGATCTGATAATATGTGAAGGGTGTGGTCATTGGGCGAGGTTCAAGTGTGGCAATTTCTTATGACATGTTTGGCATTCGAGGAGTTGGCAGGAAAATATAGTAAGAAGTCAAAATGCTTCAAGAAAATTATATAGAGAATGCTGAGGAGGTGTAGGAAGACCATGCATACCAGATATGGGCTGATGGATGTGATATGCCAGAATCGGTATGAATATATTGCGCTTTTTTTTTTTTGGTCTGGAGATGGAAAGGGGAGATTTAACAGCTAGCTGATAGGTGGGTCTCTCTATCATTTCCATTGGGGAATAAACACCATCCCGATATCAGAGAATTATCAAGTCGGCAAACAGTCATTGAGTATACACTTTAGCAGTTCTACTAACAGAGAGTGGTTAAGGCTTGTAGTTATGGCAGTTCTTGTTGTATCAGGGCTGTTCGTATGCATACATTTATCCTTGTGGTCTCTCATCCTGGGATACCAAGGACGGGATGAGACTCTTTTCCAGCCATCTATGCAGTGCGTGGTATATCTCTCAAGAAAAACGGTTTCTGATAGCTGGTTTTCATTTGACCACCTTCTCCCTACGATATATCGTAAACCTTTGAGATTTTCAGACACGCTCAACTCCCTAACCCAATAACTACGAAGGTTCTCGGTCCTCTTTGTTGATTGCAATCTGCCAGCTGTAACATTGCCCCTTTCCATCCACTAGTCACCTCTCAGTGGCTATGCGCTCTACCTGACCAGCAAATTCAGATCTCATGATCGAATGATCTGATTCGTATTTCTACACCTACCTAGCTTTGGCCATGTAAATCGATACATAGAATGCGTTCAAAGGGTTACACGACTAAAGCTAGACCTCATGCGATTAGAATAAAATAGGTCATAGAAACCTAGGATATTTTCTACAGGCTACAAACACGCAAACGTCATCCGTCACAAATCGAACGGAAGGCAGCCCTTAAGCTCAACGACGAGGAATTTAGAAATGCAACCTCACGGCAAGGCACTTTTCAATATGCAGGAAAAGCTACTGGCCAAGGAATAATATTTTCTTTTTATCGGGTTCCAAATGTATAAATCTCAGTCATGGTCATGACTTCCCAATACCCTTTATCATCCTCGATACAACGATGCCAATGATCAGTAAGTCGGCTCCTCGTAGGCTTTAAGTCTAAAATTAGATATCAGTAATCTGGAGACTACATCAAGTTACCAATCCATGCCCAGATAAAATTTGGCTCCTACTTTTGGCAATTAGCTGCAATATTTAGGGTTTAGGACTATTTTCTAGACTTGCTGTTGCACAGCGCTCTTTGTTTGCAGTGGCATAGACGATATAATGAGCTGTTACACCAGAGAATTAGAACTTTGTAGATAGGAGGGTATGCTATCACCTCACTTTCTATACTCCGGAGTAATCTCATCAAACTTGTGATAAGCCTACAAATCTCTCTCTCTCTCTCTCTCTCTCTCTCTCTCTCTCTCTCTCTCTCTCTCTCTCTCTCTCTCTCTCTCTCTCTCTCTCTCTCTCTCTCTCTCTCTCTCTCTCTCTCTCTCTCTCTCTCTCGTTCTTTTCTATTTGGCTCATTATTAAACCGCACTTAATAATTCTGGAAAAGTCAGAATACAACAAGTTCCGTCACAATCAACCAGAAATCTCTTTCTTCCACAATACCTAATACATCATAACTTCGCCTCAAGAGATACTATTAGATAAGTCTCTCCAAGTGTGACCACGAAATGGGCTGACGTGAAATCCTCGAAAGCGAATCTCATAATGAAATATTCATGCCAAGGCGTATTGCCACTGTTGAGAACCTACTGCACAGATCCTATTGGGAAGGAAACTGGATTCTGCCACCCCGCTCTACTGTCTAACCAAGCGGTAATGAGTCGGTTTTACATGTGTTTTCTGAGGCTTCCCATATCATGCGAGGAAGAGTACAATTCCAGGTCTATATTTCTCGCTTGCAGCTTATTGTGTTCACATCTTGTATCGACAGTATCGGATTCTGTATTGGATTCGCACACCCGAAGAGATCCGCCATAGTTTGACGGCGGTATCTTGTATATTCGACGGTACGGAATCGATCTCAATATTATTCAACATTTTTATGTTATATTGTAGGCAAAGGATATCCCGATTTTGACAGCCGGATTGTATCAGCTCGATTAGGTGGACTAAAAAAAGGGGGAATTCAATACTGAAGGCTGTGCGAAAAGGTTACAATATCGAAGAGACCCTCACGCTCCAGAAAAAGAGATACCACTCACTGTCTCCACAGCATCGGCTGACATTTAGCCTGATCTCTGGTCCTGAGAGTGACATCAAGGCGAAGTTACTTCTACAAGAAGCTCTTGAAGATTTACCACGAGATGGGGGACGCCTCAGCTATGCCACTTCCAAATCAGGGTGACAAGAACTGCACGACGAGCAAACACTAAACAGGCCTGGGCAGGATGAGTCAAGTCAATCATGTACATGGTGGAGAGGTTACTACTCAGCATCGAATGGAGGGAAGGGAAAGATACGCAAAGATAACACTTCAGGCTAATATCAGGGTGAGAGCAAGAATGATAGCACGATGATTGACATCCATTTGTACATATAGTATCGTGTTTTTAGCGTTATATGGCTGTCCATGGTAGAAGCTTGGGTACATATAATAAAAATTCCTCTTGCAGGATATAAACCACGATGGCTTTCCTCATCTTTTGCCTGCGATCGGTACGTGTATGAGTTTTATTCAACATAAATCTGATGGCTATAGGCAACAAGATCAAATGAAGTAAACTAATGCACCATCATATGATTTCAGCGGGGGAAATCGGGGACTCATGGAGGGCGAGACTGTCTATTTCACTCGAAAAGAAGCACGTGGAATGAAAATATAATTCGTTATTACATAATGATTTCCGTGCCACAGTGCACAGCCACCGCCACACTTAACACATAAGAAGTGCTCTTCATGAAGAATTCAAGATCGTGATCTATCATACGGCCACTTCATTTATTCTCTAATATCACAAGAGAACGTTACCAGACAGAAGAGACAGAAAAAACACTCTCAATCATTCACAACCCCTCACACAAAATGCCATCCTTCACCGAAACCCCCTCAACCACAGCCAATGCGGCCCCAAACACCACTTCGGCCGACACCTCAAATCAATCTACAGAGACAGTACAGAAGACCGAGGCTCAACTAGAGGCCGACAGACTGTACGAGGAAAGAATTGAGGAGGAGTATGCTAAGAGAGAAGGTGGTGCTTAGGATGAATAGCAAGACATTGACATGGAGAGACTTCTCTGCCACGTTTCTCTGGTGGCAAATCAGGAATGAAGTGGCACCTGGGAACTATCGACACGCAAGCAACGACATTGGAGGAGTAAGATGTCTAGGAGGATCTTGCATGCACCATACATATAGCATTAATGATATCATCCCTCTCTCTCTCTCTCTCTCTTATGCATCTCCGTCATCTTGCAAGTGAAATCCGAACGACTGTATACCCTCATGATCTCCGGCCTTTCGGAGTTACGGAATGACACCCCTAGCATCTATCTCGGGACCGTAGCTAGTCTTGCCATCGCATTGCAGCGGTAAGGATGTGGAAAAGTCAATTCATAATAAAAATGTTCTGGAATGCACGGATATGTCAGCCTTCTCGGCCATTTTTCGAGCCCGTCCCCTCCTTATTTACGACATAGAAAGCTTGAGGGTGTATGCGTGAATGTTCTCAACCAATCCAGTCACCGATATTGTAATAAAGCCGTTGCAGCGGCCAATGAAACCACGGACATTAGCAACCAGGACGGGGTGTCAGAGAAGCTAGCTGCGAGACATCTGAAAACCCTGAAGTTTGTACTTTGAATTGAAGCTCCGGGCTGATCAAAGCGTTTGTGTTATGGTGGACACTGGTGGTGTAGTATCTTAGACCATGAACCATGGAGTCAAGGAACCAGCGCAGCAAAAGTTTGAATAGAAATGGCCGATTGCATACGTGATGGAAAAGGTTTGAATCAGCATGGAGGGCAGAAAAGCATATCAAATCCCGTTCCGATTCTCAGTCGCCCCAAAGAGAAACAGGAGGTGTTACGATTCCCCATTGAAGCTTTCCACGCCACCTCCATATCTACCTTTTGATGTACAGGCCGACTGTGCAATATCCGTATCGCTATCGCCGTCGCCGAATTTCCCGCTTTTGGAAGATTGCATGCTCTCATCTCTTATCTCCTTTAGGACAAGCGCAACGAGACGGAAATACTCCATGCACAAAGAAACGAACAAGCAAGTGCGAAGAAGAGACTAACTTATAATAAGACTAACCAACAATCTAACCCCATCAAATGAATGTCGATATTCAAACAGTCCATCGCCCCGCCGGCCAATCATGAGCGAGACATTCCCCACGTTGGACGAATCAAAATCAAGGTAATTAATGGTCAGCAAAATTCTAAAATGTTCAAACAAGCTTGGAAACCTTTGAATCACGCCCGTGGTTAACTAGACTCTCGATCAAGCCAACTGCAATAGAGATAATCCTTGTATATAAATGGAGAGCTTGTCCCAAGTGTCCAGTAGTTTCCACATAGGTAGGGAATGACATCTAGCTCACAACTACCACCATACCATCCAACACATATAAAGATCCAAGAAGTCCTCTCGATTCATCTCTAACTCATAAGCCAAAACTTAACCAGAAAATCAGTCAAAGCATACACACGTACTCAACTCAAGATACGAAGCTATCAAAACAGTTGAAGGTCGAGAATCAGAATAGCCTCAATTCTATTCTCTATCTTGATATCTAAACCATCCAGCCTCGCTTCCTTTGAAAGTACAATTGTAGCAGATAATTACCACGTATCGTCGTTGGATGACATCACAAGTCAAGTACAACGTCTCCTAAGAAGAAACCCAACGTCACGTAAAGCCACACACCACCACCAACCAAAACCATGGTTTTAGCCGTCCTGAAAAACATCTTTTTCTATCAATCCGTCACTCCCAAATCGCCCAAATCAAATCGAGAACGAGGAGTACCAAAAATCGATTTCATTGCATCGAGACAACCTCTCTTGCCACCGAATACCAACACAACCCACAACTCGGAATCAGTCGACGAACCTCACGATGATGACGAAAGCACTTTGGATTTAGAATCTCAAGATTCCCGATCAGAGAAGTCTTCAAAGAAGAAGGGATGGAGAATCGATGCGAGAGTTATTTCGGATGCAACAATTGGTTTAAGTGATGGGTTGACAGTACCATTTGCATTGACAGCTGGATTATCGGCTTTTAACGATTCGAAAATCGTTATAGGGGGAGGGATGGCCGAGTTGATTGCAGGGGCCATTTCTATGGGATTGGGTGGATATCTTGCTGCTAAGAGCGAACTGTGAGTTTACCCCGCAATTACATCCAGCAAAAGAATGAAGTTATCATCGTTGAGTCTGCCTCCACGGCAGTGGCCCCCGGAGGGCCAACGGAGTGTCATCGAATTTGAGATCAAAATGACTAATAAATACATCAGTGCATCATATCATGCTACACGAGAAAAGACCCTGGAACGAATAGAAACCGATCTTCAGGGCGTCTTAAACGATCTCATGGAAGAATACGAACCATACGAGTTTCCCAAAGAAGTCATCACCGGTCAATCGACTCATCTTGCTCAGATGCACCCGGAGCTTCTCACCGACTACATAATGCAATTCCAACATTGTGAAGAAGAACCCGCTACATCTCGCGCCTTTACATCTGCTCTTACAATCTCGATGGGATATTTCCTCGGTGGTCTCCTACCTTTATTGCCTTACCTATTCGTAGCCACGGTTGCCGAGGGATTGTATATCTCAGTCGGGGTTATGGTGATAACACTGTTTATCTTTGGATATGTCAAGACGGGTATGATAACAGGGTTCCAAGCAAAATGTATAGGAGGCAATTGTTGGGGTGCTGCGGAAATGGTTCTCATTGGGGGTGTAGCGGCGGCTGCTGCGATGGGATTAGTGACATTATTTCAACCTGGAGTGTAGATTCTAGAAGGAGTTGTCGATTCGGTTGAAATGATGGATAGGCGACTGGGATATGCTCGAACGAATTTATGAATTGATGATGGCGTTCAATGGAGATGGGTCCGGTAATTCATTATGGAAATAAAATGGGTTTGGACGGCGGCGTTCAAGGAAAATACACCATCGAGAATATCGATCGAGTTGTTTTATTCCTCTCTGTATCTGTTCATAAAATAGGATAGCTGTCCAATAGCATTGGGATTTCACAAAGGAACATTGAATCAGATAATCTTGAACAATCTATTATGACCATGTGATGTTTGCCTATGAGAAAGTCTTGCCATCAGCTTGAATAAGGACTTTTGTTCCTTTTCGCTTCGCTTAACTTGACATATGCATATCCACTCTGCCAAGAACGAGAAATTCAATTTGTACGAGTGTACCATTCAATGGTTCTCAATAATTGAGAGAACGGCTCAAACCACCATGTCTTTCACTGTAATTCAGTAAAGGACATAAAATCCTGTCAACACATCATTCTTTCCTGTTCTGTTCTGATCGCATCTAGAAATTCGTTGAACTGTAGTCCAAACTTCTCGCTTCCCACCCTCGAACACCTATCCATCCCTCTTTCTCAGCCCTACGGTCCGTGAAATATGCGGATATGTCAGTTGGTATTTATTGAATTTCCCAAGTTGACAGAGGGGTATAGGTATAGGTATAGCGGGCCGATAGATGCGACGCTGGGAACAATATTGCAGATAGATTCCACCCCGTCCGAGCTGGCGGAAAAGGTGATCTTCATGATCCTGCTAGAGATAGGGATATGGATGGTGATGAAATCAGGCGATATTGTAATAGAGAGAGGAAATCTTCGTCGATTCGCTCGAGGAGAGAGAGAAGAAAATGCGTGGTAGTGTGATGATAGCGCTAGAGTACTTACCAGCTGTCAATCTACGGAGTAAAGGTAATCAAAACTATCACCTCATCGATAGTGACTTCAAGTCATGGACGCTAATACCAAGATCTCTAGTGAACAAGCATATTTCCACTTCGCTGCCTTTATTCGTAGCCGTAAAAGTATACTTCTTCGCAAAGTCTATGCTGTCGTTGAGAGAGGGATTGTATTCGCTCAAAGTAAGATTCGCATAGCTCATAGGATAAGCACTTACTAACCCGGTCGGAGAATGGACCATATCATCTTCACATCTCTCTCCTGCAATTCCATTACATACGAGCATTGGGGAGAAGGAAGTTCATGGATCTTGGAAAAATCACCACCCTGTTGGACAACCGATGTGAAGTAAGGTACGGTGTCGCCCTGCCATGACTGTAATCTGATGTAGCGGTAGTCAGTGATGATAACTAACGAGTACTTTTCGCAAAAGCCAGAATATTCCTAAAAGAACAGAACATCTGCTACACTTATGTCAATTTCGTGCCCAATTTTGGTATCTAATTACATGCAGATCAAAGTGAATTAGCAGAGAACAGATTGCTTGAATGCTCTTCAGTCCTACAAAGACGAAATTACTCAGTGATAGCCTTCCTGTAGGATGAGATGAGTGATACATTCTGATGTTATTGTGTATTTTAAAGTGTAGTTTCCAGCCATCATGAAATTTCAGAGAATGAATGCCTTACTGTGATTGAGATAGAAGTGCAGTTACATCATACATTTGAGTTGGGCTTACTAGTATACAAAGCAACATAGCATAGCTTTCACCATCCGGCAGTCTCATATAAGTTAACAGTATTGCTCGAGCGTAAATGAGAGATTGATGTTCACACCATTTGAACAGATTACTACCAACTATGCGTCCTTCCTAATATGATCCGAGTCATCCTGACGCTCAGACAACATATTCAACCACCCACGAACAAGTCAGTCGATCACAACTATAGCAACGCACTAAGCCCCAATCATAAAAATGGCTCGACTGTCCCCCTTAGTACCGATTTTGCAACGAGTAGTAACCTTTTCATCGATTCTTGCTTGCTCACCAGAAATAACTTGGCCATCGCTAGCTACTGACCAGCAGCCAGCTCCCCTGCCACCGATCGGAGCATATCCCACACCACGCTCCATTTTGAATCCCTCATGATGATCCCTAAAAACATCCTTTATTCCACACCAAATTCGCTTTCTTAACCCTTGTTTGACTCCTAAAGAAACCGCAAAGTAATCTTAGTAAATATTCCAGGGATAAAAAAAGAAGCGACGTAAAAGCATTGCTAAACCGACTAAGTTCAATCAACCAATCAACCAATCTCCCAAGTCTCTCTGAGCTTTCAGTATCCATCAATTCTCAAAGCCCGCGGTGATCTCCTCGATCTTCAATTTCGGCTTGAGCTTCTCATTTATCTCACTAATTTCACCAGAAACACTCTCAAGCTTACCATCAGTCGTTGAGCCTGCGTAACTTGTATGACTCAATGCATTCGCCTGGATCATCCAAGCCTCGTGTCCCAATTTGATCAACGTTGGTCCAAATTCAGTCAGTAATTCTTGAACTATTTCATTTGTTGGCTCCTCCTTGGCTAGACCCATGTTATCTGGACCTCCGAATGTGGCATAATACTACGGGTATTGAGTTAGCCGTGTTAGTAGAATAAAGATTCCACAAAGAGCTATCTCGAGGAGTTATGGGCAAGATAACATAGTATGATAGCCAAGACGTCAATGAACTTACCCAATCTTCCTTCCATTCATCAATAGCCTTGATTGTCTCTGGATGATTGACTTTAATATCTTTCGCAATCATGTAGAAACTACTTCTTGCAGCATGCTTCTTAACAGGCTTGAAGACTTCAACCTTAGCGAATTTCGAGAATGTATACAACATGTATGCTGAATGCCATGTATCAATCTTATGTAATAACATCACCAAAGTACCTCCATTGTGCATTCTGTTCATGGCAAGAATCAGTTGCGAAGTTTGTAATCGCACTGTTTCCTTATTAAGGTTGGCGTTGTAGGTGTCCTTGATGCGATCATGAGTACGAAGAGTCTTGCCGTCGGCAAAAACAAGATGATACTTAATGTACTTGAAGGGCTTGATATCACTGAATTTCGACTTGAAATCTTCGGGAATGTCTTTACCATTTGGGCAGAACTCCTTGAACATTGTAATATCATGAAATCTAAGACCCTGGAGGCGATTCCTATCGATTATAACATTGTGCCCACCAGATTCATGGGCCAATGTGATGGCATATGCTTTGAAGCTATTGCGGTGGTCGAGAGCTGCTGCAGTGTAACCTCCAGGGGCCATGCAGAGATCGAGTATGTTGACCTGACCATCTGGGACGAAGGGTATGTTGAAGATACTGTGAGCGTTGTGCATTTCTTCTCCGATTTGTTGCATCATCCTGTAAAAGCCACGTTCACCCTCTGATGTGGTTGAGTCGGCACGTTCTCGTTGTTGCTTGAAGTGCGCATCGCCGTCTTCTTTATTGTCATGCCATCCCTATATGCGCTAATTAGTGGCCGCACATTAACTCGATCCAATGAGGTGTAGAATAATGGCGGAAAGGCTCAAGACAGTGGCCTGTGAGTCAACGTGTGTTTGTAGTTGACACGGCACAAGATAATGGTGAAGCAATAAACTTTAGAGGGATATCGAAATAGATCTTACCCTGCTGCGGAGCTCCACAACTCTCCTGCAATGCTCATCCGACAAAATCAAATAAACTTTCAACATTTGTGATGCCTTCGTGGGTCTTTCTCCATTAGGACCATCACGAATGCCCAGATCACTTGAAGCGTCTTCCAGGGTAAGACCGAATAGCTCTCTTGCAAGGTCTTCGATGTTCAGATTTTTACCATTGTCCTTCAGAGTAGCCAATTTGTTCATGAAGCTATCAAGCTCACCTGAAAGGAGAGAGCCATTGTTGGTCAAAGGGTCCATGATTGAAAGGCAGTTGTTGGTAGATATCAACAATTGGCCTAGTTTTCGCTGGTGAGATAAGAAATTCGAAAGGGCGTTAACGTTTGGAAAATAAAAAATGAGTTTGAAAATTGAAAATAGGATTATACAAGGGAACAAGCTGGCCCTCAAGGTACTCCTGTTTTAATGCCAAAGACTTGTTTGTTTTGATTTGTTTTGGTTTGTCTTCTCATTGACCAAATAAACCCAATTAAACGAGAGGAAAGTGAAAGTTCGAGGGGGGGACGTTACTGAAAGTTGGATGGCTTTATCCGGATACAGTCTTCTTCTCTTCTGGAATCATATCAGAAGTATAAGGTTTTTGTATCATGAAGTTGAATTGGTGAGAATATGTAAAAAGAGAGGAAACACCACTCGAGATTGCTGTTGAAAGGGTAGTGAGCATCCAACGTGATGGTGCTGTCAACCTATGGACTTAAGTGAGGTAGTAAGGGATAACTTGCAAGAATTGATTGTTCTTGTGCCGTTATTGATGAGGGAGGGGAGAGATCGATAGTAGATGTATTACACAGAGATCAAACAAAGTTCCCAGAAACTTTCCCTCCAAGACTTGACAGATGTGGAAGGCACATTAACAACTTACCAACTTACAAACTTACCAACTTACCAACCTCCTTGCACCATTGCTGCTGCCACTTTGGGTGTTCAACACATCACATTACATCACATCACAAGAACATACAAGCCTTGGATTCTTAAACCCTTAGTACGCTAAAATCACACCACAAGCACTTCAATCAAAAAATCAGATAGAGCTACTGTCAAATTTTCTATGGTACAAAGTAGCAGCAAATTTTGTGTTTTTCTATCTTATGTAACAAACAATGGGTTGATTACCTCACTCCTATCATTCAAAAGAAGAGGATGCAACATGTCATTTGTATTTGCGGAATGCGCATGCCAAAAGTGTAAAAGCCATTTTCTGTAACCATTAATCGCGTGCATAAAAACCCAAATTTTTCTCGTAAAAAGCAAATACGCCCGACTGACAACGTGTCTGTCGAAGACTTTTGGTGGTGATGAAACTAAAAAGTATGCCGTGGCTATGCCAGAATATGAACATGTAAAAAGCAAAACATGAATGAAGGAGAAAGCCATATCATTCGTCATACCCACCCAATACTCTGCCGAGAAAAAAAGGAAGGTTGAAGCTTCGTAGCTCAAGTTGTAGTTGCCCAGAGATCTCCAATCCTCTGATAGCTCCTATTAAACGCCGTAGAAACCACATGTCAAAACTCGTAAATACAGTCAACGTAAGTTGTTCAGATCATAATATCTGTATCGCTACATGTCATACGAGCGAAAGCCAACGTTGCAGAATTGGAGCGATGAACAGTCGTGCCACGTTAAAGCGATTCAGAAGAAATGGGGCTAATTGGTAAAAGGTAATATAGGTAGAACATAGATGTCAGACCGCGCGTGTAACTTCGAAGTCAGTGGCCAAGCATGACTTCAAGCTACGGGGGGTATCGAGACAGAAACCGAGAAGATTAGGAAAGGAATTTATTGCTCGAGTAGTTCTTTCAACTTAGCATCGAGTAGATTGTCGATTCTCTTTCGGCTCTTCAAATCGAGAGCACCGTTTCGCAAGGAAGTTCGAAGTTTTGCAAATGCAGATTGCTGGATTGGAGAATCATCGCCCTTGACAACATCAACATAGTGTCCGGCTAAAACCTCATTGATAGTTTTCTTTTTGTTGTTGAGAGTTTCATCGTAATAAAGAATCAATTGTTCCATTCCGGTAGAGGCGTTGTTATGGCTATCCTCAAGTGCCAATTTGCGGAACTCGTAGTACATGCCTGGGTTGAAATTTCTGCACAAAAAGTGGGCCCAGAATTTGTAAAGAAGCTCCATGTCAGTGTGAGTTTCACCAGGCTGGCTGGCTTCTCGGAGTCTGGTTGCTCTCTCACGGAAGATGGCATATTTTTCAATGGTGTTGGATTCGGAGATCGCTGCTTGTCGTCTTTGATCCTTGACCCACATGACTGTTGGGGCATTGCTGTAGTTTGAATGGGGAGAAATTGCCCTCAAGCTGCCTTCTAAAGAGCTAAAATGACACGAGTCAGTATGACAAATCAACGTAGAAGTCAGGGTGGCATGTAATTATTTACCTCTCTTGTGGATTTGACCCATTGACCAAGGGTCGGCCTTGGCGCTCTTCAGACAACTCCTCGTTAATGGACCTACCATCAATTGACCCATTGGAAAAAGTTCTTGAGGATGAGTTGTGGTATGGGTGTCTGGCGGGTTTTTGATCGCTCGTCTTGCGGGAAGATTGTGCAAAAACCAAATTAAGATCCTCGATCTGTTCATCAGTGAACGTGGTTTCTGGTGCTAAAGGGTCGGGCGAAGGGACGGTGTCTCCGTTTAATGGTAACAGACCAGGAGTAAAGTTGGGGACGGCAGCTGAAAGTGGTGTTTCTTCGTGATAGTGGTTATTGTTGCCATTGACCAAAGGCGCTTGGGTAGCTCCATTTCCATATCTCATAAAGTCATTTCCACCGGGGCTGAAGGCTGGCGAGCCTACCTCTTGACCTGGCATCATCATTTGACCCATGTGGCTTGGTGGTCCATGGTTATCGCGAATAAGTGTAGTTGGCCCATCATTGTGCTTCATTGACTCTTCTCTCTCCTCAGATGGCATAACCCACTGGTCCCAACCATCGCGTCTTCTAATTCTATCTACACCATCCTCACCCTTGACTATCTCAATCTCGGTAGACTGTTGACAAGCGTATCTCAACATATCAATATCCGATGTAAGAGACTGGATTCTCTTGAACCCAGCCACAAAGTGTAGGAAGACGAATCCTTGAGAGTCCATGTGTTTCCGTAAGAAGACATCTTTGCAAAGATTGTCTATCGAGAAATAATACTCTAATTGCATTTTTACCATTGACAAAACAGTAGCGGACTGGCCGTCGAAAGGACCATATGGCATAGCGCTCATGGTTTGCATTGGTGCATAGTCGTACATGGTTTGAAGAGCTGGCATCTGTTGATTGCCATTCGTATAGCCACCTCTTGGATACATGGCAACATTTGGAATAGATTGTGATCTCGAGCTGCCGCGGCCACGGGAAGAAGTTTGTGCGTATTGGTGGCTGAACGGTCCTTGAGGTGGGGGACTGTATGGTGTGGAGTTTTGACGCCCTTGGTAAGAAGGAATCGTGTTGTGACCGTTGGCAAAAACATGGCCATTGGCAAAAGTATTGTGAGAGCCTCTGCCACGATAACCTCCACGGCCTCGCTCTGCTCTACCCTCAGCTCTCTGATCCTTGCTTCCATTTTTGAAATCAGAACTTCCGGAGCCATCATTTCTGCGGTCGCCAAAGCCAGATCTTGCTGGGAATTGTCCTTCGCCAACACCTTGTCCTTTCTGACTGATTTGGTTATCCTTATCAGCTTGCGTAGAATTTAAAGTTCGCCCAGTGTCAGTTGGCGATCCAGGTTCATTCTTGTTGACACCTCCTTTTGGTTTGTCTGCATTTGGTGCATGCTTGCGTGCATCACGACTGACTTCGTCTTCACTTGAAAGTCTCTTGGACGAGTTTGGTGGAAGTGATGATGATCTGACTCCACGTTTTTCGGTTTCTTCGCCAGACTCGGCAGGCTTAGTCGCACTTCCTGGCAACTTCTCTCCAGCAGCACCATTTGGTACATGACTGGTACGTCCACCCTCACGACCTACACGAGCACCACCTCGTCCCCGACCACCTCGAACAGGTAGCGGGGTATTGAATGTGACTGATGGAGTGTATGGTACTGGGACCCACTTCTCCTTCGTCCTTGGTTTGTTGGATGGGTTGTCATCCTTCTCATCCTTCTTTACTTTGTCTTCCTCTTGGAGCTTCCGCTTCTCCTCTTCCAGTGCAGTTTCCGGTGTTGGCCATGCCAAAGAGTCCTCGACTGGAGGGGGTAAGGAACTGGTAGAACTCCTGTCTTTGTCTTCAGTGCTCCTACTGCCTCTTGCAGGTCGTTTGGTTGAATCCTCCTTTCCCTTGGTCAGACTATCTGGACCTTTCTTTTGGCCCTGCTTTGAGGCAGTATCTTTGCCAGTCTGCGATGCCTTTTCATCTTCAACAGAAGCCTTTCCCTTTCGTCTAGATTCGATACCTTTTGAGGTTGGAGTGGAACTTGAGGTTTCGCCCGAGGAGTTTGCTGTTTGAGATATTGATGGGCTCGACTTTGTCTTTGCGGCTTGTGCCTCCTTGCGCTGCTCCCAGAAATTTACAGCCGGGGGCGGAGCTGGTACTAGAGGAATCTCTGGCACTTTCACTTCTTCCTTATCTTTCTCTTTCTCCTTCTCCTTTTCCGCCTCCTTGTCGTCCTTCTTTTGCTTCTTGGACTTCTTGGATTTTCTTCCCTCAATCGCCTCCGGGGAAGGCTTTTCTTCTCTATTTCGCCCAGCTTTCTCCCATCCTTGCTCGGAATCATCCGCAGCTACATTCAAAGCGAGCTCCTCCTCCTTTGGTATTGTTGCATTTGGAGTAGCAGCCACACTTGGTGATTCTGGAATCGAGCCTGCGCTTACTTGTGATGTTGGATTTGCATCTGTGTTTGATCCGACTCCTAGCGGATCGCTCTTAATTGGAACTTCGGTGGAACCATTGGTATTTCTATCTCCGTTTTCAGATCCTGCTGCCCCGTTCACCGACGCTGAAGGTGTATTCGATACGGAATTCGATTCCTTAGCAGGTGTGCTGACACCAGAAGCTGATGCCTGGCTTGATTGCATAGCGGAATTCGCAGTTGAAGTTACGCGACCTTTTGCGGCCATCGCATATGAAAATGTAGGCGGGGTAGGGGTGCCGTCGGATTTCGGTGTTGCCGATGACATTATGAATTGTATCACACAAAGTATGACTCTTTCGCTCAATCAAGCAAGTCCAATTCTTGCGAATGGGTACCTGTAATTCTTGAGGCAGATACAGAGAGGTGACTAAAATTTCACCCTCAGTATGGACGTCCGGAGAGGTTGACTCGACCTCTCCGCACTACTATCCTGATGCGCTGATCAGATATCGCGTCTCAAGAAATATCGAAGCGACTCAGTACAGCCCGCGAGAATGGAGATTGGTGGGATCGCTGCGGGAACTTTGTTTGTGGTGGATATGAGGGGTAACTGCTGGAATTTGAGGACTTGTTTCGTCGCGCAAGTTTCGCAAAATATCGAAGTCCAAGAAATTACTTGGAGATGTAAGAAGGAAATCAAGGACCGATGGTTTAAGTGATTTCGACGTTTTATGAACTGCAGGGAGTAATTCGTGGAACGAAGCGGAAGATTTGTTTGATGGCACAGGTGGTGCTGGCGGCAACGCGAAAGTAAGCTCGAACAACTGAATGGAAACTATGATCTATTATAGGACATTAGCTGTGTGATTCCAACATGATATGGCCAATTCTGTGAATCACTATGACATTGGACGCAGCTTCTTCGAGTAGTCTGATCTGTAATGGCGCAGATGTCAAGCCGCACAAAAGTAAATGTCATAAATGGAACATGGAAATTCCCCAACGCACCTTTCGAAGAGAATAGAAATAGCAGAAGATCAATCCTGTGTGAGAGGTCTCTTACTATTCAAATCCAGAGAAAATGAGCCAGTAGTGGTGTGAAATACCCAGTGTTTGACAATGTATTACAGTCCGTTCCTGTCTTCTTTGCCTCTGAATCTTCTTTGGGGGGGGGGTTGTCGTTCCAAACAAAAAGTCGAGATTTTCTCTTTGGAATCGAGGAGGAAGTATTCAAATGAGTAAAGACGTTTTCTTCTTTTCACCACTTTTATGGGAAGAAGTACCAAATGGGGTCGGGAGGGAAGAGGTTGAGGGAAGAAAAAAAAAATGGAGATTAAATTTGTGAAGGCAGAATCTTTAGGGTTGAAATGGAAGGGAATATTTTTTTGTTAGATTCAGTATTTAGTGGATTTTTCTTTTCTCGGCTGAGAACTTTACGTGCTAATAAGTCATTGATGAAGGCTGGAACTAGACGACTTCACGGAAGGTCCTCGATTGAAAGTTCCGTTGGTGTGATTTTGGGTTTTGGAGGGGAACAACAGATATGTATACGTACTGCAAGCAAGAGAAGAGATGCTTGGTATATCGAGTCAAAGGGGCGGATGGATGTTTATGAATTTAATTAAATATGCCATCTATTATGGTTGTGATTTCTGCTCGAATTGAAATCCAATGACTCCTGCAGATATTTCGGATTCTCCTCCATGTCAGTTGCCCTCTGAACGGAAAACCGACGTACCACGAAATAGCATAGCACCACTTTCAAAATTCTTTTTGGAAGCAGCAATCAGGGTCCTGGATTTTAAATGAAAGTCCAGAGATGAAAGCTTACAGTTAACTATCATACATCTCTGTTTCATGCAACTTATAACATCTTTGCGAATTACCATTCAATTTTCAAGTAACAGTGTTTTGAAGAGAGGCTCGATGTTGGTGGGTTTCGTGTGTCGGTTGTTCGTTCAGAGTGTCGAGTCTAGTGTGCACCACAACATGCTGGATAATTGAGCAACGGGCAACGGTGCATTCATCCAGAAATAACTGCCATGTACCGATCCATCAGATCTGGGTATTGTCGAGGCACATTGTATATATACAAATAACCGGGTACACATGCAGACCTCGGTCTTTGGGCGAAGTATGGATCAGCCATCAACCATATCATATCATTCCACTCCATCCATTACATCACCTAGGTACAGTGCCTAGGTACAGTGCCTTATATGTATCCCCGGTTGTGCATTGTACCTAGGTAGGCTCGAGCTAGGTCGGCACCGCTCGTCAACCATTTATTTTTATGCTGCTCGCGATACGTGATTCATTCCTCTTTTCACCCGTCAGACCCAACATCACTGGCACCCAGAGAGGGGAGCCTTGCAGACTTCAAACAATACACCCGTCCATCTCGGCTCCCCTCGTCCTCCTTATCTAATCGACGATATGCCCACCGCAGAGCCTATGTGCCTATCTAGGCACTGCAGTCATCAGGGCTGCAAACCCAGCACTCGTAGGTATCTATCAAACATGACATGCGTTTATCACGGTACGACGACTACGAGTATAAACACTTGAAACGCCTGCATCTCTTTCTTTGGCAATACTTGCGTCGGCAGCCGAAGATAACTACAGTACTGTAAATCCCTCCTTCCGAGCTTCCCTTCTTATCCCTCGCCTCGCCTCGCCTCGCCTCATCCCCATTTTCAAATCCAGCCACGATGTAATAATGAGGGGTTGAAAATCTTCATTCAAATTTGTCAATGTCAACCTAGGTGATTTCCTATTTCTCTTGCCCGCATACAAAGTGGATCTGCCTTCCCGCCTCGCCATTGGAGAGGTTTGGTGACTCTCCAAACCTTCCCATTTCTCTCTTCACCTCACGCGGAGGAACTTCCACTTACCGTCTCTCATTCTTCATTCCCCCACAAAAAACACATACACATGCCGTACATCCCTTCCCGAGGAATCTGAAACCAAGGTAAGTCTTACATACATGCGTCCTTGCTCCATACTTACTTACTTACATACGTACAGTACAGTACAGTACAGCACGGAGGATTTGGACCTGGAATTCGGTATCGACATGACGATATTGTCATCACCAACGCGGGATCTCGCGCCTACAACAAAAAAGAAACCTTGCACCCACAAGATGGAGGAAAGAAAGGTGTGTGTGGGCGCAAGAAGTCAGTCAGTGAGTGTATCCACACCCAAAAACTACCCCTCCATTATCTAGATAATGGTATCGTATCCACCTGGTCATCGCCACCGTATCGTTGATCGTATCTGGCAATCATCATCCCCACGCCCGCCGCCCTCATTCTGGCCATTTGTACCAGTGTGAAAAATTCATGCTGTCCAACTGTGATCATCTATCGCTGCATCTGACGGTCTTACCAAGAGAGTTCAGCAGCCCTATGGAAAGAAATATACGCTGCACACGATACAAGCGGTGAATGTAGGTAGATCTATGTGGAAAAGGATTGCGAGTCGATCCTTGAGGCTGTAGCATTTTCTTGAACTTATACGATAGCCACGGTACGCACACCTATGATGACTACATTTATATTTGGCCTTTATGATTCAGACTCCCAAAGCCATCTCATTTCTTTCTGATTCAAACATGTCAAGCCATCCCATTTAATGTGAAGTAACATCTCCACGATGATGATATTTATATCCATCCGTGCTTTGTGGTTCAAACTTTAAAGTTATCTTACCTTAGCTACCTACCTATCATGAAGGAACATCACATTACCACAATCCAGACCGCAATTCAGCAAAATCTTCAGACGAATGAGCCCGCTCCGAGATATTCATTCATGAAGCGCAAATCCCAATCACCGGGTTACCGAACCCCACACTTTCTTCACGATATCTCTCATTCCCGTTTTCGTGAAGCCAACTATCTAATCTGCAAATGACGACATCCGAGATCCCTATGTTAACGAGGGCTTTGCCTCAAATGTAACCTCCGCTCTGGCGATAGATGTCCTTTCGGTCGACTCGCATTACACTTGCAAGCATTCGGAAGATCTTGTGTCACCATCGTCTGCAACCACTCTTCTTCCTGCATATACGCAGAGAGAAGCTCGGTGCCACTACATAACTCGAGAGAACTTATTAAGTCACGTCCTTCAAGTGAGATGCTGCATGCAAGTGAAAGGTTACAAAAGCTTCTCCTCGTTCACGGATAACTTCCGACATATCCACGTCATTTGATACGTACATTGATTGATACACTGATACAAACCTCCTAGAGAGAGACGTCGAGATAATTACTATGGCATGAAAATGGGTATGTGCTAGATCTACAAAAGTGTCGCTTCAAAGGATTACCTGATTTGATTCCGCAGCTTCATCCTGACATCCATGCAGCTGCTCTATTAACCCCAAAGTTTGTCGCCAGTCGAAGACCACTAGAGCCCATTGGGAAATAGCTAACCAGGTACCAAGTCAAGCAGATTATTTGAATAATTGCCGAGATCAAGGTCAACGGCTTGCTTCGAAGCTACACACAAGATTAGATTATTAGAAGATGGTGGGAAGGGTTTGTCGATGTAGACACTTACGCCCAGACTGAAATATAGAGTCAACGCGATGGATCCGAAATAAGTCGCGGTAAACGGAAGGCGTGGCGCTGATATCAGGTGGTTCATGTACGTCCACGGGCCCATCATCGCGGCCCATGATGCGAGGAATAACATTGAACCTAGGGTCCATCTAGATGTCACACGCTCCAAGTTAGTTTTGAGGGTGTAGATGTATATATCTGAACTTCGTAATCCTTCAGAGTCGTAAACCATTCATTGATCCTTGAGTAGCATCATGACTGATCGACAAACTTTAAGCTCCGTACGCAAGTCCGACGCGTAGTTGCATGGACGCGATATTGCTCAAGGTTTGGAGTACTGCAACTCGTATTTGACGAAACTTGCAGGACATGTGTTTCAGATGGCAAGGGAAGTGAGACTTACAGAATCGCAAACTTGGTTGGAAGAACGATCAGGTACGGGAATAAGACGAAACATATAACAAAACAAGCCAATGCGCCGATGTTAAACCCAGCAAATAGCAGAAGTCGATCCCACCTACTCACTGAATATAAGAAAATCGATAGTCAGTCAGCCTTCAGATAAGCAATTTTTGGGAGGAACACAGAAAGACAGTCAAGCCACACTAGCAAAAGACGCCACTGTACGTCGCACCTGGTGGCGGCGGATGCAGGGACAGTGCAACGTGTGGGGAAATGAGGAAGTTGGGGAGGTTGACTTACAGGCAAACCATCCTTCTTCTTCTTCGCGACGATTTCGGCCAGGCAGAGGCGCACCCGCACCCTCTGTGGTAGGCAGTCGAACATAGCCACTATCTCCGAACGGATTCAGCGACTTGATCGAGGATAATAGGCCACCGGTCTGCTGAGCAGTGTTTACGGGTAGGTCCGGGTCGCGACGCGACCAGCCCAAGGAATTCATGGAATCTCTGAAAGAGGAGGAAGCCATGTTCGCGGCGATCTTTCGGTAGTTATAGCTATACGTGGTACTGATATTGTTTTCCCGCCCCTGGCATTTCTTTCGCAGCTGCCGTGAATGTTCAAGATAAGGCAGGCAATTGATCCGAGTTCAAGAACCTAGTTTAGATATGGGCCGAAGAGATGCGATCGATTCGGGGGATTTCGCTGAAGAAAATACGGCCGTTGGTGTCCGACTCAGTATGATTTGGCTGCAGGTATGTCGTGCGTTAATCGACCTCGTGGAAAGAATGCGACTGGTTTCTTTGCAAATGTTGAAAAGGGGTGTCCAATGACCTATTCAACGGACAGGGTTTTGGCTGAATGGAATATCTGTATGCAGTGCAAGATCTCCTCGTGATCACCCTAGAGGCTCTTGATGATGAAATCGAATAATGGATGTGTGGTGAAGGTGGGATCTGAGGACAGTTTGCCGCAGTCAGCAGGAATGGGGTGTGGTGGTGTCGCTGCTAAGGATTGATCGGAATGAAGAGCAGTAAGCGCTCTTTTAGCTTTGGGCTCAAGTGGTATGCGATAATCGCTTTTGATTTGTTTTTCGAATGATTAAGGTGGGTTCCTTTTATCGCTGGTGGTGGTGGAAGAGTCAAGTTTGGGTGTAGGTGGTATTGTTGATAGGCAATCATGGGAAAGCTTATGATGATGGGGAGTTGTTGCTTTGACGCTAAAATATCTCACATAATATGCCGCTAGTCGTAGGGAGTTGGGAAATGTACCGGTACACAGACGCCTTGACGAACCAGCCAGGCCAGTTAACGAGTGACAAGCACGATTTAACTGCTATCGTCAGGTCACACAGTATTTAATTCACCTAGTCGTATGCAGTGTGTAGTGTAGTCGGATCTCGTGAAATCTGAATCCATGGAGCTAGAGCTAAGAGCAAAGACGCCACTGCATTGTATTATACGTTTACGCGCAGGAGGAGTACGAAATACCTGTGTCCGAAAATAGTATTGTGGCACAGTCGCAGAGTAGATATCTACCTACATACAGTGCAATGCATAGCAGCCTATCCCTCTTCGAGGCCTAGGAATCCCGCAATTCTTGTATGATTCCCTCCCTCCCATACCTTATCGAGCGTGCGTGTTAGCGTGTGGTTCAACTTTGAGACATTCAACCCTCCATTGCAGTCTTTTGGGGCAAGGTAGTAAATACCGGACATGGATCAATAGATCTGATTAAGGTTGTAAAGATGCAAATGGAGAAGCGAGAGGGTGTGAGGCATGAAAAGGTGTGGATGGTGGTTCGCTAGGTTCGAGGGGATGGGAAAGTATGAGTCTTCAATACCATTTACTTCTGATTATTGAGTGAAACCTCCCCAACCTTTTATTAAAATCTTGGAAAACCTGGTAGAGACTACTTTCAAGCCGTTCTTTCAAAGTCAAGTGACTTGAGGTTGTATGCACGAGTGAAGAACATAAAAGGATATCCTCGCCTCCTGAACCTCTCAACTTCTTCCAACCAAATTACCGAAGTTTGAGCCACCGTCTACTTCTTCTCCCTGTCTACGACCTAGGTATTCAGCCTGAAGTCCTTTACGCCGACTGCATAACATCTGTGTACACTTGCACAAACAGCTACAAGATCAATAACCTCAAACTCAACTTTGATATCAACCCTCTCTCGCTACCTGTCAAGCCGAGGTCTTGGTCCTACAAGCTACAAGCGACATACATACTATCGGCCTTCACCTCACGCCTCTCTTCGATATTGGATTGGACTACCTACCTATTTTATCCCGTCTTACCCAATCGTGTAAGACTGTCGGTTGTACCATCTCATCTTACTTGCTTGTATCAACGGCCGCATTCCTCAAGGTTTTCGAAAGTGGAAGCTTGCACCCGTTTCACCGGACAGGCTGAACTCGATTCTAATACACGTCTTGCCGGTCGTGTCGGTCTTGTCGGCGACATATCAGACTATTGGATTTTCTGGATCTTACGCCTACTCTTTCACGGAAACAAGGAAGCCAGGGAGCGAACACTGCCTTTTTTCTACCGATCAAGATTTGGCTTCCGTTGCTACCTAGATCCTTCGAACCTTTTTCTTCCGCTACGAACTTGTTTTGTGGAAGATTCTCTGCTTTATTCCTTTCTTGATTTATCGGTCTATCTCTCGACTGGGTATCTATCTCTCTATCTAATCCTTATCAATTATCTACCCCGCCATTCGAAATAAGCTCCCTGGGAAGCCTTTTGGCGACGGAATAATAATAAATTGCATTCCTGCTTTGCCATTTTGATTCGCAGAGAGCTCCATGTTCTTGGAAAATACGGTACGTCCTTGACTCCCAATTCCATTCCCCTTGCTTGCTTGCCTTCTTTGGCCCCTGAGCTTCTCAGCTATCCATTCGTCGAATTGGCAAAAGCAAAAACCCACCCGTGCAACGTTGGACCAGAATTAATACAGAAACCGTCTCTCGTCTTGACCCAATCAGAAAACTAATTGACCGAAAGATTGTCCTCCATCTCTCACTCTCGGTCGGTCAAATTACTACACGCGAGCCTTCCATCGCTCTGGTACGTCGATAATCGTCACAAAGTTGACGGAAGCACAGCACCGCACAGCACAGCACAGCACAGAATAAAGACGAAGAGTGTATTCGCTTCTTCGCTGCTATCTGACAGGTAATAATAAGGCTGGCATCTGGCATCTATTCCACATCGAGTTAGGAATTTTATGCCATTAATTCGTTCCACCGCAATCGCCCCTCCATTCGCTCTGCCAGGCATCTTATAAAGAAGAAGCTTGGGACCCGACCCGATCAACTTCCTCTTGACCTATCAATACCTGCTTGACTCGTGTAGTCACATCTACAACATATACACATACCCATACCCTTACCTATAGCAACACCACCCTCCCACCATTGTCTACACACACACACACATATACATCCATACAACGCTCCCACTGCCACATCAAGGCGATCGAATCAAACTCCAATCCGATCGTTGTCCGATAACTACCCGGCAGCGTGCATGCCCTTTTTCACTCGATAATAAAATCACCGAACAATTCTTCCACTTCCATATTTGACATCGCTAGACGCGGTTCATTCGTCATTACATTGCGCCAAGTCCCGAAGTGGCCGACCATCCACCCCGGATTTCCACAGCACCAGGGCAAGAGAGGAAGGAAAATCTCGTCTCGCTCGACATTGCAGAATCCGAGCCAATCCATCCATTCAGAAGAGGGAAAAAGAAAAGGATTCGAAGACGACATCATACCCAGGTAAAGAAAATTCCCCCAGTCCTGTCACCTCCCCTTCCTCCCACCCTCGCTCCCTCGCTCCCTCCTTCCGTCGCTCCCTGCCTCCAACTGCACTGCACTCCACTGCACATCCAATTTCGCAATCCATTTACGCCGCAACCTCCACCTCCACCGAGCACTGTTCAATTCTAACCTTTGCACTTTATTTAGCATTGAGGGAAATTTCAGGGAAAAAAAACTCTAAACAATTATTCACTCGTAGTCTTTTTTCTCTCACACAGCGTTGCGTTGCGTCGCGCTAAAAAGATTTCACTCAGTAAAATAGCCTCATCCCTCGGACAGTCACACTCAATCCTCCTCGCCCTCGTCCTCTTCCTCCATCGAACCTCTCACCAGAACGAGCTTCTTTCCTGTCGGTTCGTGGTGGCATCACACACAAATATTCACATTCACAGACCAAAAAGTTAAATGTTCTGCACCTTACTGCACTTGTCGAATCAGCCAGTCAATAGAAATCACCCGGTGCAACCCTCGGCCATCGCTACCGAGAGTTAAAAAGAAAAGGTTATCCCTCCCTCCCCCCCACCGCCTTTCAACGAAATATCGTGAGTTATCCCACACAACGGCTGTTTTGGCACACATTTTTGGGAAATTCCTCTCCCCAATCATAACTTCTCCGCCTTTTTCTAGCGCACTCTAGAAAAGGTAACCTTCCTTCCCCTCTTGGGTTGACAACTCAATCATTCTTCCTTCATTCTTCTCCCATCTTTTTTTACTCTGCTCGGACTCGTCAAAGAAAGAAGAAAGACTGAATACTGACCATCTCTCCGACAAGGCCCCCTCGCGATAATAAATTTATCACTTCGCCCTGCCTGCCTTATCAGCCGAATCAAAGACCACATAACCGTCGTGGCCCTTATTTATCCAACGCCGAAGCTCAAAGGATTGCAAGACGATCGATAGGATTCATTTACGCAGGAGTCAGCATCAGCTTCATTCCCGCTTACATCTTCGAAACTCGACAGCCGTCTGCCCGCATGTAAGTGCGCATCCTTTTTCCATATATGCATGTCCCCCCCCCTATGACGACTTGGCAAATATATTGCTCTGCATTGTGGTCATATAGCATGATCATTGGTTATGCGAACAAATATTTTGCCATCTTGTCAGGTAATTATATGCATAGTGTCAATTCCGTGGCAATCCCGGGGACATGCTTGTTTCTCAATCGAAATTGGCTTTTCTGAACCTTTGACAATGGCTAACGTTTGTCACACACATAGATAACGATCACCTTTTGTTCAAAAGAGGTGCAAATACAAACCAACAACCACGTACAAGACATATAACTTCCTCAAAGACCTTATAGTCAGGCGTCAAAATACACAAAATGGCTGGCGCGGGTGCATTAAGCCCATTTATCAAGGACGAGCCGGATGACCAATTCTTCTCCTCTCACAACCAAAGGTTCATGTCGAACCCACAAAGTTTCGGTCTCACGCAGACACACTTCAATCAATTCGGCTCACATGGAGGCAGCATCAATCCTAATGATTTGAATGTTGCCAGCAATGCCATGTCTATTCCAAACAGTGGATACGGTACCTCCTTCCAAAACAACTTCACGACTCAGCCATCGAACCCAAGCGCAAGCTTCTCAAAGGGCATCTCGACCTTTGGCGATGACGAACTGCTAGATAGTCTAGACACCTTGAATACCCATGGCGGTATGCAAAACGGTGGTCAAGACTTTGGCATGGAATTCGACTTCAACAACGGACACAACATCTATGCAAGCAATAATGGAAATGGCTTGGCTGTTGACCCAAACATGAATGGCTATTCAAATACTCCAGATGGCGATCCTATCCAGAGTCCCTTTGTTCACAATTTCAACCATGCGCAATTTAGACATATGCAAACCCAACACAACTTTAGCTCGTCGCTGCAGTCCCCTGCTTCATACGCAGGCTCGCCATTAAGTGGTGCGGACTTGCACAATGGAGCTGGAGACAGCAGCTTCACCAAGCAACAACGGCCAAGATTGAGTCAAGTGGGATCCGGAAGAAGACAATCGAGCACTAGAAGCCCACTGACACCGAAAACTCCGGTGATATCATCTCTCAACATTGGATCAACGGATCACTCAAGCTTTCCCACTCAGCCAATTCGCACCAACCATGCCCACCGACACCAAAAAACTTCGTCCAATCAATGGGATCAGCCACCGAATAGCCTTGGTTCCTTCCCAGGTTCCGAGTTCGGTTCTCCTATCCAAGGAGTTCATCCAAACCCTCAAATCTCCGACATTCTTAAGGGTACTTCGATGCCAACCAAACTCAACAATGGACACGGAGCAGCGAATGCACCTGGTTTGCAATCCCAAGAAATGAAGAGAAGACGCCGACGGGAGTCACACAATCTTGTTGAAAGAAGAAGGCGAGACAACATCAATGAGCGCATTCAAGAATTGAGCCATCTTGTTCCCTTGCATCGACTTGAGGATGAGAAAGTACGCAAAGCCATTATGAACAACTCTCCTTTGTCTCCAAGTCTCACGGCTGTATCACAACCACCAAATGGAATAAGCCCTCCTCAAGCTACTTCGGGTCTTGCCGGTCCTGGTGCCAGGAGAGCCACAGGCAATATCACTACCGGTATTCCAATCGAGGAAAAAGACAAGGGTCCAAATAAGGGTGACATTCTTAATGGAGCTGTAAGCTGGACTCGAGATCTCATGTGGATGTGTCATCATCAGGCTCAACAAATGGAAGATCTAGCCAATCTCATCGCTGAATTGGGAGGAACATGGCCATACGAGAAAACTGAAGATGAGAAGCGCATGCATACCGAATTGATGGATGCTATGACGAAGAATGGCGAGGCTAGTTTCGAATACACCCGACGTCCAGGTACAGGTTTAAGGGTACCCAAACACACCGACTATAGAGGTGAACCAGACCGTGGCTCCAACTTTTCTCAACTTGACAACTCTCTAAGTCCTGACAACCATAGCAGTACAGATGTTGGTCAAACTGGTATGGGTGGCCCAGGACAATACTGGAGCGGTCACAATAGTGGAGGTAGCGGTCCTGGCTCTATTGGTGGTTTCAAGGAAGAGGATGAATACAACATGGATCTCGGACAATGAGGAATCTATACTGTTGTTCTATGAGCAATTAGTTGTTCACCCGTGAGGGATTTTTCTTACGATTTTTAAGGCAAAGCAACAAGGCATTGGTTACCAGTTTGCATGCACTTTTCGCTTCGCATTTGTGTTTTTAATTAAATGGTGTTTTTTCATCTTTGCATTTAATGGTAGTTATGGGGCTTGATTTGGCTTGGTGTTGCTTGCGGTTTGAACATTGCTCGCAGAAGGCGAGTCAATCATGTGGATGGAATATGGATATTAATGGCTTGACGATAATGGCTTTGACGATATGGGTTGGAATTTATAATTTGTTGGAGATGGATATTGGTTTTACTTGCATGCATCACTTTTTTTATTCGGTTTTGGTTTTTCACTATCTACTTGCATCTATCTTTGCGGTTTGGGCTCCTTCACATGATACCTGTGCATCGGAATACCGATGTTTGCCTGTTGTTTTTCCTATGTTACTTGACGACTGGATGGATTCACGACTAAACGGGTTTACGAGTAAATGGACTGGATCGTCAGGATTGAATGGGGCTCTTTTTCCAGCATTTGATTTGCTACCTATTTTCTTTTAACCCCCGCACAATACCTTAGCTAGCTTAGTTAGTACTTGTCATCTGTTCTGCCCTTCTGGTAGATTGGATTTCAAAAGGCATTCACAAGTTGCTTATCAACGAATGGAATACACGAAATGCACCCCACTTCAAGGAGTTCCTTCATGATTCTTTGTGCGCAATTACATACTTTCTTGTCCGTCACTTCTTTAACCCCTAGTTTTCCGAGGGCCCACCTCTTGAATTTGGGGTACTAAGAGATGCGCGAAGTGCATGTTGGATAAGCGTGTATGTATGTATGCACTTTCAGACCACTCTCCAACTATCGAATGGACCCATGGTATGCAAGAGATCTCTTTCAAGGGTGGGTTCTAATGGAGAGCCAGGAAAGCGGGGGCGGATTGTATTCATATTGGGTATCGGATTTAGGCAAATGGTCCCAAGGTTGATGAGTTAGTGGATGAGTGGAGAATCTCAAGCCCGAGGTTTAAATGCATGTAGGTATGTACATGTGAAAACTGCCGGTAGGGATTGAATGGGATTACTGGGGTAGTATGGGAAGTTCAGTTGGTGGGGGAGGGGTGAAATCTGTGCATGCTTTTGATGGGATTTCAGTTCCCGGTGAAAGTTAGATGGGGAATATGGAATTTATGCTGATTGAGCTATGGTGGCTTCTATGACTTGGGATTGAAACGTACAAATTGGCTTTACTAAGTCTTCTCCTTTGTCGGTGTTGGTAAAGTTTGAAGGCAAGGGAAAGTGGATGTAGATTAGGGTGAGAGAGAGAAATAGTTGATTAAATGGGAGTAGAGTCAATGTACGTTATAATAAGATAGATGTGATACTCCCTGTGATTCTCAAATAATAGTAAATTAACGACTTGAATATAGTTTTGGATGAAATAGCTTGAATACTATTGATCTTTATCTTATTGTATTGTTGATTAATAACAAGTTTTATAGTAAAATCAATTATAAAGTATATCTTTTCTTTCTGTGATTTTATGTAGTTATATGTTTCTAATTAGGTCATTCTTATACTTATAGGTTCATGAAATCGATTTAAATTGATTATAAACCATTGTATAGATTTCTAATAGATTACAATTAGTATACTGATGCTAGAAAGTCAAGTTGTTTTACCTAAGAATGAGTCCATTTCAATTCGATATCTTATCTTAAATGAATTAGCAAAACAATCGAAAAATTGATGACGAAATTGAAGTGATTAAGAGTCCTAAACATTCGTGATTACTTTTAGGGGAAATATTATAACTATGATAAAATTAATCAATTGAACTGAAATAATCATCTAAAATATATTTAAAGATATGTTTTTAAGCGAGAGTAGAAATTTGTAAGTTATATATAATCGTGAACGATTTTATAAATTATAGTTTCGTTGAATATACTATAATCTAAATTAAAATGTAAATTGGAATAACAAAAGTTTTACGCGATTACTACACCAAGGCTGTTATAATACTCAAAGAAAAGAAAATAAATTATAAAATTGTAGTCTAATATTTCTGGGGGGAGAGAGGGGAATAATTGGTCTTTTAAGATTCTGATATCAGAACCAAAAAAAAATAAATGAAGATATTTTCATTACTAAAGTTTATAAATTCAATATTCTTCACATTCAATAACTATTTTTGTAATATATAATTTTTGAAGTAGTAGAATTCGCAAAAGATTTATACAATTGTATCCTTTTAAATATAAAAATATAACAGTATTAAAAGATCTATTTCTTGGGGGGGATGATTAGCTTGTATATTAACCTAAATAAATGAGAGAATCTTTTAATAACTAAAAGACTTAGTTCTAAATGTCATATATTCACAATGTATAATCTTGTCTGTCTATTATATATGGTTTGAACCAAAATATAGAAGAAAATTATTAAATTCAAAACAAGTAAATCTATGAAATCTATCAAGAGTAAGAAATTATAACGAACAAGTACAATATATAAGAATCAATAAAAGATTGATAACATATATAAGACTAATATATAATTATTCATTGTTAAATCGAGTGCAATGATAGCTGGAAGCTTGAGGGCTGGCTTTTATATATATCATGTAATATAAATGACATAATATATATATATATACAATGAGTATACTAGTTGTTCACGGGAAAGAATTGTAAGATTATAAATTCCAAAGGTTTCAAAATCAATAATAATTGAACGGAAAAAAAGAAGTTTTATAATAAATGACTTTTTTTAGTAATAGATAAAATATAATGACAAAATTAAAGATAAAAAAGTTTAATGAATATTTCATTTTTACATTTTGAACTTGATTTGAGAAAAACAAAATCAGCTCTATACTAGTTTATAGATAATTTATTTCAGAGACTTTTTTAGTCATGTAATGAAGAGAAAATTTTGCATCTTAATTTTTGATTTATACAACTCTATAAATGAACAATAATTTGAACCTCATTTCAACTACATTTATGTAATAAAGTTTTTTTATTTCACTTTTATATAAATACTCTGTAATAACTGAATTATGATTTTATTCGAACCCCTAATCGTTTCAATAAATTTTTTGTCAAATCAATATGAATGTGTGATCATAGTTTGGATTTTTGAATTTTTCAAACAATAAAGCTTTCTCGGTACTTTCAGATATTGATTTTTGTCAAATAATCTTTAAATAATTGTTTTTAGTTTTAAGCCAACTATGGAAAATTGTGTATCCGACGAAATACTTTGAATTTCTTTTAATAATGATAATACATTTATTGCATAATTTGAAGGATTTATACAAAGTTTTGTCGATGATTATTACACCGCTAGAATAGCTTTTTGGAAAATTTTCAAGTTTATCAAAAGTTCGATATTTTTAACACTATATATGCATGTCAATAGTAGTAATATTAAGTATTTGACCTTTACATCGATGTAATATCCCTGTTTTGAAAAAACTTGATAATCTTGATTTTTACTATATTACAATCGCTTTCTATTTCTTTCTGAATAGTTTTTATAGAAATCGATTTTCATTTTCATACTAATGAATTTGAAATTTTGAGTTACCTTTCATAATTCAAAACCTCTGAATTTGTATATCTAATATGTTTATAATCTCCACTGAAGATTAGTAAAATATTTGTATAATCAACAGATAAAAACATGACGTGAATACTTATATACATCAGTATTTTTGTGTTAAATATTTTATCAATGTTGTGATGATTAGTTTTCTTAGAATAATTGTATTTTTATTATTTGTGGTAAGCTTCTTGTCTACTTAGTATGCGATATATATTAATATGAATCATTTTAGTCTTTAGAATATTACAATTTTAATTCAATTATAAAGTCCATTGATATTACAATTCAAATTTGTAAGGATGGTTTCAATTTTAATTTGTTGATGTTATTTCAGTCAAAAAATCAAAATATTAACTCTCGAGCTTCAATTTTTCGAAAGATTAATCATAAGATTTCAATTCCTTTCAACTAAATTAAAATTGATTACAGAAATGAAGGTCTGTCAAATAATTCAAAATAACACTTTACATAAAAATTGATAAAAAGTTATAATTTAAATACTAAGATAATACTGTTTTTCTATATTGAAAAAAGGGATAATGTGAATGATAATAATTTCATATAGCAATGCTATTGGAGAACTATTAACTTTTTGATTCAATCATAAATGTAACATATAATAGTTTGAGTTTTAACAATTTTTTATAGTAATATATTTCTCAGGGGTAAAATATCAATTAAGTTGAATATTCAATAATTTTGAGATTAACTATATGCTCTTTCAGATGTTAGTGGTTAATATAACAATAACCTTATAATCCATAATTGCTGATATGTTTGAAAATGCAATTATTCTTCTGATTAAATAAAGAAATTTCATGGTTTTAAAGATAAAAGTAGTTTTGTTTCGCATGTTTTATTTAACATTTATTTTCGTATTTTTTATTAAATTGAGAAAACTATAGTTGAGGGATTTGATAATTCGATATAGGAACGAATAGATTATCGATATCATGATTATAAAATTTGAAAATTTATAAACCAGATTCTGTAGTATATTATGGGAAAAAGACAGCTTTTGAAAATCTTATATATTGCTTTATGATTAAATATGATAAGATTTTCTATTCAGATTAGGTTTGGACAGACTTTTTATTAAAAAGCAAATCTATCAATTTTAACGACATTGAACACTAATTGAACCTTCTCCGACACTTATTATTTCTAAAATATACTGACCATCGGGGGAAAATAATTTTCTGTTTGCACATTTGCAGAATGTTGTCATTATTGTTGATTATTATTAATTCTGAGATCCTTTGAACTTTTAGATTTTAAATCTATTTTCTATAATTTTTGATATTATTAGTATACACATAAATATACTCAATTCATATAAAATCTATGAGGGCTAGTTTTTAAACCTACGATCCTTGTTACGCTTGAGTGTCAATTATTATTTCTTTCTTTTTGTCGTAATTCTCTGTACTCAGTTTTATAATGTAGAAGTTGAATAGTTAAGTAATTTTATGTTTGAATGCTAGAACTGTGTCACGTTTTCAATTATGCACTTTTTATTGCGATTTTTTATTATATATCTTATTATTTAAATTTGTATTTTAAATTCTCGTTATCTAGAATCCACTTAGATTTTTTGATCAAACTCAATTTCTAACTCAGCTTTTTGTTAATTTAGATTAAGATTAAAATTTTGATTTAGTAAAATGATTGAAAATCGAAACATGTTTCCATTGAATTTATCTTAGGCATTGATACCATTGCTTATAAATACTTTCTCAAAAATTCTTTCAAACAAAATCCAACTGAATTTTTTATTTTCGATTAAGATATTATATTATTATGAAATAATTATGTATTTTAAAAACTCTATTAACAGAATGTTTTACGTGTTTATGAAAATCATGACAATCTTGAATATTTAAAAATAAAATTAAATAGATTTTGTATTATCAACAAAGTAAATTACTAGGCTTGTAGTAGTGTATTTGTAGAGAAGATATTTCTTTCAATATTCTGAATCAAATATCTATAATTGATATAATTTAACTCAAATGTTTGTAATTAATATAGCTTAGCGCAAATAATATAATACATATTTTTAGATGATAAATATCGGGTTCTTTTTAATTGATTGTATATAACGTAAAAGTTTTAATGAGGTATTGAATTTATAAAAGAAAGCTAGAAATTAAATATTGATTATACGAGGCAAAAGAAGAATGTTTTTTTAACTTTGTTTACTTTATAGAATTAAATTATTATGTGATCTGTCTTGTATAAAATATTTACATTCCCAGTGATATTATATTCACTTTTCTGAAGAAAATAAATTAAAATTATCCTAGAATATTTAGTTCACTTTAATCATATAAAAAAAACGTTCATTAGATTATTATTGATATAAAATAACTGAATATTCCTTTATTTTATAACATTTACATTAACATATGATTGAAATCGAATAAAATTAATTTCAAAACAGAACTTAGTTTGTTTGAAATTCTATTTTGATAACTATACATTACTTCATATCGTATAATATGGGAATTACTATAAATGATAACTTCGTTATATCCAAGATATTATACAGTAAGCTCAATAAAATTCGCGCGAAATTGATTCTTCGAATAAACTCAACAACTTTCATAAATGATTATAAACTATTATTTCAATATATCTCTTTCAAAGCTTAATATTCCTACAAATAATTTATTATATTATATAATCAAAATGTATTTATAATAAAAAGATAGTTTTAAATAAAGTTATCATGAGTTATGTTATGAAATAAAGAAATCAATATTTTGATTTTAATTGAATACTAATTTTCATAATGTAGTTTATCAGCAAGCGGATTATATCACCAAGCGAATCACTCAATTTATATATAAAATTCGTTTATATATAACTGTGCACTTTCTTTATTTGTTGATAGAATTTTTTCAAAATTGAATTTATAAAATTGAATTATAAAGCTATTTTAAAGATCTAATTTTTTATTGAAAATTCAAATTAATATAGGAATGATTTTGGAAATAGTTTTTTGTAACGAAAATCGTAACATTTTCAATTTTTTATTCAAAATAATAGAAATGTTTATATAAAAATTAAATTTCTTAAAAAAACTAAATTTTAGTATTATTTTCAATCTTTTTATTTTCCGAAAATAATGACTGATTATTAAAATAAGAATATTTAGAAATGGCTAATTTTGGTGTATTTTCAAATGATCCGCTCGATGATGTAATTCGCTCGCTGATAAACTACGTTACATTAAATATTTTTTAATAAGTTTTATATTTATAAAATTAAAATCAATTAAATTTAATTATATAATAATCTTATAGTTTTAGATTCCCCAGTTAATATTATATATAGAATTGAAATAAAATGTTTCTTTAAAATCAATATCTATGTCAAAATTAAACGAATTTTGCAACTTTTGATATTTTTGATTTCAAAGTCTTTTTCTATTGAGATAAAAATTCATAAAAATAATCTATTTATTTTTTAACATGATTTATTATTGAGCGGACCATATCATCCAGTGAATCACTTTCAAAATACACTAAAAATTAGCCTTTGCTAATATTTATATTTTAATAATCAATCATCATTTTTTAAAATAAAAAGAATATTAAACATCAATGAAAAATTAGCTTTTTATTAATTTAATCTTTATAACATAACTTATTAGCATATGAGTTATATCATTATATGAGTTACTTCAAAATCATATCAAAATACCCTTTTTTTTTCAATATTCATATTTTAATGACCAGTAAGTATTTCTTGAAAATAAAAATGTAATTAATAATGAAAAGATTTTAAATACTCACAATGTGGTTTTTGTTCTTATATTTCTTATTATATCAGAAGAAGTGAAATTATTACGATTTTCGTTACAAATTTTTTTTTAATAACTATCATCTAAAATTAAATTTTTAAGAATTAATTAGAAATTCTTATTATTTACATAAATAATTATAACTTTTTTTTTAATAAAAAAATTAAATTATATAAATAAAGAAAGAAAGTGCGCAGTTGTGTATAAACGAATTTTGTATATATTCAAAGTGATCCGCTCGATGATAAATCACGTTATTGTTATTATGATAAATATTTTTTAATTTTGAAGTTTTCACATCATTAAAACAATAGGTTTATTTTTCATTATATTTTAGACAATATGAGTTTTGGTGTAAAAAGGCCATTCGGGTAAACTTAATGTATAGTACAGTATTTATAAAAGTTGTATAAATAAATACTTTTATGTTGAAAGATATCATATAATATATAGCTCTTATTTTTATTCTCGATATATTTAATACGTAATAGGATCTACGATTGTAATAAAGTTATGTTTTATTTTGAAGTAATGATTGCTTGTATTGTATGATTTAAGTTGTTGTTAGACATATTCTCCTTAACACCTAGGCAGTAATATTAACCAAGAGATACTTAAAAGAATCAAAATAATATTGTATCTATTTCTATAGATGGCAATACTCAGTATATCTATAAGATCTATACTATTGTTATCAAATCAATAAACAAACTCACCCTCTTTATATTTTATATTGCCCAGGCAAATACTGAAATTTCTTTCAGTTTAACAAAAAAAAGAGAAGTAAATTGCAGCTTATAATTTATCGGTTTATTTGTATGTAGTCAGTAGTATAAGTTGAATACAAGTGAGTTACTTAAAGTCATTTAAAGAAAGTCCTTACTATAAGTTAAACTAAATTATTAATATATACGAAACATTATATACCTGCCTATGCAAACATACTTTCTGCTGTTAATATTAATTTGATACATTCAAAACTTGTCTTATTAAATCAATTGGAAGTAAACTTTAGTACAGGATCTGTAATATTATAATAATGTTAATAAACTTCTTGAACATATTAGATACTAAGTTAATTAAATTAATGAATGTTGAAACATGAAATAAAGAATCTATCAAAAACTTAAGTTTAGAACAAATGTTATAACAACTTCAAAAGAATGATTAATTGAAATATTATTATGAAAATCTAAACGTAAATCTAGATCAATACCCAAATAATTAACACTACACTAAGAAAATTAATTTCTTTATGAAATATACTGATTATATTAAGTATAATAATTAAAATATTAAATATAAATTCCAAAAAGAGTAACATGATCAGAGGGATGTGTAATATATTTATTTCGATGATTTTATTAATTTTGTCGATTATTTTGTATCGGCCCCCTTTAATTTTATAAAGAACCTCAAGTAAACTATTATTAAAAAGCATAGTAATACTGTTCTTTTATTATGAATACTCGAAACATTTAGATTTTATCAATTAAAATCTAAGATATTAGTCTGCAAAACAAATGAAATACTAACACATGGAGCAACACTACATAAAGGAATTACAGTAAATTCTATTACTTCAATTAATTTCGTTTGAACAGTCCTTGTGTAGTTTCTTGATATAAAATTTTTTAATGGACGCAGAAGATTGCTAAAGAATCAAAGTTAATAGATTTTTCAATATTCGAAACTTCTCATTTTCAAATAAATCAAGAGATTGTTTTCTATAAACTAACATTTGATCATGAATTTATTTATGTTTCAAATGAGTTGTTCTTTTTTGTATTGAAAATGAAAACGTCTTATTACATTACATGTAAGTTTATTGTTACGTTCAACGTGATTGATTTTTTAATAATATTTGTTACAAAATACTACGACTTTGATATTTAGTCTCCCAAAAATCGACTGTAAAATAATTTTTACTCTCTATCGAAATATTGATCTTTTAATTGAGATAAATGCTCGATATACTAAGAAGTTCTACTGATAGTACTATAAAATAAAAGAATTTGTAAGCGTTGAAGAATTCAATTAATTCAAGATTATAATTTACGTGACGAATACTACAAGTTTTATAAGTCAGGTATAATAAGATTTTACTCATTGTAAGCACTCTTTTACACTGATATAAAAAGCAATCACGTACTTTATCAGTGCGTACACCATATCAATGCATATATCACTTTTACCACAATTTACACTTTCAAACCTATATTATTCAACAATAATTGAATCGATTGATTAGATGTATTCAAAATCTAATAATCTAGAATTTATCATATTATTTTGATGGATTTTTGTATTATAACCTATTTCTCCATATTTATTATAATATTAAATAGAAACCGTTTTTCTATTGGCTTTTCCTTTTTTCTTAATATTTATTATATCAAATTTGAATATTGATCTTTTATTAAAATAGTATATTAACAGCCTTTTATCTACTAAATTTCTTTTCAATATAATTAGGTTTTTTTATATATATCAATATCTGTTTAATAATTCATTCGTTATTTGAAATGTATAAATCTTTCTATTCAAAAGTACCTAGGTACGTTTCTTTTAACTAATTGTTTTATAATTTTGATTAAACTTAATATGGTTTTAAACATAGATATAAAGGAGCTTGATTGATAAAACTTTACTTGGTATTTAATTAATATTTATTAAGAAAGAGTTTTAATTAGATTGCAAAAAAGTTGAAAGATTTATTAATTCAAATAAAAAAATATAGTAATAGATTTATTCTTTGGAATTTTGATTTTATATTCTAAAAGGTAATTGATTTTTTATATATAGATTTAAAAATTGTAAAGAATGCAATCTTTGAAATATAATTGACGTATATTTTAATAGATTTATTAGTTTGATTATTATATAAATATTATATTATTAAAACAATTAATTCCATATAATTAAATAAAGGAATTTGAATACAATTATAAATATAAATATATAATATTATTTTCTTTATAATATATTTGAGCCGCTATTAATTTATAGCTTTTATATTGATTGAATGTTAATATTTAATATTTTCTCTTTTTTTTTGACTTTTAATATACTTATTAAATAAAGTAATTCAATTATCTTAAATTCATTTCATTATTTATTTATTTATTAGATACAGATTCAATAATCTAATTTATAGAATATTTAATCTTGATATATTAATCAACAAAATGGATCTATTCTTTAATTATTAACAATGAAAAAAAAATTTCATTTTTTCTATTCTATATATTATTGCTATAGTTTATTCTCAATCATTTAATTTTATTATATTTTTTAATATCAATAATAACTAATATTATATATATCATTCTTATCATGAAATCTGTTTTATTAAAATTATAAAAATCTTCATTCAAAATATCGGATTTATCTATATATTTACAATTGATCAAAATCATTTTTCAATACATTTAGAATTCTTATAAAAAGTTTTTTGAAAATTATGAACATAATTAAAATATATTTCTAATCTTTTATAATATTTTACAAATCAATTTCTTCAAAAATTTTCAATAGATTTTTCTTTTTTTAATTCAAAAATATAATTCATTATATCTTTTATTTTTTTAAATTTTCAAAAGCAAACTTTTTAACCTTAAATTAAGAATATATACAGTGATTATTTGCTTTTCTATTTTAATAAGTTTTAGATTTTGTAACGTAGTTTATCAGCAAGCGGATCATTTGAAAATATATTAGAACTAGCTATCTTTAAATATTCTTAATTTAATAATTAATCATTATTTTTGAAGAAAAAAAGGACTAAAAATAATATAAAAATTTAGATTTTTAGAAATATAGCCTTTATATAAATGTTTTTATTCTATTGAATAAAGAATTGAAAATGTTGTATTTTTCATTACAAAAAACCATTTCTATAATAATTCTCATATTAATTCGAATTTTCAATAAAAAAAGAAAGATTCATAACAACTTTATAATTCGATTTTATAAATTTAATTTTGAAAAAATTCTATCAATAAATAAAAAAAGTATATAATTATATATAAACGAATTTTGTATATAAATTGAGTAATCCGTTTAATGATATAATCTGCTCGTTGATAAACTATATTAATTGAAATTTAATTATGAGAGTTATTCTATTTATTTTTCGAAAAAATATCATACATATAATATTATATAATTTAACAGTTTTTCGAATCAAAAGCTTTTTGTCTTTTTCGATAATTCCAATAAATAAAAGTATTTGTTTTCATTATTATTTAATCATATAATAAACGATTGATAAGTTATGTATTGAACCTTAAATATAGGTATATTTTGCTTTAATTTAGATATTTATTTAAAGTGTCTTTTATCGATGTTTTCAGTAGAAAATAAATCAACAACAACTTTATATTATAGAGTTCAATAGTAGTTGAGATATTAAACATCATAAATTTGCTTTCTTCTATATTTACTGCATTAAATACTTATTCGTAAATTCTTTAATTGTATTTTCAAATCTTATTTATTTATAAGAAATCTGTATTCTTTTTAAGGTTTCTTGTAATTTAAAGACTATATAAAATCGTAATATAAAATCGTAATTAAAAATTTATATTAGATTGTTTTTGAGTGAATTTATTTTAAAGGTTATTTCTTTTCTTTTCTTTTTTGTTTTAATATTCCATTAGCCAATATTTAATTTCTTAATAATCAAAGTATAACTCTTTGAGGGTTTCTCTTTATCTCAAATTATTGTGTCTATTAATATATAATATAATATTCAGTTTCATGAGATTTTTATATCTCCATAAATTGTATTATAATCTATTCTTATACTTATATAGTAATAGTTTTACCTTTAGGTTTTCTAGTTTTTATATCATTTCTAATTTTTCTCAATATCAGGACGAATAATTATTTAGATTCAGTGAAATCTTGAGTTGGATTATTTGAATTATAATTTTCAGTAATTCTTTTGAATTTTAACTTGATTTTTAATTGAAATACTTTGTAACAATAATCTCATTTCATTTAATTGTTTCTACATATCTTCAAAATCTTATAATATCTTTCAATATTGATCTTGCTTGTTTGAAATTGAAATGTTAAGAAAATTTTTGAGGTGCTTGAAATTAAATTTTGAATAGAAATCCGAAATGATCAGAGCCACTTGTAGTATGTGCAATTTAAATATAGAATCAATGATTGCTTCTGAGTACGAAACTCTATATTATCACAGAATCCTATTCTTTTTATCTAGATTTTGGGTTTCTTTGTTGAGTCAACAAATTGAATCAATTTGTTCAGTTGATGATTTGAATCGATTCTCTTATTATTTGATACTAATTATATGATGTGGAATATATTATTTAGGTACGGCAAATTACTCTCATACCCCTCAAATGTCATTTAATTACTTTTATACCCTAAAATTCAGAAATAATTTACTCTCATGCCTTCTAGATTCTATTATAGAATCTATCTTACTATTGCCTACTATAGAATCTATACTTTTACCTAGCTATAAAATCTATTCTTTTGTTCTTTATTATAAAATCTATATTTTTAGTTATAGAATCTATTCTTCTATTATTTATTATAAAATCTATACTTTTAATTATAGAATTTATATTTTTAATTATACAATCTATCCTTCTATTGTTCATTATAAAATCTATTCTTTTGTAATTCTAATCTTAGAATAGGTTCTACAGTAAAGTAATTTGCAATTTTTGTATTTTTTTCAAATATAGAATCTATTATAGATTCTATTATAAATTTAAGGGGTATGAGAATAATTCTTTTTCAAATCTTAGGGTATGAGAGTGATTTGCTGATCTAGGTATTGTAATAATATTTAACTAAGCAGTTTTATTTTTTTTGAAAATTATCTAAATATCGAATTTCTTCTTAGTTCAGATGTTTTTATTTTTCTTAGATATTACTTCCTGAGTTTTAGGGAAAGAAGAATAGATATAAAATCTGAATTAATATGGTGGTCAATTGTCCTTCAGTTTTTTCAGATTCTCATTGTCTTTTTAAAGAGTAGATTCTAGATTTTCTTTTTTCGAACCTCACTATTTTTTTCAAATCTTTTTCAATTATTCTTTTTAAAAAGTTCTACGTTTGAAAGTTATACGTTTGAAAATTCCATTTGAATATTTTTAAACGGGTCAAGTGACAGCATTTTTTTTACAAAAAAAAAGGAGAGACTACGATATTACAAACATTAATTTAAATTGAATTTTAATTTATATACCGATAAACAAGATACCTAGGTATTGATACATGAAATAATACTATATGATATTATTACTATAAATTCAATAATAGCTAAAATTTGTAGTTTCTCAAGACTATAGTTTAGAATTATGATTATAAAGTTATCATTTCTATATTTTTTCTAAAAAATGTTATTGGATCTTCCAAAGAAAAATATTATATAATTAAATCAGACTTTAAATTTCAAAGCTAGAATCTAAAATATGTTATGGAATCTATAATTGAAAATTTGAATTTAGGATTTTTTTAAAAAAATCAATTATGGATTTTACAATATAAATAGTATAAAACTAAATTTGGATTAGTTTAGAAAGTATGAAAATAATTGATTTTCTTTCTAATAATGTGGAAAATGTGCATTCAAATTATTTTGATTGTATTGAGTATCGTTAAAAAAAAGTCTATTGCTTTCCAATATAGCATTATAAGTAATTTTGTAATTATTATAGATTTATTTAAACTCAATATAATATGCTACATGAATAAATATCTTTAGTAAAGAATTTATAAAGAATTCATAAAGAATTTAAATAATATTTCAATTAATTTCATGGCATTTTGAGTATTTGTAATTGTTTTCCTCTTTTTTGTTTGTTTTTTGTTTGTGTTGTGTTTGTTGCTGGTCTGGGGCTGTGGCTTTCAATATCTCTTTTTTTCCCGTTATTTTTGTCACAATTAAAATCTACTATAATTCGAGTTAAATCATGAGTTTTAAATTAAAGTCAGAAATTACATTTACAACATTAGCTAACTCTTTTGATCGATAAGTTCATTACCTAGGTATTTTGATTTTTTGAAAATAAAATACTAAATAAATGGCTTATTGCTTTTCAAAATCATAATATCAAACATATTAATAAAGTTGTTACTTATTAATTTTATATTTCGATATTTGAGACAAAAAGCAAATTTTAGAATGATTAATTTCTTTTGAATTGAATTCGAATATATTTATTAAGCAAAGAGCATACCAGTTTTAACAAAATCAAAAATTCGCTCTCGTGAATTTTTTTGCAGTCATAATCATTTTAACTTATATAATTCAGATTAAATAACAGGTCATGATTTTTCTTAAACTTCTTAAAATATAATAAATGAATATAATCAACTTTTAAAATAAACAGTAAATCAAATTTATATCTTACCTAATCTTGAATGATATAATAAATAATCTCGAGAAAGTTTTAAATATGTAGAATGAATTAGAAACAAAGTACCTAGGTATTAAAACATTCAATAATATTACATAATCGATCGTTTTGTATGAAACAAAATTAAATTGTTTTAAATTACTTAATTTATTTCAATTTTTGTAGGCATTTTTCTCTCTATTAATATTGATATTAAACATATTAAGGAGTCTTTTTCAGCTTTGTTTATAATGTTTTTAATCAAAGTATTATTAATAATTAACAAAAAGCGTTTTGAATCAAAATTTATTTTATGCTAATAACCGATTTAATATGGATTCAATCATTTCTATTCTCATTTAATAAATCAAAATATGAAAAGTCTTTCTCAATAATAAAACGACTTTAATTTATATAAGAATTTTTTATTTTTTATTTTTTATTTTAAGGCTTAATATTTTATACTTTTCTATTATACTTAAATACTATAATTATAAATTACAAAAATGAAGTTATTCATATTCATAACAAAATTAACTATTGATGTTTCAATCATATCTTTATGAAAGAAAATACCAAGGTAGAAAGGAAAAAAACATTTTTCTACTTCTTCTTTTGATTATAAATATTTATTTAAATTTATATTCAAAGTTCTAGAACGACTTTGTTTGAATAAAATCAAATTACATTTAACAACAGTAATCATTTATACGTTTAATGATTTAAATAAATCTATGTAATACTTTTGAAAGTAATGTTAATAAGCTAAATCGAAAAAAAAACGAAATTAAAAGTGTATTTTATGTTCTTATTTATATGCATTAAAATGTGTAAGGACTTCACCTAGGTATATTATTATCATTGAAGTAATTCTTTTTTAAAAAAATTCATAATTCATTGTTTACTCTATATTCAATTGATGATATAAGTCAAGTGTAATATTATCATTAATATAACTTAATATGATCATTTAAAATGAATGATAAATCACTATTACATGTAAAAACCAATAGATTTTGTGAATAAATTATGATTCAAAATTTATTTGATTTCCGTAATTTTTTGTTTATGTATTGATAATTCTGTATAGTTTCTGAATACATATATATAATATTGTTTTAATAAACTTTGAAATTACGAAATTTGTTGTATATACAAAAGTTAGTATTATATATTAATATTGACAAAGATCATAAATATATTATCTGTTGAATACTCAAATGTAAGATAAAGATTATTAATTGAATTTTACATAGACATCTATAATTTATCGATATTATGGTCAAAAAAATTGATTCTATTATTTTTGAAAAAAAAAAAGATTCAGATTGAAATAAAACTAAAATTAATATTTAACATTATTTAAACGACATTTAGTTATTTTGATCGGCAAATTACTCTCATACCCTTCAAATGTCATTTAATTACTTTCATGCCTTAAAATTCAGAAAAATTTTTACTATTATGCTCTTTAGATTCTATAATAAAATCTATGATAGATTCTATAATCAAATGAATAGATTCTAACCTTTTGAGGTTAGATTCTATATTTGAAAAAGATAAAAATTATAAACTACTTTATTATAGAATCTACCCTATTGTCGCCTATCATGAAATCTACCGTTCTATTGCCTACTATAGAATCCATACTTTTAATCATAGAATCTACCCTTCTATCATCTATTATAAAATCTACGCTTTTAGAATCTAATCTAAAATGGCTAGATTCTATAATTTTAGGCTAAATTCTATAATAGATTTTATTATAGAATCTAAGGGTTATGAAACTAATTTTTTTTCAAATTTTAGGGTAGGAAAATAATTAAATAACATTTAAGGGGTATGAGAGTAATTTGCCGTATTTTGATATAACCATTACTTTTCTGATTATTATATTACCTAATCTATTTCAGATTGTATATCAGATCGAAACCTTTTTTCAGTATTCTCAATATGACTAAAACAAAACATCCTCAAATGTTAGAGAGAATTAAATATAATTTCTATTTCATTAAAAAATACTATTCTTTGAAATTCAAAAGAGATTAAAATCTATTGAATACATAACTTTTAGATCTACTTTTACTAAATGATATTATGAAAGTAATAACTGAACTCAATAAAAGCTCAAGATCTTTCATAACAAAATCAAAATCATAAATATACAGTCGTTTTGAATTTATGACCTTGTATTAGTTTGAATAAATCAATCAATAAAATAGAATGGATACTCTTGTTTATTATAAGAATGAAATTTCTTACAGCTAAGTATGGTAAATTATTCTGAGATCATTAAAAATGAACCTAATTACTTTCATACCTGCCTTTAAAGTTGATCTAAATTCTTTTCATATCACTTAAATTGTTTGATAGTTACTAGGATCTATAATATTGAGTTACAATCTAGAATCTCAATTGTAAGATTATGATTCGAATCTTTTGAAAAAACAATTATTGAGATTTTAAAATCTAAATGAGATTCTAGGATTTCCCCTCGCCCTACAAACCTATACAATAACATAGAATTTAGAATAAAACTTAGAATCTAAGATTTAAAACCTATTAAAAAATTTACAATTGAATGTTAGAAATTATTGTAGAACAAAGTTTATTGAAACTAAAATCTGAACAGTATAAGAAAAAAGAAAATCAATTTCAATAGTATAAGATTTACATTTTAATATTTAGGAGTATTACAGTACCTAACTCACTGTTATATTTAATGATATTGTTGATTATAGAATTATGATCTCCTGTCTAACGATCGATTATACATAAGTATAATCTAGCTAGTCCCTCTTTTAAAATTGTTCTTATGAGTATATTTTAAGTTGTGTAAAAATGGAATCAAAATCTTAAAATACTGTCAATTTGATTAACCGTTTTATTTATCGCATTTCTCTTAGGAGATCTCAAACTTTCGTAATTATTATAAATGTTGAGAATAACTTGACTACCGTTATAAAATAGTATTATCAAGACCGTTTTCTTTTAAAAAATTAGCTTCTAGTTTTTTTTTTGGAAACGAATGACCCATTTTTGGATTAAGAAACCTGATCAGATTTGATCTTAAGATAATATGTAAGATTCACTAGAAAAAGATTTGTTCTTTATAACAAAATCTATTTTGTAACAAATAACTCTTAATTTATATTTAAATTAAATTATTTGGCTCTAAACTTCAATATCTTCATTTCAGTAAAGATTATAGAAATTATTCATACCTAAGTGTAATGTAGAAAATCATATTTTCCTAATCTTTAAGAAACATGAATAAAATAAATAGTTTTTTTCATTGTATTACTAATAGAAAACTTGTTGTCTCCTTAATAATTATCATTCCAAAAAACATATAATTTGTCGTCAAAAAATTTAGTATATACCTAGGTCATACAATTGATATTTAATTCTTGAAAGATATATGTGTTATAAGAAAGGTTATTGAAATTCTAGTTATTATATGTAATATTTATGATTTAATGAAAATGAGTAATAGTTCATTGGTTTTAGTATTGCAGAGAAGTACCATTTATTATTCATATCATTCACTCGTTCATTCACCGAAAGAAATTATGTCCCTAAGTAACAAAGTAAGTAAAACTTGAAATCATAAACTATAACATTGATCAAATAAGGTATTTTAATCTTAAAAATAAATACGGAAATAGTCTATTAGACATTATATTTCATAATACCAAATTCTATTTTCTTATCCACCTACCTACGTAAGTATATCTAATCAAAGAAAAGGCACTTCCTATTTTATGATTTATTAATATATATTTCTGTTTATTGTAGGAGACAGGACAATTCTTAAATATTAAATCTTTAAACAAACTTTCAATATTGAAAAAGAGTCTATTTGTGTGTAATTAGATTCATAGATATATATTTATATATATATGTTTTGTAACATATAATGAATTCAATAAATACCATTAGTTGAAAAATTAGTATTATTATCTTTCCGGATCAATAGTTTATCGATAAATGAGAAGTTACCTCGGTATGCAATTTAAATACGTAACATATTGAAATAGAAGTTAAATGATAATTTGTTTTGGACTGATAAAATTAATGGCATATTAGTTGTTGATTGCCTTTTAAAAGATATTGAATGTGCAGGTTTAATAATTCTCTAGCTATATCAGAATTGAAGAAAACAAAAATATTAATAAATCTATTAATCTTAAATATTATAAATCTATTTTAGAATATAATCTAAACAAAACAAATATCCCTTTTGAAAAAGATCGTTTTTATATATATAATCTAAATTAGATATATATACATTCAAAAAAACATATATATATATATTGTTTTTCTAATAGATATTTTAAAAAAGAATTTAAAAATCTAAATGTATTAATTAATATAAAGAGATTATTCAAATAGATATTCAAGATCCTTTTATAATATTCAAATAAATCTATACCTTAATATTTTTCTATATTTCAAATAGATCTTTCGAATAAATCTTATTTCGATTTATTAAATATTAATAAATACTATCACTATCATTCTCATTATTTTGATATAATCCTAAAATAATAATCACTGAATAAAATTATCAAATAAAATTAACATTCATTTCTTTCGAAATCCATAAATTGTTCTATAATTAAAAATATATTTAAATTAAATTGAAAACTTGATTATATTCAAATACGATTTATAAATACTCACATCAATACAATATTCTCAATTCCAAATATCTTTATACCTTTGAATCTGATTTTTCAAAATCATTACCTATTTCATATTAAACTTTTCTATTCATTTTGAATACCATCAATATAATATTTTTGAATTATCCCCTAATACTCTAACTTAAAACCCCTTGAATAATCCATATACAAACATAATCATCAATAAATAATATAATTTATAATACTAATACCTATTCAATAAAACAACAAATACACTAAATACAACAATTCAATCAATATACCTTCAATCGATATACAATTTGATTCAATTGATATAAGAATACTATATCCAAATACTCCTTCAACTTTCAAAATACACAAATACTTCATATCTACCTAAATATAAAATTTATTGATTTTAATCGAAAAAACCTTTTATCAATTAATATTAAAAGTTGTAATAATTATATTTAATCTAATCTACTTTTATTTTTCTATTGAAATACCAAAATCGATTATAAAATACAGGAATTTATATATAGAAACATTAAAAGATAAATAATTATTAAACTTATGATAATTTTTTTAAAATATTCTACAATAATAAATAAGATTTATTTATATATAGAGTTTTATATTTATATCTATTTATTCTAAATACAAAATCCAAATCTATTAAAGATATAAGGATAATATAATTAGATAAATATTCTTCTTTATGATTTATAAGAAGGGATAGATTTTAAAAATTTCATATGAGATATTATACTAATGTGGTTTATCAGCATGTGGGCTATTTGAAAATACACCAAAATTAGGCCTTTTTCAATATTATCATTTTAATAACTAATAATTATTTTCGAAAAAAAAGAGCATTAAATAATAATAAAAATTCAGCTTTTAAAAAATCTAGTTTTTATATAAATATTCTTATTATATTGTAAAAAAAAGTGGAAATTGTTACGATTTTCGTTACAAAAAAATTATTGTTTTAATAACTACTTTAATGATTCGAATTTCTAATAAACAATTAGATTTTTATAATAATCATATAATTAAATTTCATACTTTTAGATTTTTTAAAATTATATTATTAAATGAGGAAAGTGCACGGTTATATACAAACGAATCTTGTGTATAAAACGAGATGGCCTATATGATGATATGACCTGCATACTGATAGACCACATTATTATTTCCCAAATAAACAATATTTTTTAAAAAAATCAAGACATCAAATCAAATTCTCTATACTAATTTACTTATATTTAAGTAGATCTATATCTATAATACTTAAAATATAGATGATAATAAATCGGGATTTTTTTGTCAAATAAAATTAGGCAATACAAAACTAATAAAAAATAAGCTGTAAATATAATTATATTCTTTATTTTAGACTCCATAGAAAAAAAGAATTTTATAAATTAAACTCTAGTTATAGTTTTATATTTAATAAGAAAGTTAACTAAAGCTTTACATCGTATTTATTCTTAAAATCTATTTGTTTTCAACATCTTCTTAAATTACATATAAGATATAGGTAGAATATATAACAGCAGAAATATATAAATTGACTTTTAGTGTTTTTTATTTTTTTATTGAAAAAAGAAAAAGGTAATACCATCCTATGAAAAACATTTCATTCCAATGATAGTACTCTCATATAATATATATTATATAGTATAAAAAAATAATTCATTGGTTCTGATTCTATCTATAATATATAATAGGAAAACTAATATCATTAAAATGTATGAATAACTACGAATTATTCCTTCAAAAGTCAAAATAGTTAATGGATCATTCGAAAATTATTTAAAAAAAATAACTACCTATCTATTTTGGACTTTATTAATAATTATAACTATTATATGAATATGAATAATTAATCATATACTATACTATCAGATTAGTAATACTATAAAAGCTATTTTGCTATAGAATAATAATCATTCATTGTTGTTTTAGTTAACTGTTAGTTATTATACAAAAAGATTGTTTTAAAAGATAATATAGCGATTTTCGAAAATCTGTTTATGGGGGATTCATTTTGGATTTGGATTTAAATACTATTGTAAAAATACACAACGAGTTGCGAAGGATTCAATTAAGGATTCTACCTTCTTTATAAATCATTAATTGATATACATTACCTAGGTAGGTGACTGTAAGAGAGATTTTACTATATATAAAAATCAATCTTTAGATTCAAAAACAGTACCCAATTTTAAAGGAAATATCAAATAAACTTTAATAAAAAGGGCTCAAATGTATAAGTAGGTTCCTAGATTTATATGGATATAAAGAATATGATATTTCTTTATATCATAATAGAAAACATTTTATTAATTGTCATGAGATATATCTCTAAATTGATGAGAAGGCCCAATGTCCTGAAAATCCGATTGGTTAGTATGATCCATGTATAAGTGAGATATCCTCTATTAGTATCTTAGGGGATATATTTACTGTTTTGAAATATTCATTACAATCATGGAGTCTAAAGCTCAAGTATTCAATAGAATTACGATAATTTTTCATTCTAACAAGAAACATATAATCAAAAAAGCAATAGATATTTAAATATTAAGTTTTCCCAATATTGACTATCTTCATTATAGTACTAACAACATGTATGTTATTATTATAAATTTCCTAATTCTAATAAATTTTTAATCATGTCTTCTTGTATAAAGAATGTCAGTGTACAATTTATAAGAGAATTTATCAACATTGCGATCAGTATTATATTTATTATTGTGTTTATATCCTCATAGATACATAAGTACATCATTATTTCTTTTGATGTTTGTATTTAATCTGTTGATGATTTCAAAACGTTTAAAGGGTTAATTGGGTTAAATAATGACTAATTAATATTCGATTCTTTTAATAAAAAACTAACAGTAATAACCTCATAAATTATTATTCTATATAGGTACATCTCATCTGTTATACGAATTGCTATTTGCGATCTCGCTCAGGGTCGATATAATAAATCTCTAATTAATAATATCTTAATACTTTCCTTATCTCTACAGTATTTTACTTTCATTATTTTTATGATAATATTGATTAGTGATATTAAATATATCCTAAGATATTCTCTTAAATTTAAAATTTAATTGATGAAATTTTAAAAGTCTTAAAAACTTTAGTCATTAATAAATTAATACTACTTTAAAAAACAATAAGTGGATAAAAAGTATAATCAATAGAAATATACTCACCTTAGTAATAAAGAAATCTTCATTATCAACTAGTTTGAAATTAAAATAAATACAAAACCAATAATGTTTACAATATACCTAGGTAAGATTAATTTTAATATAACTTATTGATAACTTTATTATATCTTATTTTAAGAGAATCCTCAAAATATAGAATTATATGTTATTTGTTCTAAAAAGGCTATTATTATCGATAACATTATACTATATTGAAATTAAGAATATTATATATATAATTATATGGAAAATTATTAAAATAATGCTTTTTATAAATATATTTGAATTAATCAATTTCTAGAATTTACATTACTAAATGATTGAAATTTTACAAATCCAATAATCATATATGAAACTAAGTAATGAATCTTATCCATATTCCAAGGTTGTTATTTATAATCTTTTCATCCCCTCTTTAAAAGAATATAAATACCTAGGTATAATAAAACAAGTCCTTGAGATAAATTCTCTCAAATTTTTGAAAATTTAAGATAATTATGTAATTATTAATATTTTAATAGATTTTACAAATCTCAGTAATTAACATGGTTTAATTAATAAGGGTTGAATTTGTAAAAAAGCTAGAGTATTAATTAATATTCAATTAATTAATTATAGACTTTCAAACTGTAGTAGCAGTAGTAGCTTGATATTTAACTAGACTCTTTATACCTAGATGGAAGATTCTCAATTATATTTCAATCGTATTGATAATTCTTATAAATAGAGCCTTTGGTTTGTTTGAGAATAATATTATTGCTTTCATTACGAAAGTTAAAAGTAATGAGTTAAATTGAAAGAAAAAAAGTATTTTATATTATAACAGCTCAAAATGATTTATTTATTCAAGAAATATAATGATTTTAATCTCAAATATGTTATTTATTTTCTATTATGGCAAATAAGGTTAGCTTATAGCTAATTATATAATGATTTAAAATATAAATTGATGAGAAAATAGTTTTCTTAGATATACTATTCAAAAAAAGCTATAAAAACGTAAAACATTACATTCCATATGTAAAACCTTATCAAAATTATTAATAATATATTACTATGTAGGATTACTATTATTTATATAGTTTCTTTTCCACTTTATAATATTGAAATATAATGTATAAGAAGAATTTAACCTTCTAAACTAAGCCACATAAGCAAAAGTATAATAATCAATATCAAAATTAAATAATATGTTGAATTTATTAGGTAATAAAATCTTAATTGTCATAATATAAGAAATACTATCAGCTTGAATGATCCTTCTAATTACAGTTTTTCTTATAAAAAATTTTCGAAGAAGGCTATTTTAAGAGATATTTAGTTATAGTTCTTAAATTATATTAATACTAATACCTAGGTAATATTATATATTTTTTAATTAAATATATCCTTCCCTAATTACTATCAAGAATTAAAAAATAGAAGATTAATAAATCTCTGAAATCAAAATTCAATAATTTAATAATCTCTTTTTTATAAGTTTCAAATTCAAACTTCGATTATTATATTCTATTTAAAAAAAAAATTATATCAAATTTATACTAGAATTCAATAAAGAAATTATTACAAAAGATTTCAAAAAACTTTAAAGGGTATTTTTTAATAATAAAATTATAGTCTTCATAAACAAATTAAAGTAATACGTTGGACATATTATATTATAAATTAAAATAAAAAGCAAATGATATACTCTTCAAAACTCATTAATATAGTTCCTCAATTTTTCAGCAAGAAAATTATTAATATATAATAAATCCTTCCATGTATAATCAAAATATCAATAAATATTAAATCAAGATATGTCTAATTATATCCGAATAAAACCTTCATAGTCTGATATATTATAATTATTTTAGTCAATGTTTGATATTATTTAATATATGTAATTTTACATTTGACTTATGATTTATTATTAATAATATGAAATAAATATTAAAAAGTATTCTTATAAAATTTAACAAATGGAATAATTCAAATAAAAACTAAAATCTTTAATTAATTACTAAAAATATAATTTTTAATACAAAATTGAGCTTTTTCTACCTTTTTTTTAAATTCGAGTTTATATGGTGTTTATTAATTTCTTTTATAAAGGTTTCATCTGATATTATAAGAATTGAGTTATTAAAGTATTAATTTTGAGTACTTTTAAAAGTAAAATAAGGCTTCTTTGTATATTTTTTTATTATGTTAAATTTTAAAGATGTTTTGAATAATAGATATTCAAAAAAATCTCTTAATTATAATTATAAGTCAAACCAAGTGTTTTTTATCATTATTAAAAAGATCATTTAAAATTATCAAACTCTTTATTCTCATTAACTTTTATACTAATATACTGACTACTTAAATAGACTTTTTCCTTTGACTTACTTATTTCATGTAAAATCTATATTTCTAATCAAAAATGATTATTTCATTGTTTTTTAATCCATTAATGATTTTAAAGTAAGTCTTTTGATTATCGCGTTTTTGTAACAAAAATCAATATTACGTTGAATCAATATATACTTACTTTAAATAAAATGAAAGAGTTCTATTTGAATGGTTTTATAAAATTATAAATTAGATACATTTTCAACGGTTATTTAATTATTATAATTTTGAGACATTTAATTTAATACATCTTTATTTTTGTTTAAGATATTATAGAATGTAGATTTTAAATCTGTCTTCACTAAATAAAAATTGATACTGTTACTACTACCACTACTATTACCATCTTCAATCTCAACTGGTAATTATAATACTACGCGATCTTTCAATCTAATATACAATCTCAAGGATTTCTTTTTAAAAAAAGGAAAACTGTACGATTACCTAATTATTAAAGCACAAAAAGTCGTTCAATACAAGTTTCAAAAATTTAGAATGAAAATCGAAGTTTTCATTTGTTATATTTCAAATTTGATTAATTCAATTATAACAGTTCTTTTTGAATACTTATCATCTATATTTAGAATATCAATAAAATCAATAAAAAATTTAAATTTAAATTTAATTTGATATCCATCTACAATAATTTTAAAGCCCAAATCTACAAATCCTAATTAATAATTATATTAACAAAATAAATAACAAAAACTGTTCCGCTTATGAAAATAATCGAACAGTGTATACTCTTTAATAATAATAATTTTTTTCCACGAAAGATAGGTATTTACTCTTCATTTTATATTTATCACATTATAGAAATCAAAGTATAATAAACTTCTTAATATCAATTACATTATTTCATTCAAATATATGAATTATCATAATCCACTCAAAATCAAATATAAGAAACGTTCTACTCTACAATAAAACAATAATATAATCATGTTTCTTATTAAAACAGAATGAAAATTAACTATAAAATCATAAGAATCAAATTAGAAAAAATGAATCATATAATTAAAATTATTTAGTTAAAAGTACAAAGCATTTTTTCAATCATTTTGTTTCTTTTAAAAAATATAAGGGAAGTACGCTAAGATTATAACATTATTATAGTATTTGAATTAACTAAATTCTTCATTTTAAATCTAAATATTATAGAGATTTTAATCTAACCGTAGTTATAGATTTCAACAAGTATAATTAATTTTATGTTATTAGAATAGATTTAATATTCAATTTGAATCTCTATAGTTCACTTGATAAATCCTTTATTTTGCATTTGAACATTGATTGTTTTAACAAATTTAATAAATCTGAAGCTCTCATTTAGGTGTATCAATCTAATATAGCAAATTATTCTCATATCCCGAAATATTATTTGATTGTTTTTATGCTGTGAAATTGAAAAACAGCTTACTCTTACACTCTCTAAAGTTTGCATAGATTTCATATGAGATCTAAATAATATCAATAGTGGAATGTGCAGATTCTATGATAGGAAAGTGTATGATGTAGTAAATATTTTTATTTACAAAAGATTAGTTTAATTTTCGTACCTAGATACACAGCTAATTGGTTCTTACAATGGAATAGAAGTCAACATCCAGGATATACTCTTATAGGTGACATACTGTTAAATCATTTTTATATAAATGAATAGGTAGATTCTATTATAGAGTGGGTGGAGAGGCGAGAATGTGGAATACAGCCTTGAAAGACTTGAATCTATATAGAATTGATAAAATATTTTAAGAGCATAAGAGTAATTAAATTGCTCTTACGGGGTATGAGAGTAATCTGTCATAAAATCTATATTTGTTGAATCCAATGATACAATTTTGAAATCTATCAACTTAATACTACCTAGGAAACAAAAACATTTCTATGTACACAAAGATTAATTTAATTTTCCATTTCTATTAGGTTAATTTTGATATGTAGTATAACATATTGAACTTCGAAATAAAAAACTAAATACAGAGAACTAAATTCTCTTTATCAATTTAATGATAGTAATATACCTAGCTAGGTAAGTTTTGTGAGTAGATATAAGACTTTTATTAATATAGCCAGTTATGTGATTGATTTAGTGTTCTCAAACTTATCATTTATTAATGTTATTATTAAAAATGATTTATATATCAACTCAAATTATAAAATGCAAGATTTTTGTTAAATCTTCACAATCATAAGTACCTAGGTAATAACAAATTCTGTAATAATTTTTATATTTATTTTTTCTGTCCTCAGAATCTAAATTTATACTTCTATTATATCTTATAAAATTTTCAAGAATGAAAAGGTTAAAAAGTTTTCAGTCACTTTTTATTCGAACTCGAGTTGTATAAGCTTTTGTATTCTTTTATAATCTAAATATGAATCTGAATTTCAATTTAAATTTCAATATATAAATACAATTATTAATGTGACTTTATATCTTTTATTTATTAGACTAAAATGAAGATAACATCGAAAATATCCTTCAACTTAAAACCATTCAAATATTAGTATTTAAATCCTAATATGTATCCTAATCCAGCTTCAAGTATAATCTTTGATAAAGGTTGTTATGAAATTTTTGTAATATAAATAATGTTCTTATTTGATACTTTCATTTGAGCCTTCACTTAAATTTTAAAACTATAAAATTTAAATTGAGATAAATTTGTAAAGTAATACTTTTTTGTGTTCTAGTACCTAGACACTCAAAATCTCAAAATTAGCATTTTTTTTTAAATATCACTTTTAATTTTTTAATTCAAGAGATTATCAAAAATGATAATTGAATCTAACCCTTTTTTTTCATACAAATCTGAGAACTTTAAATTTCTCTACGGATTTCTTGAAATATTGATTTTATTAATTCTATAGAAGTTCAACATTCAAAGTAATCAAAATAAAAGCTTTATTTTCCAAATTTGAATTATTAATTGGTTCAATTTCTCTTTTGTTAAAAAAGAGAAATTTGAGACTAAAGTAGCCCCTTTTTCATATTACTTGGATTGAAATAACAAAAGTAATATCTTAGGTATTCACCATTGACAACAATTAGAGTTTCTAAACTCTATATCTTAATCAAAATCTACATAGGTAGGTGATATAATAAAGCTTTCCTTTTATTTTCAATTCTAGTTTGAATAATATTGTTAAGCCTAAAACGTCTTTCAATCAATTAGAAATATAATAATCATTTAATTCTATCTTTCTTTTTCGAAAATTTAACAAATAACAAATAAAAAGATAATCATTCCATATAAAACCACAGAAAAATACTAATAAAAGACTTTCACTGTAATAAATATTTCAAGATATTTTGATTTCATTTCACACATTCTTTTTATCATTTCGATACCCATTTTTCAATCTATCTCAATTTGACAGTTCTAATCCTACTAGGGAATTATAGATTCATAATATGAGGTATCTGTATTTACTTTTGATTAATCAGCTTTCAATTATAACGCGTGTTTTAAATCATATGATAAAAAATAGAAGTGATTTCTATCTTAAGATAAAACTTGATTTTATCAAGACGATGTCATTGTAAAATTCTGAAAACAAAATTAATTGTACAAGTTGTGAGAATTCATATAATAATTATAATCTAACTTTTCATTTCTTTGTTTTTATACCCCTGCACAATGTATTTCAAATAAAATACGATTATTTGAGAATTTGATGAATAGGATTAGAAATGAAATAAGGTCTTATAAGGTTATTAATTAGTATAAGTTACAATCTAATTTTTTTTTTATGAATCCTTGATAGTACTTTGATAAAAAAATATTTAATAAATTATTTTCTTATAAAAGTTATTGTTATAGTCTATAATACCCTTTATCAATTTGTAATAAAATTCCTACAAAAATGGTGTTTTATTATACAAAACTAAATATTACATAAATTTTTCAATCATTATATTAAAAATTAAAAATTTTAATATAATTTGATTTGCTAAATAATAGTTCAGAAAAAATGAATAAAATTTCTTTAATGATTTTGATAATTGAAATACAAAACCTCGAAATTGAAATTTTCAGAATATTCTAATATATAATGTTTTTATCATACAAAATAATCAATTTTTCTGAAAACTTTGTATCTCAATTGAAAAAATTTCCAAAAAATTTAATTCATTCTTTTAAATGATTTTAATGATTTTAAATTAGTTTTAACAAAAATTACTTTAGATTATATCAAATTTCCAGGGGATTGAAAAGTTGAATAAATGATAGTTTTTGGTGTATTTTCGCTGAGGGTGCTACTAGCAATGGCCACAACTCTTAGAAGAAGTTGAATGTAATTTCATTCCCAAAAAGATTCAAATTTATAAGTTTATTAAGATTATCATATTACTTAAGTTTAATACCTAGGTAACAAATTCAGCTTTTACCTAATTACATTTCAAAATTGATCAAACTTGCTCATTTCCAAGGTTCTCTTGGTTAATAAGTTTATGGAGAATAATAATTTATTTTCTTAACTCCAACTATATTAATTAGAGATGTTCCTGATTTTTAACACAAAAAACGTCTATTAAAAAAGTTATTATAAACATAAAAATTTCTTTGGTTCATGATATTGAAATTACCATTTTTATAGATGGAAATTATTATATTTAAAATATGTTAAAATATGTTAAACACATTGTTAAATCAATGATTATCAAAAAGGATAATCTAATAAAATTGGTTTTAATTTTAGTTTAAATTTACAGAAAGATCGCATTAATAAATTCATATAAATTGAGTCAAGAATTCCTTTCTATTCATTCCATTATCAGATTAAATATTCAATCTTCTAAGAATCATTTTTTTCTTTATATTTTATATAATTCGTTTTGTATGATATAATAATTAGTTTTAATTATATCATTAATTTCTATTTATATGAAATTATTCGGCGGAAGGTGAAAATTCAATATTTATATATGGTGCCTTTTATAAATCTATAGTTCTTTTATCAGAATCTATGAAACTTAGATTGAATCATTAATATTTCAAACAATTTATAAATCGTATAATCCTTTTTCTTCGAATTATCATTTTCCAAAGATCCGATTACTCTTTTGTTAGTTTTTTTGATATTTTTATATAATATAAAATTGATTTTATTAAGGAAGAAGTGGGAAATGTATAGTAGAAAGAAAGGAATGCCAGAAAAAGAATAGAAAGGAATTTCTTAAATATGAAAAAGGGATCTTTTGGATTTTTCGGAATTATAGTTTGTAGAAATGTTAAAGTAGGGATATAAGATTTATTTAAGAAAGATTAAAAGTATTTAAAGTCTTTTATTATTTAAATTAATATATTTCCATTTTAAATAAAATAAAAGGAATATATAAATAATAATTATAGCTATTCATAATAAGTGATTGTGAAGTCATACATGTTAAATCCAAAATACTTTCCAAAATAAATAATAGAATTGCAATACTATAGGATCAGTAATTCAGAATCATTTATTAAAAAATTGCTTTTTTCTTTTATAGTTTTTAAATCCTTCATTAAATAATATATTATCATAATTCCTTGATTTAGTATATCTCAATTTCTTTTGAAAGATTTCTTTAGATATAAATCAATGCTATTATTATAACTAGTATTACTACTGAAAACATTTAGTATTTAAATTTAAACAATTTTTTTTGGTAAATAACATGAAATATATATTCGAATAAAATGTAAAAAAATAAAATGATTGATTTGATCAAAAAAAGATAGTCAAGATTTAAATAATAACATTTATAATTCATAATTTTATGATAATAATAGTCTTAAAATTTAGTATTGTGTAAGATCATTATCATGGATATCATTTTCTTTCTATAAATACATATAAAAAATTTCTATTTAATAAACAAAAATTTCATTGCTTAACTTGATATAAATTTATGTTCTAAAATATTGAGACAAATTTCTGCCTCTATAATCATAAATTTATTACGTGTGAAAGATTATTTCTATTATCATTTATTCATTCAAAGGGTTTAAGTATTTTCTTGATTATATTCAATAATATTCAACTTTGGTTTATGGTTTAAATAATCAATATTTATTATATTACATATTTAACTTTTACAAAGGAAATATTAATGAAAAATAACATCTTGAAATAAATATTTGATATTTTAAAAAATTTCTCTTTATAAAATTGGCTATATATTGTAATATTTAACTTTCCCCGCTAAAACTTGAAATGAATTGTTTGTACAATATTAATAAAAAATAACAATTGAAGTTTTGTTTAATCTAAAATTTTAAACCATTAGAACAATCATGATAATTTGAAAATACATGAAACTTCGTCAATTATAAAAACATAATATATCAAGACAAGACACAATCAGTAACAAACATAGATTTCATTCAAAAAATTATGCATTTTCATATAAAAGTGTCTAGCAATGACATAAATCTTAAATGTTTAGTCAAAATCTTTTATTCATCCAATAGTTTTTGTGATTTATATTAACAATACATTAGATTTTTCCTGATGGACTTTTCATTTTTATTAGAATACCTACATATCAAACTTTGATATTAAAATCTATCAGTTATTCAAACGTATTCAAGTTATAGAAAACAAGCTTATTAAACATCTATCCAAAATACCAAGTCTACTAACGTAGTTTATCAGTATACGAGTCATTTTGAAAATCATCTAAATTAAGCTTTTTAAATTCCAAGTTTATTTATATTTCAGTACTCAATCATTGCTTTTCATGAATAAAAGAGCTCTAAATAACAACAAAAATTTAGTTCTCTAGAAATTTAGTTTTTATATACCTAGGTGAGTATTTCTATTATATTCTAAAAAGAAAATGGAAATCGTACTGATTTTCATTACAAAAAGACTACCTAGGTATCTCTATAATAAATACTTTATTAATTCGAACCTTTTAAAACTAATTAGATTTCTTTAGATCTATATATATTCAAGTTTCATGTTTTGAATTTCCAGAAAATCCTATTGATAAATAAAGAAAGTGTATGGTTATACACAGACGAATTTTGTATATAAAATAAGTCATCTGTATACTAGTAAACCACGTTATAGAGTTCATTATGAATAGCACAAATATCCTTTTCTAAAGAATTTCAATAATACTTCAAATACCAACTACATCTACTTTTTCAAAATCTTTGAATAAAATATTTTCATTTCAATTAGTACAAGAGTTATTCAAGGAATTATTTCACTTTTTATACATAAAATTGCTCTTTGTAGTATTTCGACAAACTCATCATTCAATATATTTTTCCATCTCTAGGAATATTTGTAAGGGTTAATTTTATACTGGCTCGATTTGTATTAATAAACATTATTACTCTTATTATTATTATTAATAGTCGGCTCTTATAAGCAACCTTCTAGTTCCTAACTAAAGAAAGCGATTATCCCTAAAAAGCACCTATTCCTATTCAAGAAATATTATACTATTTGCAAACAAATTGTATTATTAAATTCAGTAAAATTATAACAATTCAATAATATTAAGTTTATAGCTCTATTTTAAGAATTGAAGAAGTTACTCATAAAAAAGTCTCAAAGAACAACCGCTTTCCCCAACTACCTAGGTAGGAACTAAAAGGCTGCTTATAAGAGCCGACTATTAACATTCTATAAGATTTTAGATTCAGATGTATTTAAAATGTAACGTAACAATGTTTTACTTACATTTATATATATATTAATGTTTAATTATTTTTTATAAGTATTCTCTCTCATAATTTGTATATTTATTCATTTCTAGTAAATCATGCTTGATTTCTTCTAAATCTTAAAATTCATATCGATTCATTTTTAGTCAAAAAAGAAGTTCTAGAATTCTTGTATCTGGATCTCTAAGTGGTATCAAATAAATCTACAAATTTATATTTTTTTTAGAATCTCAATCGTTTTTCAAAATTGATTTTTTGTCAGCTTATTAAACGTTAAAAATCCTTCTTGTTATTATTATTAAAAAACAGATTATTTTGCTTTGAAGTTACTATATTAGTTATATTACATTATTAAACTTCAAGTTTATAAAGCTTATAAATTTAATCAATCTAAAAAGTTCAATAAATCTAACAGATTTAGCAAACATTATAAATCTAATAAACTTAACAAATTAGATCATATCTCTTTAATTCATTGTAATGATTGAACTTAAGGTTAAATTTAATTATATAATTCAACTTAAATTTCAAAATTTCTACAAGAATCCTTCACAATTAGTTAATAAAGCGAGTTCGATTTTTTAATAATCGTATCCCGTATTTAACACTTCTGAATGATTTAAATTATCAGAAAATCGTATTGAAGACAAGACTTAATTTTTGACGTTTTGATTTTAGATTAAAATTTGCTTGTAAAAATTTCTAAATATAACACTGTATCTACAGACTATACAAATAAGAATAAAAACAGAGAAAAAATATTAAAACTAATTCTATTAATCTATCAAATTATCAATTTAATATTTTAAATTCGAGTACAGCAAGACCTAGAGGCTTTGAGATTAGCTTTTATATATTATATTATATTGTAATCTTATATATAACATAGTTCATCATTGAGCAGATCATATCACCAAGTGAATCATTCAATTTATATACAAAATTTGTTTGTATATAACTATGCACTTTATTTATTTATTAATATATTGTTTTTATAAATGATAAGAATCTCTAATTATTTATTAAAAATTCGAATTAATATAAAAGGTATTACCGGTAATGAAAATCGTAACATTTTCTATTTCAATTTAATATAATAGAGATAATTATATATAAACTTGATTTTTAAAAATTTAAATTTTCATTATCATCTTAAATTCTTTTGCTTTTCAAAAATAATAATTAATTATTCAAAAATGAACATTTAAAATAACTAATTTTGATGTATTTTGAAGTAATCTTTTTAGTGATATAATCCGCTTGGTGATAAACTACATCATTAATAGTATTATTAATTATCGAGATAAAGAATTCGAGAACTACGAACTTAGACGATTTAGAAATTCTTAGTCATCAACAAAAAAAGCAATGTTTCAATTTAATAGTCTGAAAAATATATTTCCCGATAACTCGTTGTAAAGTAAAAGTGATGTGTATATATCTAGTACAAGTCTACGTACTTTGTTTTTTTAATATTGTAAGAACACACTTCAAGTTTGAATCTATTATAATCACTCTGTGTATTTCTTTCTCCATTATTACAAATAAGATATAATGATTGTTTTTGATGAGATTTATAGAATCCATGAATAGCTGTATATCATTGTTATATAAAACCCTCACCTCCGTATATTTATATAAATAAATGGACTAGACTAAAGACATATTCTCAATTGTAGAAAGGAAATATTTAAATTATATCTATCTTTACTTAATGCTTCGGCAGAGATTGTCGAGATGAATTCTCTTATGTGCACCATTCATCCTTTTGAGAATATCTTGAGGTAAGTAGTGATCAAACAACGTACAACAAAGGACATTCGACATTTCCGGATATCTTATACCTTGTTTCTTTGATAACAATCTCATCGCTCATTCAATGCCTGAATAATCTTTGTCCTCAAAGAACGTAGAAATTATCAAAGTTGAATGTCGATACTTGACCTGGAATAACTCGTCTCATAAGTAACTATCAACATCATGGCTCCACCATTTCCAATCGAGAAGAGGGCGGTTGCTTATTTGCGTACCATTCCCACCATTAACCTTCGAAATAATCCAAATATACCAGACCCTGGCTTACAGCTTGAGGATATTCAAATTGATTCCCATCTGCGCAGCTATGAGAAATTTATTCATCTTGGAGTTACAGACACGCGGGATCCTGGGAAACGTCAATTTGAACTCAAGCTGTATGCCATATCAGATGAGGTGGACGAAGAAAGGACTCCCTCATTTTCTCCAGCCAGCGAAGACGCAGTCACATTACCAAGCGAAATCGCCAGCAAAAGCTACAATGCCAAACGCCAAGTTGAAATAAAAGCCTACCTCCGATATATCAAGAGTGGTCATGAAACTATCAAACAGCTTGAAGCTTTTCATCAATACCGCAATGAAAGGGGCAAACTCATGTTGGCCCAATATTTCAAGTTTTGTGACGTTGGAAATGTCAAACAACTCCGTCGCGCCTACGTCATCCAAAGAAGTCGGCTACCCGAAGCATTCATATGGAAACTCTATCATAAGATTATTGATGCGCTGGCTTTCCTTCACAATGATCATCCGAAGTACGATAATGATCCTTTACACAAAGGTCGCAAGTCAATAATCGTTCCAGACCTTGATGCCGAGAATGTATATCTTTGTTGGCCCGAAGGTGGATCACATAGTTTGGTGTATCCAGACATAAAGTTGGGAGACTTCGACACGGTAAATTTTGTTGATTTCGAAGGTGGGTTTCTGGAGGAGGACATCACCGGTATCGATTACAGACATAACCCCCCCGAATTAAATTGGTGGAGTGCCAAAAGTGATATTTGGCGTGCCGGCTCAATTGTATACTCACTAGTTTCTCAATTAAGGACGACTACTAAGCTCGCTATTCCCAATGGCAAAACTTTTACAGATCTTACGGAGGAGGACCAGAGGAGAATCACAATGGATCCCAGAAGAGTACAGCCTATCGACCACATGTACAGTGGAGAGTTTGAAGCTATGCTTCAAAGATCCTTAGTGCTTGATTATAAAGAAAGACCATCCGCCAGAGAATTGCTACAAGAACTTGAAGGTCCGGCGACAGAGAGAGCGCTTAACTCGGACTTGTTTAGGGCATTGCCTGGTTGGATTGTAGATGATACCATCCCGGGAAAGGATAATAAGTTCACAGAAGAACATACTTTCTCCCAGGAAAGGCTCAAGCAATTACTCCAACCAGGTGCATTGGAAGCAGAGAAAGTGGTACAGAAGAAAAAATTGGCAGCGGAGAAACAAGCGATAATTGATGAAGATAAACGAGTGGCCGCACGAGCAGAGATGGTTCGTGACAATCCATCAGCCTTTGATCGGTTTTATGGGGACTGGTTACCTAGAGAGTTAGAAGATGGGAATCTCACTGATAGGGACTTTCCGCTTGATGAATATGCAGAAGAAGCTATAGCATTTGTAATGGTCAGACGCAGAGGAATAGAAGCCGGAACTTGGATTGATCCAGGTCCAACTTGGCAAGAAATAAAGAAACTCGACCAAGAAGCTAAGGATGCAGCGGCTGCTCCCCCACCTTAAACGCTCTCTACATTGCGTCGTTTTTATATCGTTAAATATACTCAACTTGGTTGAGGTATTAGTATCCAATTAAAAGAGAATGATGCACAATTCACAGTTCTATGCTGCTCTTGCGAACACTATGCTGCCCAAACTACGTAGGTGAACAGACTTTGTACGTGCTCAGCCCAAGTCTTCAACCGATTTTATTTTTGATTGAGACATATGTGATTCCCAGCATCAGGTAACGAAGTAGTTTGATGTCATTACTTACAGTCATAATCAGGATTTTCCAACATACCTAGGCCTTCGATAGTATTAAACTTGATATTGAGTGACTATTCTTTATTTCGCTAGGAATCTGCATGGGCTTTACTCGCATGAGCGCTACTCACAGACGGAGCTTGTATAAAAGGGCTAACCGAGATGCAAAAATGTCGTAGAAAACGGGAAGCCCAACGAGATTGTCATCAGCCATTATCCATCAGATTTATGACCGGCTGTAAAGTCTCAAGACGGTGAAGCTCTAAGTGTATACACATACAAGCACAGAGAATTTCAAATATTTGCTCCGTTCTACGCAATTCCATTAGTATGTGTAAAAGTACAGAACCCTTCTACATTTTTGGGCACACCAGATACTTACATACTGTCTTCAACCAATGTGTTCTCACAATCCTAATCCATAGCGAATAGGGAAACCGTGACAGATGTCCAATCTTATCCGAAAGCCGACCTGTCGCCAGAACATGGTTGATTGAATTATGAATTCTCCGAAAATTTTATTGGCAAAGACAAATAAACGCTGGGTTCAGAATGGCCGATCCTTCTCAAATTCTCTCATTATGGTTAGCTAAGTTTGATTTCTTTTGTTCTACTCAGTGGGAACTACTTGCCTATACAAACCAGTGTTTTTTCATTCAAACAAGAACAGCACTGCAATATCTTCGCACGACAAAAGTGTGCACCAGGTCCTAAATACTCATACTGTCGATAATATCTTGAATAGATTGTTACTATGTAGCTTCAACACATCGAAGATTGGAAACTCAGAATTCTATCACATGGCATAATTATAGATAAAATGATCACAGATTGTGAATGGTTCGAGAAGTGTCGTCCAAAGTTTACATGCAAAATTAGATATATAAGAGTGGCGGATTGAGTAGCAGAAAGTCCAGGATCCGCTGCCTGGATCATTGATTTGCGACATCAAAGCCTGTCTGGCTGGGCTCCGACGCAGACTTATGATCAACCACTTTCGGCAACTGTGGAAGGTCATTCCCGATTGCCATACACATCTCTCCCCACCTATCAATTCTTTTTCTCTCTCTCCCTTTCGCAACCACGCTGACGCTATCGCCCAAACCAATCGACTTTGCTTCCCATTCGTCTCTATCAGCCCCAAATTCTACTGATTCATTGTTCCTCTCCATCCAACCTAGAATCCACTCTCTATCGACATCCCCGACCATAGCCTCTTCCAGTGAGACCCTATAGCCATCGTCTGGACAGTTTGCGAACCCACTCGACTGATAAACATCACTAAGCACCACGTTCAACATCCTTACTCGCTTCCTCGCTTTCTCATAGTCGTTCTCGGCCTCAATGACCCCCTCAATTGCCCCCTGATGTTCTTGCAATAGAGTCAGATCGAAGAAACTCCTAGCAGGCTCCATTGTTCCATTCTTAACTGCACGTGCATATTCTGCATATTCGTTCTCATAATAATGCTTCCAATTATCGAGCCGTTGATGCGTCGCTTCTAAGCGATATCCCATGTCTTTCATATGATCCACGGCTTCTCGTTGTTCGTTTTCGATCCGTTCTCGAGCTTCTTCGCTGTGGGTGAATATTCGACGTGCTTTGTGTTGAGGTACGAGTTGTGAAGTCGGCATGCGATAAAATTGGTTCGATCGAGAATTCTTTCCTTTTTTATCTAGAAGATTTCGATCCCTTAACACGTCCCTCAACGTGTTGAATAATGTGTTTCTTTGCTCACTTAATTCTCCATATTCGCGCTCTGTAGCTTCTTGTAGCTCCCGCTTTTGTTCTTGAATGCGCGAGGAAACATTGGAAAGATATTTCAATTCTTCCAATTTCGCATCTCGATCACCTTGAACTGTGCTACCTGACGATGGAAGTAGGTGATTGAGTTCATTCAAAGTCATCTCAACACACTCATATTCATCATCCAATCGATTTACAATCCTCTTATGATCATTGAATTGTCCTTCCCAGTAGAATATTTCGTTCAAGTTTCTCACAATGTCATTCGTCAAAGCTAGAGCAGAGTTTGGGACACCATTTCGTCTCATGTAGGTAAATATCTCGGGGTACCTTGCAGTCAAAGGTGCTCGCTCCGGTGGATCTCCCTGGTCAATTATTGATGTCGGCAGCTCGTAGGAGCATGTGCGACATTTCTTAAGATTTTGTTGATGCGGAGATGAAAGTGATGTGGCATCGGTCAACACTACGCTGGAAGGCGATAGGGGTTCTCTTCGGAGAGGACTATCCGCACTAGGACTTATTCTACTTGCTCTTATTCTTCTCATCAATCCGCTTCCGAATGTAGATATCGAAGAGGTCTCTCCTCTGCTCGAGCCCTGATTTACTGAAGTTGATGTTGTTGCTGTCTGAGGTGCTTCAGAAACCAAAACCGTATTTAGTGTTGGCAAAGGCTTGGCTGTGGAATCAGATATCTGCTTTGATCGAGTACCTTTCATGAATACCGAGCTGAGCAACCTCCTGAGAGACTTGCCATCTGTCCATTGATCTATCAATGCTTTCATCGAGAACAATTGAATCACTAGAAGTACTCCTTGTCGACGGAGAACATACGAGTGTCATCTTTCGTGCGAGGTGGATTGATACAATTGCTGGAACAGTAGATCGACGTGGAAGAGACATCGAGAAAGTTGCACTCAAGACCTATTTGGGTGTTCTGAGGACAAAGAAAAATATTTTTGGACATTCTAAGAAAGTCGGCACGGTACGAAAACACGGTTTTCACATGGTTACCAAGTTGATTTGAAACAAAGAAATGTTCACCCGAAACCATAAAACTACCCAGGGAGAACGCTTGCAATGTACTTGGGTGGTAATGATTTATTGCGTCGAGTTTGGATCTGCTTGTCATCGGCGGCCACAGGAACTTATGCTTATGCGACCCATGGTGCTCCATTCTTGATTCTTGATTTGTGATGTGTGAATTTTAATGCAAGCAGTGGTGTTGTTGGTGAGGATTTATTGTTTGATGGTAGGCGGTATACATGGTCAATTTGAAGGTGCAATTTTTTGTGTGTGTATATGATTGTTGCGCAAGTGCAGAGCTTTCACTGTTCGTTCATTGTGGTAGAACAGCCAGCGATTATTGTTCTACTCTGCAGCGATGAATCCTGCGCTCTATCGAATTCAACATAGGCCGAAAGTTGGCTCTACGCGGTACAAAGACTTTCGCATATATCGCAGGCCATATGGATTGTCATCTGCGGTGTTCAAGGTCCGTGATTGACGGTAAGAATAGTCTCATCCGCACCAGAGCCGGGCAGCGAAGCATAGCTTAGCCGGCTGGTTCGCCTGTTTCTTGCTCAGCCGCCGAAATCAATTCTTTATATGCTGATGATTAACTACTATCTTCCTCGGCCCATTTCACAACGAAGCCAAAAACTGTCCTTCTCAGTTCTTCATCTCCCCTGTCCTTTTCGAACATTACTTTCTCCATCTTCTCCTCTAAGACCTTCTCAACAGTCATACCCCCCTCTCGTACCAAGTCAAAGAATGCCAAATCCTTTTCCAACAACCAAGGTCGATATGGGGTAAAGAATACCAAGGCCGTAGAATCCTTATTCTTTTTTAGAGTCTTCTTGATAGAATCCAATAGCTTTGCGTGCTCGGAATGATTGAAAAGAAGATCCGCAAGTATCAACACGTCGAAGCCAGCTTCCTTCTCCTCTGAAGGTAGAAGTGAGAGCAACGGGGATGGATCAGCGCCCCAACAATAACCTTCAGCAACCAGGCTTTCTTTATCATTCACCCTCAGCTCGGGAAATTGCTCATAGAATACCGAGATGTTCTTTCTGAGATTATCGATGAGGTCCGAATCTGGATAATCCGTAACCACAACATTTTGGGCACGAAGGGAAGCACACGTAAGACTTGGAAGACCTGCACCTGCACCAAGCTCTAATACTGATTTCGAAGTAATCAAAGAAGGATTCTTTTCCAAGTAGTTGGATATTATGCGACCTGCATTCCAAAGATGATGGCCCCACAGTGGATTGTGACCGACCAGATGCAGAGTCAGTGTCTGACCGGAAAGTAGTGTATGGGTTTCTGTGGTTGGTTTCGGCGATGGAGGATAATAATCGTCCGGTTCAGCGAACAGATCGGGACCATCTTCGAAATCCGAATCAGCCATGATAGATTATTGAATGGAGTAAGTAATCACGTGTATGATATGATGCTTGTGGAATCTTCTTAGACGAAACGAGGTCAATGTGTTAGTTACGAAATGGGAACGTTGAGAGAATGACGAAAAGAAGAAGTGCTTGAGATGAAAGATTTGTCAGAGGACTTGTGTGAAATCTCTACAGTTTGACAATATCAGACTGAATAGACTTATTCCGACCCAACTTCCCAACGTGTTTCTTAGTGAAACACGATACTTGAATGAATGAATGAAGGAATGGATGAGATAGAGATAGAGATGGAGATGGAGATGAAGACTCGCTCCACAACCCCAATGTATACTTAGTCAAGTCTGCTTGCTTACCTTGTTATGAAAGCGTGATTTTGGGGAAAGGAGAGAATTGAGTTGAAGCTGTCTCGCCGTCTCGTCGTCGCGTTGTTTCTGAATGTTTCTCTCTCTCTCCTGATGTTTCGGAATGTATAATACCCAGAGAGCATTGCAAAATATATTTTGATTTTCGCATTACCCCACCATTAATGTAACTGTTATGCGGATTTGGCCCGTGGATTTATGCAAACGTGTGACATTTATTCATCCCCAGCCACTCAGCCACTCAGCCACTCCGCCTCCTGTCGAAGCAGCCAGTAGATAGCTAGATGCACCGCACTGTCCGATAAGATAAGCGAACCAGATGTTGTCTCTTTGCATGGAGTGAAGGAGGAGGATGTGGCTTGCATGAGGAATGGAAATGGTCCCTTGAAGGTTTGAATTAGATCTAACTTTAATGCGGGCACGGGTGATGGCCGAGATGGCTTGCCCATAGTGTATGGTCCAGTTCGCCATTTCGAGTAGTTGATCTACATGACCTTGATGGATGGAATTTCTCAAGTACAGAATGCTACCCAAGGCGAGGGTACTTGGTAGAGACTTTGCGTGTCGAGATGAGAGTAATAGAAACGTTGACAGCAGAAACTCAGTAGATATACTTTCATCACTGAAACAAATGACGCTCCGCTGGCCCTCCGGGAGCCACTGCCGTGGAGGCAGACTATGAGACTGTTCGACCATTTGAAATCACTGTCTGCGTGCTCCTCGTAGATGCGTATTGTATAGAAAACATCTTCGAGCGCAGCGAGCTGTGGGGGTTTGGGGGCTTGCCCCCAGATACGAGAGCTTACAAGTCGATTGGACATTCATCATCTGGTAAGGGGAAGCCAGATCGACCGATATATAAATCATGAATGCTAGATATCATCTTGATATCATCTTGATATCTTCTTGATATCACACTTCTGTTCCGAGTACTAGCGCAGCCTTCCCAGTTTTCAAACCGACTCCATTGTTTCGACTTACCCATACTATGGAGTGAAGATCGATTCCAAGACGCGGTCCATTGGTATCTCTCGTATTGATGTTGTAGATGTCTCGATGTCAACCCAAAAGATTCAAGATTCGACGCACGGGGATCAAATGCCACCAATCAAAACTTGCTCACCCAGCTGCAAGGTTCTTCCAAACTTCTCTTCACTCTCTTCTCAAGTCAAGGGCAGTCAGCAATTCCATATTCATATTGACTCTCGCACACGCACACGCACACACACGCACACTCTCACTCTCTCTCACCCTCACTCTCACCCCACTACGTACGCGCTACATACCGAGAATACTACTTTATACTATATGACCCCCGTCAACGCGAAATCTACTACCTACCACTTTGAGATCTTACGATATCATGAGTAACTCAATCTCCTCCCATTCAATCTTCTTTGGGAAACATTGTTATTCGAGCCGTCCAAGTTCATCCTCCTCCTGTCCTTGCTGTCCTTGCTGTCCTTGCAAACCTTACGAATAGAACAAACAAATTCGAGAAAAATCAATCAACAATTAACAATTCTCAATAAAAACCGGGCAAAAAAGAACAAACAAGGCTTCATTGTTACTAACATCTTACCTTGTCCTATCCTGTCCTGACCTGTCCAGTCCTGTCGTGTCTTGTTGACCTTACCCGTTCTACCATCAGCTCGGATCGCTTCAAACACTTCTCCTCCCTACTTTGGCCCAGAAATATTCTATCCACCCCATCACCCATCACCCATCACCTCATTACCTTGTCACACCCGAAGTAAAATAATTCAAGCTCAATTCAGCTTTTCTTCACTGGCCTGATACGACCTACTAGTGCCTCTCCCACTTTTTCTCATGATATCGATTCATCACAATTCACTGCGTCTTGAAACCTCCCCCCCCTCTGCCAACCACACGTTGGGGACTCAAGATTCTCCGGAAACACGCAGGAACCATTCCACATCAGTCGCACAAGTCAGACGCTGATCATCTTTCCGATTTCCCCTCCGTGCGGTCGTTGCGCATGCAGATAGTGATTTCCGGAACACAAACAACATCGAGATAAGGTTGTCTGAAAGAATTTATCTGCACCTCCAGTCTATCCATTCGGGTCAGCCGACTTGGTTTTGGATCTACTCCAAGAGATTTTCGATTGTCCCAAAGATGCCGTTAATCAATGGATTGAAAATGGCCTGGTATGTTGAGACCCATCCGTCCTTGGCGTGTTCATCAATGTATGCATATGAAGTGGTTCACAAGCCAAAGACATATATATATACATACACACACACCCACTTATAGATACTCGACCTATCCACCAATTGTCTTCAATATGCTAACATAAAACCACCATAGTGAGCCATGTATTCGAGGCCATCGATCAACAAAATGTACACATGCGAATGAGAGACTGATGGTACCGGTGAGGAAGCCCGGAAGACCACTCAGTGCATGCCCTCACTCAAAAGACCAACCATGTAACTGTGGGAGTGTTACTGCTGCCATTCCAAGGAAACAAGCATGCCACTGTGGTACCGACACACCTGTCTCGACTCCTCCGGCTCCTATACAACGAGTCAACTCCATACCCGATCCTACTTCCCCGACGCAACTCACATTCAAAATACAGAAAACAGCATCAAGGCCACAGTCGAGTAGGAAGCAATCATTTGATCCTGGGAATTTGGAACGGATGGATTTAAACCAAGTCAATATAGTTCCTTTCGATCAACATACCCAAAAAATGCCAATCATTCCCCCAAATGCATATCATATGTCGACTGCTCCTCAACCCTATGGATATGGTCCACCACAATATCTCATTATGCAACAACAATACGGCGCCGTCCCTGCCCAACTACCTCCGCCTATGCATGGCTTAGGAGGGCCAATATTAGATATACGAACAAATGGATTCACAAATGGGCTCAGCAGTTTAGATCAAGTTGTGGAAGATCCCCTAGAAACACCAACTGAAGTGAAGAATGGTCAAATTACTCCTAAAATGAACGGTGGGTCTTGTTGTGCGCCATCTACTCCAGAAACTCCACCTCATATCGATAATCTTGCTACGAGTGGTGGTTCATGCTGTGCGCCCCAAAAAACCACTCACAGTCACACTTCTTCGAATGCCAGTACGATGTCAGAACCTCCGCAAGCCACACCCAAACCCAAAAGTTGTTGTTCTTCAAAGAAGAACCCTTCATCGACTCAAAACTCCCAAACAAATACTCCCATGATGAACCCGCAAATACCACAAAACGGATTTCCGATGAATAATGCCATATATTCACAGTATCCACCTACCGTCTTCACATATCCTGCTACATATGGTTCTTATCAAAATCCACTACAGCCATCTGCGTGGCGCCAAGGTGTCCACGATATGAGTTACGTTCATGTTCAAGGACAACCATCTATTCCTAACGCACCTTTGACATTTGATCCAAACCAGATAGCTCAAAACCCCGAAACCGTTCATACTTGTGGCTGTGGTGATGGCTGTCAATGTGTTGGTTGTGCAGCTCATCCATATAACGATGCGACAAGACAATATGTCCTTTCGGCCTGGGAATCGATGCGGGTCGAACCGGACTTGTACAACAACGGTCACGCGCATGGGCGCATCAACTCGAATGGGAACATTGCACCTACTTCCATCCAGACACAAGAGATTATTAAAGAGAGCCCTACTTCTCCACCTCCTGCTACCCCATCTAGTACTAATTCCGGAGCTGCAGAAGAACAGAGCCTTTCAGCATCGGATTTCTTTTTCGTAAATTATCCCTTCAGCGCAGAAGATGGCTGTGGAGGAGAAACTCAAAGCTGCCCCTGCGGTGATGATTGCCAATGTTTAGGGTGCACTATCCATCGCGTGCCAGACATTCCATGCCCTGGCGAGAAGGACAGTTGTCCATGTGGCGATGACTGCGCTTGTATTGGCTGCACTATACACAACATGTGATACTTTGTTATTGCATATATCTAAGTGGGGATGCTATACATGATTCAGGAGGAAAAAATGCTCTTGAAAATATATGGGATCTGATAATTTTAAGTGTTTTGTTTTGAAGGAAAAGTTTGATACCCTTTGCAATTTTTGTTTATTTTAAGCCTCGGGGGCAGTACGATTAGCTATCAGTGATATGTTTCCCCCCTGGGTTGAAGCGAGCTACCCTGAAAAATATGAGAATAATCATGCATGGAATGCCAGAAAGATTCGATTCTCTTTTAATCACTGTATATAATGCAATTATGTTTCTCTAGCATTTGGTACAATATGTATCTCATGCTAGCCGAGGTCGACTTGACAAAATCGTTATTAGCTTAGCTAACAACCCCTGGGCTCATTTGTAGATCTAAAGAGTTCATGATATGCTGGTACAGTGTATCACGAAAGTATCCCCATATCAAATGTGGAGCTTTCAAAAGATTTGCTAGTGATTCTGCACCGCGACCGTACATATTCAACAGGGGTGATTCTATTTGACCACCGAATCACAATGCAAATTCTTCAATTTATTCATCTATTTGCATGCATATGTGACCTTCATGCTTTACTTAATTCTTAGGTACATGTCAGATTTCTCTCTTTTAATCTTAGTCTATATAACCCCCATCTTTCTACAAAATGGCTCGTTCTAGTTAAATATGTGAGCACCGCTCCCAGTTTGACACTTTGCATATCCTCAGTTCTTGGCGTGTCTGTAAAAATACCTCAATTCGCCTCGTCTTGATCCTACGATATGTCATCTTCATCTTGTACGGGAGCCGCCAGATTTCCACCTCTCACACCATCAAGTGATAATCTTGACGCGGCTCAAATTGTTCAATACAATTATCTAGCAAATATAACAAAGGCTGTATATAAAAATAGTATTGTCACGGAAGAGGCAGATGGATCACTTCAAGGACCCTTCAACATGTTGCTGTTAGTATTATCCTAAAATGCTCTAATTCAATACCCACATTAATATTGAAATCAGTTACACGCCCACGGTTGCACAGCCTTGGGTGAATCTGCAACTAGCTGTCGCTGGCCTGCTAGTCCCAAGCGAGGCTGAATGTGCCGTTCTCGGCGTTTTATCAACCACCAAATCCAAATATGGAATTTATGCGCACAAGATCTTGGCTGAGAAAGCAGGTCTAACAGCTTCGCAAGTTGCAGCCATGCTAGCGGGAGATTGTCCGGCAAGCGTGACACCTCGTCAAGAAGCTGTCTATGGCGTCGCTGTAAAACTAGCTCAGACTAGAGGTCCGTTGGATATGCCATTATTCAAAGCTGCCGAGGCGGTATTGGGACAGGCGGGGATTCTTGGGGCCATTCAACAGTCTGCTGCGTTTATGTATGCTTCGATGATGTTGAATGCTGGGGATGTGTGTTTACCATCGGGTGTGGAGGTTGATGAAAAGATGTGATGGGTGGTTGAGCTGCTTTGCTTCTATGAGATTTGGCTGTTGTAGAGTACACGGGGCAATTATATTGGTTATTTATATGTAAATCTATATATAAGGACCAATAAAGTTCCTAAGAAATATCATATGGTAGAATAAACAACATTCTTAAAGGCCTCAGATATCTCAATCCAGCACAATTTCAACATAATCCCCACAACAGTCCGAACCTGTCAAAGCATTAGCCTCTGCTTAATCTTTACCAATTTGGGCAAGTTTCTGATTCCCATAGCGGAACAGGCATCGAACTCTGAAATATCGATGATTTTGTGTGATCGAGCAAAATAAAGTGACTTTGATGTTTAAACATTGATTTTGATACAGAAGATACCACAATTCTAACCCTTTACCACGAAAATGTAAATCGTCGGTTTGAACGCTTCGGCCACTCAATCCATCTTGAACGCAATGCAGTTGTTCGGCGATTTCCGTTCTGGTGAATAAAGAGTAAAATATTCCGCGGTCGACCTCTAAGGCCCAAGGTGTAATGATGAATAAAGAAGTTTTTAAAGTGTTGAACAGACTGTTGTTTTTGTAACACTTTTTTTCTGGGGGGGGGATTTTGATATTTATGGAGGGATGTGATTGGAAGATTGAACATGTGTAATAATGACTTGGTCAGGCTTCTATCGCTTGTGTCCGACAAGTCGAATTTTATTGCTATAGCGTTCGCGTCACCAGTGAATGCCCTATAGAAGTGTTTTCATAGATGATGGCTGTAGGTAGTCCATGTAATACTCATCTTCATGGGTTCGCGTGTATTCTCAAGGATAGGAAGTCCTCCGGACACTGATACTTCAGGATTGATATGTAGCTCCCTGTGCTAAGTAGATGTGTATTTAACACTAGCGAAAATCGAAACCTCTTCGTTATCCCATTTGATTTTTTGTTTTGAACACTGTCCAGTTCACGTTAGCGACATGTTGAACGGCATGTATCAACACCGTGATGAGCTGTGGCGCTTATTTGTGATAACCTGCGGCCACCACAACAAGCAAAAACCACTGCTATCATCATTTTAATTTACGTTATTCTTCATTGCATTGTTTCAGAACTTACTGCGCCTCCCCGTTGATCTAGATCTTCACTGAATGGCCCTAAAGTCGGTTCAATTTTCGCTGGCAAGCGCCTGATGCTTGCTCAATTTGGACCCAACACACAAATTTTATAAAACGTTACAAAAGATCTTCTTTGGAGGCTTAGGATAGGTCAGAAATTTCTTCAAAGCCGCTTTCTTTCCGTATTTTTGGTTCCAATTTTATGGTATGACAAAGAAGCATTTTCCCATGGCCCTCATGAATGACCTCGCAAGACTGAAAAATTGGGAAAATTCCGCACTGTTGACCTTGTTTGTGTTATAAGTGAGACTCTTTTTGCAACATTTAGATTGGAAGAAAGGGGGCGAGAATATATATTTAAGTATCCCGTATACTCTTTCAATTGGTGCGGGACTAGAATCAACACGCCAATGACTGTATGTACTCAACTACAACTTAATTACCATTTATACACATCTTGATTGATACAATATGGCTTCCACGATTATACAGACTTCAAAAGTTCTTGTTCTTGATCTTGGGGAACATGCCACGAAACGCGTGTTGACAGAGGACGACAAACTGGTGGAAATATCCGCACCTTTCGCATTTAAGCTCGTCCACAGCGCTGAAAAGGTTAAGGATCCTGTGACGAGAAAAGTCACTATGTGCACCGAAGCTGTGGATTACGTATGGTTTTATGAATGCTTAAAAGAACGAAAGGTTCAAGAGAGAGGGAAGAAGGCTTCTGTGATTAGATCTAAAGATCCAGATAACATTAGTTACTACGCCGACATGACTCATCGCCCCATCTGTGTACGACTCAACGAAATCAAGATCAAAAAAACTCTAGGGGTACTGTACAGTACTGACTATAAGGTATCGGCAATATTGAAAATTTTTGAAATTTGCTCAAATATTTGCATCAATAGAAAGGGTTACAAAGGCTACGATGATTGGATAAAAAGGTTTGCAGAACAGGGGCTCAGAGACAATATTTTTAGGCTTGCTCACGAGATTAGAGGCTTGGAACTGGATTTCAAGCTTCCATCTTCAACTGATATGATAGTAGACCCTGCTGAAGGATGGCTCTATGATTCCAAGGGAAAGGATCATATGTTATGTTGTCTGAAGAGTGGCGAACCTGTGTTAAATAAGGATGACGAGTTCGTTTGGGCATATGATCTCAAGAAGAGAAAGCCAAAGCCAACAATAAAGGCTTCTGCACCTGTAAATGAGCCTGAAAGTGCACCAAAAGCGCCCCCAAAAAAGCCGAGGAGTAGAGATCTCGATAATAAACAGTCCGAAAGGAGGCGCCATGAGATCGAACCTCCCAGCCAAGATAGCTCTAGAGAAAAACTTCCTAGTCAGCGTAGTTTCGTGGAAGGAATTCCCAGCCAGGGAGATTCCAAGATCAGACCTCCCAAGCAGGGTGGTTCCAGGGACAAAATTCCTAGCCAGAGGAGCTCTGATGTTACACCTGGCAAGCGGAATGACCCTAGCGACAAAAATTCCGCCAAGACTGACCCCAAGGTCGTATCTCAGAAGCGAAACGATATTAGCAAGTCTTTAGAAAAGAAACCTTCGACTAAGAGAACGACTAGTGAATCTAGATCCACCACCAAAAAACCTGTTGCAGGGAGGTTGCAAGCGTCTTCATAATATCAAAAGCTCTTCTGGTATCTTCAGATTCAGTATTTGTCTGACTGGGATAGGTGTTTGACATAGCAAACACAAACATAGAAATCAATCATATTAGTAATTTAATGCAAAAAATTTTAGTGCCAATCTACCATGTGTAATCCTGACATATACATATAAGACATGTAAAACACAAAAGAGATACGACCATGTGCAGCCACGTTGACAAATTCAACAAATGTCCCATATTTAACTCTTCTACTTTGTCTCAGTATCCTTGGACCTAACGTGAAACATACAAGATATAAGTTTTCAAGAAAATTGGTAAAAGTCTCTAGACGACGGTGCTAATTTGTCCAATATTTGGGGTCCTTTTACGGGGGAAGTTTTGGGAAACATGAGATGTGATAAGCTGTCAATATAAGCGGAATTATAAAACTACCACTGTCTATAGCTCCTTGCGGATTCATCGTCTATGACATAAGAAAGTGACTAGATACAAGAAACCACGGTAATTGATGCATGAAATAAACACATTCTTGTCCATGAAAAACTCGTCTCCTGCGTTTAAAGTGCACTACCCCCGAACGTATCTCCATGTACCGGATGAAATAGATCCACTCGAACAAATATTCAGGGATTACAAGTGGTACATTCTCTTATCTCTGATTTTGTGCAGAGCTCCCCTCTTCGCAAGGTTTTATCCGAAGTTTTCTTGGCCGCACCAACAGCTTTCGAAGCTTCCCCAGAATCCAATCCATGGGCACTTTTCAAATGACTTTCGAGTTGAACATCCGTGAAGCGACTTTGCTTCTTTCCACATGCGGTCAACCCGCATTCCAAACTTCCGTGTTCTTTCTGCATGTGCTCGGAGACAGGCGCCTCAACTTCTTTCCCGCAATGAATCACAGGACACATACTGACGGTAGATGGTTTATCATGACATTCTCGGATATGAACCCACAGTTTGTCTTTGCGGGCGAACCCTATGTTTTCACATTGCACAAACGGACACTCGTGGTTACGTGTACGAACGTGTGCAGTTTGGCGGTGCCGTTCCAAGTCATACTTATTTCTAAATGGTTTCTGATAGCCGCAGCCCCCAAAGTCACAGACTAAGGGCTTTAGATGTATATTCTTCAAATGCTTCTTGAAAGCTTTTTGGGTGGTAAATGTTGCCCTGGATGTACATCCGTGCCACTGACACTGAGCCGGTCCGCAGAAAGTGGACTCCAAAAGATCAGCATACTCGCAGTTTTGAACAGACGGGCCAGCTCCTGTCGAGATAGTTGGCAGCTTTTTGTAAGTTGACGTCGGGCCGTAAAATCCAAATTGTTCAGAATAAGGGACTGGTGTTGAAGAGTTGTCGCCAGCGAGACAAAAATCGTGAATATCAAAATACCCAGGTGCCTGAAAATCGTAAATCGTTGGGATGAATGGACTTTCAATTTTGGGATCGCATGTGAAATCAGGGAAGGAAAAATCGCAATCGGCTGAGGAAGAGGGGAGGTTTGGGGCATGATGGAACGATTCCTCATTGGGACTAGCGAAAATGCCCTGTCAGCACAACAAGGCTCGTCATGCAGGGAGTGGTCACTCACAAATTTTGAGCAATGCCCCAATTTGAGTCGGCATAGTCTAATTCGATAGGATCCGGAAAGCTGCTGGGAAAGTCTCTCAATACGACGTTGCCGTGCACACCGGTGTCGAAGCAGGCCCTTGGAACGTTGGAGAAATTGGGGTGTTGTTCATCGCTGTATGCACTGCCGCAAGTGCTGTATGTGTGGTGTGAGGCTGATTCGTATCCCCAGCTGTCGTAAGATGATTGACCGAGATTTCGTCGAGACATGGCTGTGTTGCTCGCAAGGTAATCTTCGAGGCAGAATCTTTGGCTTTTAATCTCGATGAGAGCCTTTTTACTCGGCCACAGGTGAGAAATAGCTGGAAAGTAGAAAGAAATGAGTAAATTTGCTGCATATTCTGCAATTTTGTTAAGGGGGGAAAGTTATCGGTTTAAATATTTTGGGCTACTTGCCAGCTCTCTGCTCTAGCCTCATCTATAAGTCATCGTGATAGATCCTGGCTCGCCCGATCTATACCACACCACACTGAATAGCTGGAGCGGCTTTCTTTGAATACCGACTTCTTAATCTGGCAGAAGCAGATTAGATACAAATAGTATAAAGATTTTGTAATTTAAAAGAACCAGTTACATGAAAGTTAAAGACATTAGAAATCAAAACCCCAAAACCTTCCAGTCCATCATTAAGAAATTGTCAATCATGACCCATCATAAACTCGTTAAGTAGCTTGTGAATATCCAACTCAGACCCCCCTTCCCTCAAGCGATTAATCCAATGGCCCATTTGAATGTCTGAGTGGTTTCGATGTCGGCGTCGATCCCAACTTTTGATATAGACGTTGACTGACATGAGCTATCTACCTGCTCATCCGATCTTGCTTCTCACCTAATGAGTTGAGGCCATTAGAATATGTTTAATTTTGACAGAAATGAATCTAAACAGTCTTAGCAACTTTCATAAGATTGTGGTGTTCTGATTTCGTACCGTTCTTTCAATCTGATATGAGCCCGATGCTTGGCATCATTGATCACATTCCACAATGGAAGGTCATTTCTTAAATTTCACTGCCTCCTAAAACTTCTGACGACATATTCACCTAAATTACTCATGGCTATGAGATTTGATTCGGTGTTCATCTAGTAGTTTCTGATCCTTAAAGCCGTGTCCAGGACCCCGAGGACAATTCATCGCAGGACAGTAGTAATGTCCGTGCCATTTCTCCTTATGTTCCTTCAAGCGATGCTTTCTGTTGAACTCTTTTGCACGACCAGCACAATCTGAGACCTGGCAACTGAATTCCTTAGGACCATCTTCATGTATAGCCGTCGAGTGACGCTTGACTTCCGCATTCGTTCCGAATACTGCACTGCAAATCTGACATGAGAAGCGCTTCTCATGTGCTCTATACCAGTGGGCTTCCCACTCGGAATACTCTTTAAAAATCTTCTTGCTATTGTGACCGCATTTTTTATGTGGGCATTTGCAAGGAAGCTGATATGAATCGCTTGCACCATCTGATGGTGAGTGTTGGTTTTGGTTATCCCAAGCTGCTGGCTCTTGATTTGTGGCGACTACGGTAAAAGATTCCTGGATTTGAGAATGATTGTACGGATAGAAGGTCGGATATTGTGGTTGGGCTATATTGACGTAAGGATAATGAGCTTCCGATATAGTAGAAGACTCAGGGTCTTTCAAAACAATCCCTGCCTGGGCTATTCGGCTATTATCCTTAATAGTGACTTGTATTCCTTCATTTACTGAGGCCACAAGGTTGTTCTGCTGTCTTGGATCTCGTTCCCAATTGTTTGCATATCCCGATACGTCACACCTACTAGGCGAATATGCTTGCAGGGGGTTTATCGAAGTGAAATTGGTCGAGGGGTATGCAATATTGAAAGAGCGTTGCACGTCTGGATTCCCCAAGCCTGGCCACTCTACTTCTGGCTCAGTTGACTGCCCTGGCTTCGCAATGCTTGATTGAATTGCTTCATCGTCTAAATGGCTTTGTTTCGCCCACCCAGAATTTGATCCATGTGAATGCTCATTGTTGGTGAAAGCTCTTGGATCGTAAAAGAGAGAAGGGGGATGGTAGATTTGTCTAGTTGAATTGCAGAACAAATGAGTTGGTGGTGCGTAACTACTGAAATGAGGGATGTCTGGATCTTGATGTTGATTTGTGGATTCGCTTCCAATAGGTTTCGACCCCACTGATTGAGAATAATGGGAAATATTGCTAACAGAAGCCTGATTGATTACGTTTGAGTGAGTAGGAGGGCGAAAAATGCTGTTGGTGGTCGTGTAATGAGGTTCGGGAGGCAAATCCCGGTTAACATGCTGACAACAGCGTTGGTCTTCCCTAAACTCACACACCCTACACGCCATGACTCTGTATGGTATCCTAGGCTATATTTTTCAACAACCTGTGGAATTAATAGCACGAGCGGTTTGTCAAATAGAGGTAATATTTCGCAGATCGTATTCCGCACCCCCGAGCGAATATCTACGTTTGCGGAAATCCATCGTTAGTAAAAACATGACCTTCAAATGCCCCAAAATGAATAGCATCCATTAACAAACTCACCTAAGACTTATTTTTCAGATTTTTCAGAGTGAATGAAGAATATAAACGTTTGTGCAAGGCTTAGCATACTGGGTTTGCTTCTATATCAGAATGAGAAAACACAAATTTGTGGCGGGCCTCAGATTACTTACATATACTTAGCATGTTATGTATGGATGTCATATAGGCAGTAGAAAAGATCTTTATGCAACTTATGTTACTTTTTAAGGTTATGGGCAAGAATGGCTGAGCATTATAGCATGAGAAAGAGGGCATTCCATGGCTGTGAGTGTCTTTCTTGCTAGAAGGCAATTTGAAAGCTTCAACCCCTTCTTATACCCGACTCAGATGAACAGCAACTGGGGCTAACTGGTATCCAGAAGCTGGGCAATTCTGGTCCCACAGATCAAAAGTCGGTCAATGAAGTAAATATCACGAGAATATCGATGAATCTCAGCGTTCGGCAGTGCAAAGTATGTACAAGGGAAGGAAGGGCAAAAGAACACGGGCAGAAAAGACGGCTTATCGAAAGCCGTTAAGAACGGCTGGTGATCGTGACGATTAAACGTTGAAGATAAAAAATTGATAGCGGAGTGAACTATAATCTAGCAACTTCAATGGATCGAATGGAATAAAACAAATTCTAGAATGGAAGAAATAACTTGCATCTATAGACTGGAAGATACTCCCAAAATGAAATACATCTCATAAGTCCATTACATGTCCTAGCATATGGCGAGGCTGAAGTAGGGACGTCGTAGAAAGTACCTCCTACATTACGGCTTCCTCCTTGCTTGCCCAATGAAGCTTGAATCAGAACCAGTTGTCGTAAAGAGCAGTGAATGGTCGAATTTATATTGCATTAGGATTTTGTTCCTGTGATTGCTGGTGCATTAGTGTTGGGGCAATTCTACATGATGGGCATTCACGGGCAAACTTGTCAAATGACAAGAACTTGCGCTGCGATTGAAAGGGAATTGTCCTTGAATCTAGTTCTGTTGCGAGTGATTGATTCGATCAGGGAAATGCGTGGACCCAGGTTATCAGTTGAGTTTGAATTTGAGATACTGGCAATACCGATGATGACATTGATAAACTCGCGTATTTTGAATTGATTCGTCTTCTTTAACTCATGAGATTGAGGTCGATAACAATCGAGAGTTTTGAAGTGTTATGATTCTGAACGAGCGGATATTCCACCTTTCTATATTCATTCTTTGAACCGCCTAGGGCGAAAACATTTGCGGCGATAAAATCTTGCCAAACTTCAAAAAAACATACTTCGTTCTCTGTCTCGCGTTGTTAAAGCGCCTTGGGCGACTATATGAGGATTAGGTCACCGAGCTTACAGGCCAGCCGCGCATATAAAGTTGCGCTTCCCCATAAGCAACAACGCGACTCGGCTTTAAGGGTATCGAAGACGTCCAACAAAGCAATTCCTAATCGGTCAGACATATGAGGTCTATTGTCCAAATTAATCTGGGCAACAGGGCGCATGCTAAGGGCAAAGTTTGTTCCCAAAATGCCAAAGAAGAATGTTCGTGCCTGTCACAACCACCCAGACAGTGTGAAGCACAGCGATCATTGACACTGCTGCGACACTGATCGCAGCGACAAAGCGACGCCCTGCACATGCATTGTAATAGATGCCAGTGAAGCCAAAGGCAACCCTTTATTCGGCAGCATTTATCATACTAGACCCTGGCCAGCGCAGGAGGAGGTAACACGCATCTCGGACGTCCAGAACCCTGGCAATTCTTCTGGGATGACGGTATTGAGTTATGTCAAAGGAATCAATCATTTGCATACAGTCACCGTACTATGGTCGCTGTCAGGCTGTTGTTGGTGTCAATATCGTGAGGTCAAGATACGGATGAGGTCAATTACTAGCGTGTGTTTTGCTTTTTGCACTACATTAGCAGTTCTCGGACCACCGGTTCCCCCAAAATTGCCAATGCACATTATCTACGTAGGTTCTGAGCGACAGCTCAATGAATCAACATGAATGACTTATCGGCTTCATGGATTTTAATACGTGGACTTGGTCAGGTTGTGTTAAAGCCTACATTGCGGCATGATTCGGATAGATGTCTGAAGTCTGGGTGTACAGGAAGTTGGAAACATATTTATTATACTCACTCTTCTGCGGAGACTATGGTGTTTTTGTTTCGATGTTGACGACATGGTATCGTCTCCGACATATAACTAAATCTTTGTTGTTACGACGTTCAATTGGCATACTGGGTTGCTTTGCTGCGGATGATCTCCTGCCCTGCTACTCTCAATACACATTTTCCGTTGGTTTGAGGACTAGAACTGGTGCTGGTTACCAATAATATGGAATGGAACAACAACCCACGACTGATATTACCATAAGAGCGTCTCTTCAGGATCTATATGCTAGGGAGGGTCTCGTTCTATTAAAGGCATGTCCGAATATCTTTGTCAATTCACTATATATAGTCCACCAGGTCACTGCTCCAAAAAAAAACTACTGATATCCCGAAATCCTGCTGGGGTGCGGTCACCGCCACAAGCAGACCGGCCTACGCAACGGTCTAGCAAAACAAGCTTTCTTGGCGAAGCCTGCTAACATTCACGACACTTTAGACGTCACCTCAGAGACACGCGAGAAGGATAATATATGTGTTTGTTTGTTGAAAGAATTAAAAAGTCCACCGAGATATCTTAACAAGAAATACAAAAGACTGGTAGTTAAACATCGTGTACAAACCATAGGTATCGCTAGCAAACAAACACGATTCCCCTTAACATAACAAAAAAAGCTCATTTCAACACAAACACAATTGCTGCCAGTGATAAGATCATCACCAATCATCACTGAATAAAATCCTAGCGCTATACCACCGGGGCATCTTATATATAGGCTCGTATATATAAATCTAAGATAGAAAACGTGATGTTAGCCATGTATTCATTTAGCTGAAGGATATTCTCATACCTTTCATAAATCATATCTCTCATGGCCATCTTCTACAGGGAACCTCACGCACTATGACGACTGCGTATATGATCCATCAACATCCTCTCGTTCTTAAATCCGTTGTCAGGTCCTCGATCGCAGTAAGGAACAGAACAGTAGTTAGGCCCATGCCATTTCTCCTTGTGCTCTTGAAACTTGTCTTTCCTGTTGAACTCTCTCGCACGAGCTTGACATCCTGCAATGTGACAGTAATGCCGTTTGGCCCCCGTTTGATGTTTAGCTTCAGAATGGCGTTTGAGCTCATTGGCCGTCCCGAACACGTCACCTTCAATCTGACATTGGTATTGCTTTACATGTACCCTAAACCAATGGCGTCGCCAATCCGAATGTTCTTGGTATTTTTTTTGCTTGTCCGAAGGTTTTGCTAGACAATTTGCATGTTGACAGACACCCGGGCTCCAAACACCCGGATCTGCATCTGCATTATTGAAAGCGTTGGTATCTTGAGGTATGATTTGCGTAGTAGGTTGATGAAATGGGTTATGATTGGCTGCAAGTTGCTCGAGAGGAATGTCGACAGCAGGTGTGTAAGTGGGCGTGTAAGCGGGTGTGTAAGTGGTATGATGTTGATGGAAATTTTCCGAAGGCCAAGCTTCCTGAGTTACGACATCCATCGACATGATCGGGCGATCATAGTGCGGAGATCCGGAGTCATATTGCTGAATTTGGTTGCCATGCTGCAAATGTTCATTGGTGTATGAATAAGTATATGGCTGATGTCCCTGGATCGCAGGCTGGGCGGGGGTTTCGGTGATAGATGCAGGTGCAAAAACGCTATAGCCTTGAGTGATGACTGGATTATGATGCTGAAGTCTCGGTGGAGCCCTAGGAGCATACGCTACCGGAGTTTCTCGCTGTTGATCAAGAGCCGAGTCTTGGATGTATTGCTCATCCCAAGTGGGACTCGTAAATTGGTTGCCGTGAAAACTCATGTCGCCTATGTTGTCTTTGAGAATAATTCAAAGGACACAAAAAGTTCTTTAGATTGATAGCACTTCAAATTTTGACTGCAATCCAAATGATGGAAAAGTCAAGTACTTTAGTTACCATAGAACGACGGGCAGCTGAGTTCATTCTATATGCATTTCCAAAGTCCAAGTAGAGGGTTCAGGGTACTACCCTTGGGGTAGTCCAAGGGCATAATACCAAGAGTATGAAGCTCTTTAAACCTACAGTGTGACTTGAACTAAGCAGAACTCACCGAAAGAAAGCAGTGCTTAATAACTCCAATCAAGATGGTGAATTTAGAATGGGGAATATTTGGGGCATATAGGGCAGTTTTGGGGCAATCTACTTACCTCGTCTAATGAACTGGCGCGTCGCAGAAGCTTCAAAAAGCAAGGCAGATTGTCAAGAAATCGCGAAGAACGTGGGAGAAGATGAGTAATGAAGAACCGTTTTCTGGAAATAATGTATGATATTGAGATTCTGTCCAAGCCTAGCTACTGAATGAAATACGAATATGGCAGATAGACCGGTTGAAATACCGGAGAGCTTTGCTCCAATATTTGGCTTTCCAAAACGCTAGGGTAGATAGCCAGCCATGAGCCTAAATTTTTTTGATGTGAAACGCATTTTACTTAAGAATAGGCGAAAACGAAGACTCGCTATTGCATTTTTGAAGATATCTCACCACAAGCAGTCTTACTAACTCGCTTCCCCTGAGATTAGCAGACAAAAAGCGGCAAATCCGAATTTTCCCTACCGAGAGTTTCTGTACGATAATTAGCGTATGATTCGACAATCCAAGTAGACCAGCAAGACGCCACTCAAACTTTAGTTTTCGAAGATAAACACATATCTGAGTATGCAGACCCATTCGGAAAATACTTATCTCAAGAGACACAGACCTATGTGCGGATTGCAATACATGGTAGTAGATTGTTCAGAAGTTTCCCCTGTGTCATCCTGTATGTTCGGGTAGTAGGGGTAGCTCCCTCCGTATGCACCAATCCTCGAGAGTCTTCTCGCTTCAAGTCGAAAGAAAAAACTCGTGACTATCAGCAAGGTCAATGACACGCAATCTAGTACTGTATTTTGCGGCCAAAATATTCAAATTCATGTGTAAACTCTTATGACAATTGAAATAATATGGCTCCTGGGAGACCAAAGTGTGAAGGAGAGTATGGATTGAGATGTATAAAACTCAAATACAGTTAGGGAATACGTACCGCTATTCTACCTTGCTCAAGCTCGATATCAGGAGGGGATGAAGAAGCTTTATAGCTTAAGGGTCTATCTTAAATTCTCAATCGGCTAATAGGGCGGCTTTATGGGCGAAAAGGAACATCTGCATAAGCAGTGCTTGAAAAAGGTCAAGCCAAAACAACAACAACAATGGTGGTAGCAATGGTAAGTAGCACCAAGGATGACACGCCCCAAAAATCATAACAAAATTTAGAGAATAGGCTACTGTAAACTTTCTCAAAATATCTAACAACTGCTAGATGGTGTCATGACAGTCGCATCCGTCAAAACTAGACGCTTTCGTCCTTGCAAAGGCGACTTTGAAAAAAATGCCCCGAACATCCAGATCATTTCCTTTGCCTAATTCTGGCCGACAACACCATTTTCCAAGAATTGAGCCTTGCAAAAGGGCATACTTCTTTTCATACATTTCGCCCGGTCAGCTTACAGTTAGCGTGCCATTCTATCCAAAATTCGTTCATATTGCATATAGGGCATCATGTTCCCTGCAATTGCATAAGTGCATCGTTACCAATCAATAGTAATTAAGCCTGATATCCCATCAAAGGCTAGATAGAGTGCTAGTATGCCTTGAATTGATGTCCTGGTTGATAAGGCTTGGGGCATAAATTAATACCAAAACGATTCAAGATTTTTCCAGTATCCCCACCAAGAGCCGCATGATGGAAGCATATAGAATTTACTAACGTGGAAGCACCTACACGGTATTCCAAGAACGCTTCTAGCAAGATCGGTGAAAGATGGCCCTAGTCTTACCGAGTGCTACGGTAAGGAAGAACTAACCACCAGATATTAAGCGCTAAGTAGTGAGGCTGCGAGCCTTTCAGCCTACTCTTCAATCTGTGATTCCCTTTCAAGTGGGTGACATGATGAATAGTCGTGCAAGATGGTTCCAATTTTGGAGTCACGCAAGTTGAGATTTCGTTAAAAGTAGTAGGTAGCTGGATACGGCTTGAGCCTTAGAAATTATCCGTCAACGAAATTTTGAGCATGACTTGCTAATGTGATATGGTACATATCTGAAGGCATATTGATTGATGTGTCGGATTCAGCCTTGACACCGACATAATCTTCCTCAGATTAGAAACTTCATCCATGTGCAATTCTACCCCAAGAAAACTAGGAATCACTTCGAGGAAAAAGAATCTGAATTCGCGGCTATGTAGGAAAAGTAGATCGAAATACTAATACAGGTTTGTATATACACAAGAGGGTCTGGAGCTAAGCATCTTGGCTCCATCTATGCTCTTTTTGACCATGCTTATCAAGTGCTTCTTGATCCTTGAACCCATGACCAAGCCCTCTTACACACCCTGGATACTGGCAGGGGAATGGCCCATGCCATCTATCTCGGTGATCTTTGTACTTGTCACCTCTTATGAACACTTTAGTACTACGTCGACAATCCGGAACCTGGCAGTTCCAGTGTTTAGCATCTGCCTTACCAAAACGGTGAACGGAGAGTCGATGACGCTTGGCTTCTGCAATTGTGCCGTATTTCTTTTTACCATTTGGGCAATTCGGTAAGCCGCAGAGATATCGCTTTTGGTGAGAACGTTTGAAGTGGTTTTTCCAGTCTTTGTATCTATTGTATAGCTTGGGCTTATTTGTTCGTTTGCATTGGCATTGAGGATGTAGACATGTACTTGGAAAGCTTCTCGGGCAGAGTTGATCAATTTCCATAGTAGGAATACAATCAAGGTCTAAGCTTTTGTTCTGATTCATGCTATGAATATCTTCTTGATTATGAACGCTATTTGAGGGACATGAAAGCTTTGGTGAGTGAGACTCTATATGGTTGGAACCGTGTTGTTGATACGCGACTTGATTATAAGGTGATTTAGAGATTTGAGAGGGGTAGGAATTCGAGACAGACGTATTCCCATTCGAAGTATTTGCATCATTGTAGCTTTGAGATACTTGGCATGAAATCGACATTTTTGATGAATGTGGTAGATTGTTAAACAGAATATCACCGCCCCAATGCATGCCCAGAACTTCAGGAGGATTTCCCCACAGATCAGTAGGGCGCGAAGTCGAAATAGTCAGTCCGTTTGTACGTGAAGAGGTCGGTGCTGTGCCCACAGGCAATAAATTCGTGGATGCTTGAGGAGGATATGCCAGTTGATTTCCAGAGCTGTCTTTCCCGAATTTGAGGAAAGAGCCAGAACCATAACGATTGTACTTTACAGGGACATAAGAGTATAGGCTTGGTGAGACGTTTTGAGTTTGATAATGATACTCCGTGGGGGGTTTTTGGTATGAATTGAGTTGTGCAATCGAGTTGTTCGCCAATTGCTGCCCTTGATAGGCCCTGGTATCGAATCGACCTTCGGAATTGCCTTGAAGTGGATCTGTATATGACTCAAGATTGGGAGGAGGAGAGATGGAATGTTGGAATTTCGATATTGAATTTGTACCGTCTTCTGAGTCGTGAAACCCAAAGGCCGTAGAGCTCGAGGCATTGTTTGCTACACCATATTGAAAAGAGCGAATGGGCAATGATGTGCGTAGATTGTTGTGTGACGGCAATTTTAGATTTTGTAAAAATCCATGGCGTACAGATTGGTTGATTTTGTTAAAGTAATGAGGAACGTCCCCGTGAACATTAAAAGAATGGTTGGGTTTTGGAGATATAAATGGTTCGACTTTTACAAAAGAATTGCAATTCTCTATGCGCCCAATTTCATTATCATTGTTCTTTGGTGATGGGATTTGAGTGAAGTATTTGCCAGTGCCTTCACTTCCGTATAAGTTGTTCGGCTGTTCTAGCTTCGAAAAGGATTCTACAACCTCCTCGCAGTTGTCAATAATACCGGTGGGATTCGCGGAGGGTGGGGAGTTGATATGATTGAACCAGGGCGAAACCGGCATAGGGATTTTGTGACAATCAGATAAGTGATATTTGTAGTGAAAGAATATGCTTCGACTCGTTTCTGAATAAATGGAAGAGCTGGACAATCGGATCGTTGTAGAGATATCTGTGATTCTAAGGAGCTTGGCAAGAGAGAAAACTTGCTCTGGTCTCGTAAAAATATATTGCGATTTGGGAGGGGCTTTTTAGCAATATGTGATGTTGAGGGGCAGTTAAGGAACGGCGACGTCAATGAGACTATCAAAAACTGATCATGTGTGATATAGCTCTTGCATTTATATTAATCAGTCTGACACACATGATATATGTGTTTCTCAGGAAACGTAAAACTAGTGAAGTTAGTAAGGAGGCTTATTAGTGTATGGACTTGAATTCAAAATTCATTGGTTGGTCAACGACATGCCACCTCAGAAGGGTATTTTTGAGGGCATTCAGGCAGAATCGCAGTATACTCTGCTTGTTTATGACACGAGAACAACAATACTGCGCCCCCCGTCTCATTATCGTAGCTCAATAAAATTTTGAATTCAAGCCGTACTGAGGAAACGAGATTGCAAACTGGCCCGAGGATTGCCAATGATTCGAAGATCTAGAATGTGTCAAGGAAAGCACGGCTGTCAAGGACGACAGCATATTAGGTTTGAGAACTTCCTATGACGAAAACTTGTCGCGAACATCTTATTGTCAAATTGAAAGAAGTGTTTCTCTATTGAATAAGAGGACAGAGGCTGTGCAATGAGCATCGAAGGTACCAGAGGTCAAAAGAATGAGAAAAGAAGGATATGATGCTTAATACATACACAGACTTGCATGCTGTCCACAATCATAAGCAGGCCTGACCGGCGACTGTGGACTAGATAATTGAACACAAACAAGCGGTGAGCCGGTGAGTGAAACGAGCTGAGCAGGCTGAGAAATGGAAAGCGCATCATCAAAACGAAATGAATTTCTCAGATATGGAAATTTGAACAGGAAGGGTTGTTGCAAATAATTGACACGTAGAAAGGTACATTGTCAAATTTTGCATATAGCCGATATGTTTGTGCTGGGATATTTGCCCAACATAGACGGAGTTCGGCACTGAAAGTGTGGTGGGATTATGGATTATCCAGACATGAAATTATAAATAGTACAAAGTTGAAGAATCGCTCGCAATCCTGAATAAAATAAGTTACAGTATTGAGGAATGAAGAAAATCCAACTACATACGTCTCGGGACTACACGATTGCCCAGGGCAGATTATGGAATTTCAACTGTTCGCAGTCAGATCTTTGAACTGGTGTCGCCGTCGGCCTACTGAGCTAAATATTGAAGAATGATAATGCCAGACGAAGGCATATGATATTATACCATTCCCGATGTATGAGTCGTTGCAATACACATGGTGTGTTTGTCAATCCGATTATTCGCCGTTAGATTCAATAACAGTGAGATGGGTTCCAGCCTCTGCAACAACTAAGCTACGCAAATGGCTTGAAGAACGCTTGTGAGATTTTCGGAGGGGAAAACATCTGTAGAAGAAACGACGAACGACAACGTGAGGTGGATGATTGCGCAAACGAGAGGGGTTGAGAAATGCATTCGCCTTCCCTCATGATCTCAGGAACGGGACCGCTTTGCAAGAGCTGGCCAGAAACTTTGATCAAAGATCACCCGCCTCTATCCTTTCTCCGATTTTATGGCTTCCTTCTCGGTTGCATCATAAGGTACAACTTGTTTGGCACGAGTAAAGCGCCAAACACGATTGTGCTCCAATGGAAATAATAAACCCCATCAAGACCCTTATCAGGTGTCAAATACCATCCTAAATTATCGCTAACCCTTTTACGCAGATCAACCCAAGTCCTTGGCATCTCTGCAGCCCCGCTAGAGCACCAACGTTTTGAAAGATGATCGCGCTTCCTGTCATCGATAAGGTTACACCTCAAGCCGTCGGATTGAAGTTATCCAAGCTCTCCATTTCAGTTTGACCCGACAATATCTTGCCTCGTAATATCACACTGTATCCAAGGGATCTTGAGTCCTAACATGAAGTTGCCCTTCGGAGTTATGGGGTGTATATCTGAATTTGAGCAGATTCAAGCGACATTCAAGATTCCGTCCTGGTCGACAAAATGGCTTGATTTCGAAGTTAGTTCTGTCGTAAAAATCTTGCGAGGTTGCTGGAAACGTTTTTATTTCTGTTCTAGTTGACGTAAAAATGAAATTTGGGCGCTCACGACGGAAGGTTCTAGTCCGAATTAGGCATCGATGCATTGTTTTCTACGACGAATAAGAACATTATCAATTCTACGCCAATCTTCTCTATACATGCTCATTATGTTTTGTACATTTGTTCTTACTAAGAACTCAGTCTTGTGACAAGATCTCTGATAAGACAGTTTCCTTCATATTCATGCCATTTGTTGGATAAAGCTTTCCCCAATATCACCATAACCCCCAGAATTAGCGTTTGTCCGGAAGCGACCACAGGACAATTACGTATGCTAAATTCCGGCTATTTCATTTACTTAGTCTAATTGTAAAGAAATTTGAATCATAAATCAAGACGTGACTGCTTATTTGCGACTGTCGGTTATCCTGCCTCTTCTATCCTACAGATGAACGGACAGCGAAATGACCTGCCCGCTACTCTCCTTGGCAATTCGTTATATGGCTACGAAAGGCACTGAGAGGAAGGTGACGCCTAAGCTCTTAAAGAGCGATGAGTTTGTCAGACCTTCCACACGACGACTGAGAACTCCGTGATTTCCCTGCCTGGAGGATCTACTCGGCTCCCCCTGACAACAATGAGTAGCGTACCAAGTCGCTCGAAGAAATTCGTGAAATCTTACAATATTTATAGAATTGAAACATATTAATACTAAATCAATCGTGTATATATCCCGAATGCTGTCACTATAATACAAATCTACCCATATATCCACCCTTCACTCTCCTCTATCCAGCAGTCAAAAGTCTGCAGGTATCTAGACTTTCAAAATTACCCCAGACGCTAATGTCCCCAATCCCAGTACCCCCTTCGATCACCCATATCACCCCTCTTAATACACCCCGGAGAAGCGTGATCTTCCAAGCCTCCCCAGGGCCAGATTGCCACGAAACATACCTCATCATAATCACACTTTCCACATTCCAGCCAAGTAGTCCAATCCAATTCGTTGATCAATTCTTTGATCAATTGTTTTCCTTCCTCCTCTTTTGCACCATTTTCATCACTGCTTATTAATTCCCTGACTTCAAACAAAGTACTGCAGATATCACGAGACACCTTCAAAATAGCAGCATGAATTAAATGATCTGCATCCGTTTTCGGTGTCACCGGTCTTAGATAGTGACTCGCACATTTCTCAATCGAGGAAGGAATATCAATCTTCTTATAATCCGTGTGCGCATCCAACAGCAATTTGATTTCCGACAGTAACACCGCTTCTGACGTCTCATTTTGAACCATAAACTTGAGACGATCCGAATACCTTGTGACAATCATGTCCACGACATTTTGCCAATTGATCGTTTCTCTTTTCTCGTATTCTCCAGATTTGAAAAGTTGCAGAACATCAGAGCGGATTCTCTCCAAATCACCTGATTCGAAAGGTTCGACCAATCTAGGAAGTTCGGAACGAGAAGGATCGGGGTTAGTAATATTGAGAGGGTAAAAGAAGGCAGAAATCATAGAAGAATAATCGACTTCCACTCTTCCACCCATAATGCCCTGATACCTATATACCAGGGCCCTCACATACTCAAAATGGCTCACATCATCCTTTCCATTATCAAAGCCCCCAGATTTGGCGTCTCTTTGAGAAGCACTTACAAACTCAAGCCCATCTTTGAAACTACAGAGAATAATTTCAAATCCCGCTTCCATGCGAAGAACTCCTTCAATACCATATTCCTCTCCAATTTTACAAAGATCGGCTGCACGGATCCAATCATTGTTCGGCTCTGTTGAAGTGGGAGAAAGATTGCGAATAATGTAGTCTGTAGAATCAAGGGTTCCCATGCTGGTTTTTCCAGCGGACATTCCGTCAATGTAGATGAGCTTGGTGAGGGGCTTGGAGGTACGATACGTGTGGAGATAACCGCGGCTATCTTCTTCTTTATCTTCTGAATTATGAACATTATTATCGTGCTCGGGCTTGGGTCTGGGATGGTTGTCCATTCGCGCATGAGGAGGAGGACCTCTTCCCGGTCCCCCAGGAGGTTTCCCTCCAGGACCTTTCCCTTTACCAGGACCATGATTTCCAGGACCTCCAGGACCTCGACCTCTTCTTGGACGTGCAAATGCTTCTGCATGCTCGATTTCGAAAGCTAACCATTCCATCCCCTCAACCGGCTCGGGTGTGTGGGTTCCATGGTAAAAGAGAGTTCCTTTAGGTACTGTTGCTGGGAAAAAGGACATCCCATTATGCTTCAGAGAAGATCCCCATTGCCGCATAGACGAATGAATTGTATTAAAAATCTCGGGTGCATTTGCGCGTGCGTGTTCTATACTGGGACCATTGGATGTTTGAAGTAACAGTGGTGATTGATCAGGCACTGCACTAGCGCTGACCAATAGGGGTAACAGCGGAGCAAAAATTAGAGTCGGTGAAAGCATTTTCGATTTCATCGCGGCTACTATTCTTGAGGTCAGGAAGAACAGTGACCAAAATGGAGGAAAAAGCCAGGACCAGAGGAGGACGGATAGCATTCAAGTATTTATCATTTCAGGCGCCAAGATAATCAACAACAAGCGATAATAAGTAATAGAAATGCCGGTACGCATACGCAGCTTACGACGACGCGATTCCCGAACCAATTTTTATCTTATCAATCTGATCAGTCAGGGATGCAATGGTGACATGCGACCAATGAATGAGCGAATTGACAGTGGACTTGAAAGCTTGATTTGCAAGAGTGGGGGCACAGTCTATCGGTTCCGAGCTGTCATCCCTTCGTCGGTATGATTCATCCTCACTCAGCTGTTGGGTGCATATAACCTTAGTTGATGTGTACTAACCGAGAGACTGCGTAAATGAAAACTGTTCAGTTCAGTTGGAAAGAAAGAATTAAGTAGTATTCCATTGATTGCCACTGCTATGTGGGCTTTTAATCCACCCTACAGTCAAACAGGAGCGGCCTCGTATTTGATACCACTTCATTTGAGAGGTAGGCCCAAAGGAGTGAGTTCTGAAAAAGTTCTTCCTCCTTGCAAATGAGAAAATGGTACATGAATCGTAGGTTACAGGGGGTGATTTAGACTAGACGAATGTTTAGTTCAAAAGAACGTCAATGTTCAACATTAAATTCAACCCCTGTATTGCCTGAAGGCTCTGAATCTGGCATTAGAAACCGGAATCTCAAAAGAGGATAAGTGAGAAGGGAACGAGATGCAATTAGATTTCATTAATTTCACCAACCATACTAGCATGCTATAAATCGATACCCTCCATCTCGGCCCATTGAACTATATATTTCTTGACCTAAAAGTTTTAAGCTTGGTACGTCATAAAATGGGAGGATAATAATCACTAACCTGACTGTCAGGAGCAAGGTCCAATGCAAGGCAGCCATCTACATCCTTCTTGTCTGTTTCCGCACCGGCTTTCAACAGAGCTACTGCAGTGTCACCTAAATGTATGGTTTAGTAAGCTGGGAGATTCGTAGTGAAATCATCCAAAAGTAGTTGTGAATGTCTTTCAATCTGATATAGAAAGTCAAGTGAACAGTACCAACATACCATGACCTTCGGCAACCGCATGATGAAGTGGTGTTTGTCCCGCGACATCTGTAGGATTCAACGGGCTTTTATTCTTCAACAATAACTCAACTAATGGGGTGGATCCAATAGCTGCTGCACGATGAATTGCATACTGTCCACGCTTGTCCTTAACTCTACAGGATGCAGGTGGAGTTTGCGATAGTAAGAGTTTGGCTATTGGAAGATTGTTTTTGGAGGTGGCAAAGTGGAGAGCGGTCTAAATGTCAGTTAGATGGTTGTTTGTAGGGTGTTCAAAAGAGTCTGCAATGCCATACTTGGTCGCTGAAATCTAAGAGATGATGAGCATCAGTTGAACGGAATCGCAATGCAGTAAGGATAAAACATACTCTTGGCATTTACTTCAGCCTCTTTCTTCAATAACAAGTTCACGATATCATCACCTTCCTTAAGGCTGACAGCGATCATAAGAGGTGTCCATCCAGATCCGTCCTACCATTTATATCAACAAGGTTTGCCTATAGCCTTGAAAGGGATGATATGGAATATACACACCTGTACGTCGGGATCAAAGTTCTTCACATTGGAAAGCAATATGGCAATGTCCAAATGTCCATAAGAAATCGCCCAATGAATAGGTAATCTTTCGTCGTCATCTTTCAAAAAGGCGAGTTTTGGGTTGGCCTACAATTTGTGAGTACTACTCATATTTGCATATAGCCAAGTGTTCCATAGCAGAAAGTCTAGGGATCTCCTACATTGAGAAGGGACTCTACGATAGCAGCTGGATCTTTATTAGTATAAAGGGAGAGAGGAGGAGAGGGTGTCTTACTTCTACCATCTCGACAAGCCTGATGAATGGCGTATTTATCGTCTGATGGTTTTTCCATTTTGTTTCAATGTGTCAAGTATGATTTTGATGAAAGATTGATTGAAAGAAGAAATCTTGTATGAAATTATTTCTGATATCATATGATGGCGTGGAGGAGGAGCCTGGAATACAAAGCGACAGCCAATAACCGACTTCAGTGGCTGGTGTGGTGGCCAATACGGTGGCTTGACGGACTGTGGCTCACGTCCCTGAAGCTTTATCGCGATAAATTTCCAAATCGCAACTCCTCACACGCGCAACTTATTAACATCAACCACCTCCATTCATTATGGCAACCGCAGTCGCCTCCCTACCTTCAGACGATCAAATCCAATCTTTAATAAAACAAAATGCCAAACGAACACGTTCTCTTTTCGCAGATACAGAATCAATTCCCGATCCAAAATCTACAGAAACCGCAGATAAATTAGCATTGGTAGGAAGAGTCCACGCCGAATACGATCATGTTCGAGAATTACCAGCTGCCTTGGCCGCAAAACAAGCTGCCGCGGCTGGGAACAGGAGGAAGAAGGCTAAGGTACAAGCTACAGATGGGGACTCAGCTGCAGACAATAATACCATGAAGATGATCGAAGGAATTCCATCACGAATCGAGAGTTCTGGAGCTGGAAGTAGTACCAGCCTTATAATCCGAGGCAAAGATGCACCACCTAACGCGAACGGCCCTTCGATATCTACTGCGCAGAGTAACTTGCCATCCAGCAGTTTAGTGCGCAAACAAAATTTCGTCCAAGCAAAACCTGAATGGCATGCCCCATGGAAACTCATGCGCGTGATATCTGGACATTTGGGATGGGTGCGTGCTCTAGCTGTTGAGCCCGAGAATCGCTGGTTTGCTTCTGGAGCTGGAGATCGTACAATTAAAATATGGGATTTGGCGACTGGAGGATTGAAACTCACATTGACCGGACATATATCGACTGTGAGAGGATTGGCAGTTAGTCCTCGACATCCGTATTTGTTTAGTTGCGGAGAGGACAAGATGGTCAAGTGCTGGGATCTGGAAACCAACAAGGTGATTCGACATTATCATGGGCATTTGAGTGGTGTCTATACTTTAGCTTTACATCCTACGCTGGATGTATTGGTTACAGGTGGAAGAGATGGTGTAGCAAGAGTATGGGATATGAGGACCAGGAGTAACATCCACGTATTATCTGGACATAAAGGCACAGTATCAGATCTGAAGTGCCAAGAAGCCGATCCACAAGTCATCACTTCCTCCCTCGATTCTACCGTCCGCCTATGGGATTTAGCAGCTGGAAAAAGTATGGGAGCCCTCACCCACCACAAAAAAGGTGTCCGCGCACTCGCCATCCATCCCAAGGAGTTTACATTCGCAAGTGGCAGCGCAGGAAGCATCAAACAATGGAAATGTCCAGAGGGAGCCTTTATGCAAAACTTCGACGGCCAAAATGCTATTATCAACACGCTCAGTGTGAACGAAGACAATGTATTATTCTCCGGAGGAGACAATGGATCGATGGCGTTCTGGGACTGGAAGACGGGTCATAGATATCAAGCGCTGGACTCTATTGCCCAACCGGGTTCTTTGGATGCGGAGGCGGGTATTTTCACGAGTTTGTTCGATAAGACCGGACTGAGATTGATTACGGGAGAAGCGGATAAAACTAGTATGTTCCTCTATTTCCCTTCCTCCCTCTTTCCCTCCCCCCTCTTTACCTTCCTCCACTTTTCCATCTTACCCTTAGCACCCTTTACACTCCCTCCAAAGAGGAATAAATGCTAACCACCCCTTCCCCCAATAGTCAAAGTATGGAAACAAGACGAGCTCGCAACCCCTGAATCCCACCCTCTCGAATGGAAACCAGAGCTTGGACGACGAAAATTCTAAATACGTATATGTATAATATGAAAATGTAAAAAAGCATCGGGAAGGTATTTGGGCGAAGCTAGACGAGACTAGGCAGTTTAGCTGGGGGGCGTGTTTGGCGTTTCATGATATTGCGTGCGTAGTGGTTTAGATACTTATTGCATACATATACCATTGCTACATGAATGATGACCATTTTTGGGAATTTCTATCTTGAAATCATTGCTTCCTTCTTTGTATTACTATGCTATACTGGTTTATCGTGTGTGGTCGTGCTGGGTATCAATTTAACTGTCGTTGTATCCATCTACATATCCCAATCCAATCTATCTCCACATGTTCTCCCTTCCCCGACTCTTCTCGCTACTCCCACCCTTACCGCTATCCCACGAACCCCACCCCCCTAATCTCTGGATCATCCTTAAAAGCAACCTTAACATCTTCCTCTCCAATCCCCAATCTAACCTTGCCCATCCTCTCCGCCTTCCTCACTTCTATCCCTATAATACCCGCCTCCATTAATTCCATTGCTGCTTCACCCATTCCCTGAACTCTTGCCCCTTTTCCTACTTGTTTACCTCTGATTCTTTCTCCATTATTACCACCCCCAGCTCCAGCACCAGTAAGCAAAAACCCCACCACACTTCCCCCTGTGTCCAACTTCGCCATCCTCCTACACTCGTCAACCACCTCTCCCACAAGACACTCTCCCGTCCCGGCCCTCCTCAATCTCAGTACCAACGCCGCTAGAAACATTTTTGTCGCCAACGGCAAAGCTCTCAAATATTGTTGCAATGGACTCGTTGTCGCCTCATTAATGGCTTTTTTGACCGTCGCTATACTAACCACGCCTTTCCCCTTCTTTTCTTCTTTGCCTGGTGTTTTAGAAGGTGTATTCGGGATAGAGAGTGATTCCGATTCTGCGATTTCGACAGCACGACGACAGATATCGAGGGCACGACGAGCATCGCCGGACACGGAAGCGACTTTACGAGAGGCGAATTGAATTGCGTCGGGGTGTATGAGGTGGGTGGGAACATCGGTTAGACGAGAGGTTATGATTGTTTGGAGTTGCTCGTGGGTGTAACCGGGGAAGGTTATACGGGTTAGACCTAGAATTAGATGTTAGTCGTAGTTGATCGAAGATAAAGAGTAATGTTACACACCGAGACGTGAAGAGATTTTGTTGGAAAGGGTACGTTCAGGTAAATCCATGGTGTTGGCCACGGCGAGTACGATCAGTTTGGAGTGCCTCAGACCAGGCCAGTTGAAAAAATTATACATGACACTTTGGTTTTTCGTTACCAGTTGGTCTAATTCGTCCATCAAAACAACGCATGGTTCTCTTCTCGGGGATGGTTTGCTGAATTCCCTTTCCAATAGATCCAACGCGTGACTTGGACTCACACGGTCTCCTTTGAGAGCTTCCCATAACAATGCGTATGATTGATGTGGATCTGTGACTTTCATTCCGTTGATCTCGACGAAAATAAAAGGATCTAATTCATCGGCTGAAACAGATGCATTAAGCTGTGCGACAACTTCTCGTACAGTTGCAGTTTTTCCGGTTCCTGGAGTTCCAGAGATATAAATACATGAGCCAGTACCATCTGTAATAGCAGCTGCAAGATGTGTGTATACTGATGAGAATTCTTCTTCACGACAGGGAAGGGTATCAGGAACGGATGAAACGTGAAGACGCGATCGAGCTGTTTGAAATGGAGAAGCATTAACGGATGGTGAGAGCATACGCATTCCCAAAGGCGTGAATTCTAGTGGCTTCTTAACGACAATCCTACAAATACTGTCAGCATGAATCTTTTTGACCAATCGCCAATGACGAACCGTTTGTGACTAGGAGTGAGTAGCTTGGAGGGTGTGCGTGGTTTTCGAGGGGTTATAGCTTTCGTAGTCTTTTGCCTTTTCCTCGGTGTTGCTAAGATTTCTTCATCCACTTCATAATCATCATCATCATGCTCAGATGCCACGCTTGCGTCATCATCTTCATGATGCTTCTTCTTCTTCTTCTTCTTAGGATGAGAAAGGACAGGCTTCTTTCTCTTATTGCTTGGGAGGCTATTTTCGATCTTCTCGATCAACTGTTCAACACTTTCCTCCGTGTTATGGTATACATCATCCCATACGAATTCGTCTGTATATGTGACAGATTTGCTGTGTAATCCCCGGCGACATATGAATGTTTTCCCTTTTTCTTTTCGGTTTCTAGGTATTTTCCCTGTTGGGAATTTGGCATTGAATGCTTCTTCGGATAGGATCGTAGCTACACCATTAATGGTCGCTAGTGAAATTGTATCGAGATCAGAAGAGATGTAGAGCTCATTCTATAACCGTTAGCTATAAGAAGCACGATGTAAGCACTGGAGAACCTTACTTCTAGAAAATCCGATCGCTTCTTCGTTTTATTGTGAATGTCATTTGGGCTACAGAACCACCAAATATTGGCTTTCATTATATCATGGTATGACTCGGCATTCTCGTCATAGCCCTCATCTTCTTCAAAGCCCGAGATAATTCCAACCCAATTTGTATTCGAAGTATCGTTATTGATCAAAACACAATCTGCAATCCTGCAGACCGTCTTTCCAGCCCTAGCACCAACAATCCTCTTAGCTCCTGTGCCTTTCGAAAGTCGACGCGTTCTCTTAACTGCTGAGTTTTCGCCCCCTTTAGCATCGGTCTGCGAGGGCGAGGCAGTTTCTTCGGAATTCTCGTCGTCATATATCCATTGCCATTCGGCTTCTTCGTCGGAGTCTTCGTCTTCGTCCGAATCCTCCCTCACTGTGCGGCCAGCTACCAAACGTTTTCTTGCATTCTCAGCTTTCTTCAATCGTGTTTTTGCATCTGTAGGTAGAATCGCGTGGGACGAAGGAAGTATTGCCTTTGACGGAGGGAGGATTGGAGTTGGCGACATCTTCGATATTGGAATTCCTCATTGGATCATTAATGTGTTGTTGATTGACCTTTTTGAGTTTAGGTCATGGAATGAAATGTTTTATTTAACCTTGTAACCTTGTAACCTTGCTCTGTCCCTGTACCTGAAATAACCTTAAGTGGACTGCGGGGAAAGCTTGTCACTCCTACGGCACGTCATCTCCTGGCACATCGGTCTCGACGATGAATAACTGATACTCAATTGCTCTTATAAGAACAGCTGCTAAATGCCGAATGAATACATACATACTAATAAGCGTGTGTCTGTTTCTCATCGCGAGAAGAGACACAGAGGGTCGTCTTGAGGGCAGTAAACAGTATGAATGCTCCAGCCTCCAGCCTCCCCAGATAGAGATGGTGGCTCAGGTGCGGCCGATCTCCCGTTCCTCTCCCGTGCTCCTCCGACGCTAAGCTAACAACAAGTCCATCTTGGGTTTATAATTTGGCTTTCGTTTCGAGGAACCTTCCTCCCACAATCCTCCCACGATCCTTAATTCGCCATTTTGGCACACAACTTTTCCACCCTGCACTATAATGTATCAACATACCTCAGAAACATGTCCCATCATTCAAAGAATCTTCTTTATATAACCGCTTACAACGACTTTTCTTTTCCAAAGAAAGATGTCTGTGGCAAGCCATGGGGGAGAACTTTCTCTCCCGACTATTGGTGAGCAAGTCCCCAACCTTGTCAACTCTGGGATTCATGATAACAATATCTGGATATCTCACATGAAACCACAGACTAATAAGAAATCCAGGCAAGAGGGCAAATACTTTTGTTGTATGTTCTTGCACAATTCCTTTCTGTCGCATTCGAATATTGTACCAAAGAGATCAACGAACGTGCATCTGTGTACTCAATGTGCCAAGCTAGGCTACCTGGCAGGAGATAAATACACTGTCAATCGTCAAGTTTTGATATCTCGTGAACTGCACTGCATGTTCATGCTTGAAGTCAGGGTGCGCAGATTGAATTTGTATGTGTGGACTTGGACCAACGTCAAACACACCGATTGGTTCAAAGAAGAGAGATGCCCTTTGCAAGATTTCCCAAGGTTTCCTTTCATGCATGTGGCCCCAGTGATCCTTGTTGAGCGTTTTTGCTTATGCGCGGATAGATGCATATGTATTGAAATTACATGGCATTTTATATGCGTTTGTCTGATCGATAGATCTTCATACGAAGCAGCTTCTCTTTTCATTTGGTCATCGATAGCCTCATGTTGAAGTACGCAAGCCAAAAGTCAAAAACACTCACATCCTTGATACAATATTTCCGTTACCTGCGTAATCTCTGAGAAGCAACCAACAACTCAATAACAATCCACTGACGGTATGATAGGTCTCTCTCCGTTTGGATACTCGCCGGTTTTGCGTCGCTGTCGAGGCCAATTGGCAAATTTGGCCTTTAAAAATTGAACTATCGAGGTAAGAGGAATAGACAACCTTCTTCACTCCATATTTTTTGACAATTTACCTTGGAAACTGAAACGAACATTATCACTTCAAGACTCGTCATATATTCTAAAGTCAGAGTTAACACCTTTTTCTTCTCTGTCTTCTCTGTCTTCTCTCTCTCTCTTCACCGCTTTATATTAGATATCAATGGTGTATTTGACAAAGTAGGATGTTCTCATCATTTCGCTCTTCACTCGCCTAATTTTCTCTACTGGAATTTGGGAAGAACTTGACCTTCTTCCTTCCTCTTCGGTTGCTATGGGATATTATTGTCAACCTAAAATCTTGCCACCTTCAATCCATTTTCCATTTTCCATTTTCCACTTTCCACTTTCTTCTTCAATTTTCTTTTGACAACAACAGCAACAATTTCTGAATCTTGAATTTCCTTCGTCAATCGAGAAATTGATTTTATCTTAGTATCGCTGCCGATACTATCAATCTCTTTTAAAAATTGCCTCAACCTTTCGATCAAGCTTTTAATTCTTCCCTCTACAGACCTCGATTCTCCTCACTTTCTCTTTTGAATTGATTTAATCTTACATTTCATAACCAGTCCGATCATCTCACAATTTTAAAGTGTGATAGATCGTGTGCCACTTCTTACAACTACTCGTCGCAGTATTTGTTCTTCTCAAAGAAAGAAGTGTTGAATATAGATCGACAAGATGCATTCGAACAAGCTCGCGACGTATGCAAAACTTCATTCTCATCATATTATTTCAATCGAGCATACAGCTAATTCTTACAAGTTATGAGACTCATACTGCTGCTGCGTGGTGTGCGGAATCGGAGGCGGGCGACGCTGAGGAAGCACCTACTCCGGCAAATAATGTCGGAGATAGACCTCCTGCTGTCAGACAGGAACTTCCTAGATCGACTCCGGCAACCAGAGGAACCGACACCAGTGGAGGTGGGCGCGGTCGTAGCATTAACAATGCTACCCATGGACGTGGTCGTGGGACCGACAGCAATGTTCGTGGACGCGGACGTGGAACATTTGATCGTGGTAGCGGCCGCAATGGCAGCCACCGCGGTGGCGGAGCCACTCGAGGTAACTCGAGAGGCAATGCTGGCCGTGGCGGGCACCACTCCGTACCTACGGGACGTGGTAACGGTACGTCACAATTGTCAAGTATATTGGCATGAAAAATACTAACAATCATAAGGACGATTGGTCGAGAATGCTCCTCGGGGAGGACGTTCTCGCGATGGTACTGGCTTTTCTGGCCATGTACCTTCAGATAACCATCGTGCCGACCAGGAACTACCTCGCCGTCCAATTAAAAAAGAACGAGAGTCAGGTCTCAATTCAAGCACTGGCTGGGCCGTGCCAGCTGGACTCATGACTGAAGCCAAGAAATTACAACTTGAAAATGACCGAAGCTTGCGCACCAACACAGCACGCTTCTTGAAGAAACCTGTCGAAGGAGAGGTATTCTCAGCCATAGTAAGTCTTTTCTGTCTATTGCTTTAGTCGGTCGTAGACACTGATCTCCCATAGGGATTCTATCAATGGCCAGTGAGGGGAGAGAACCCCGAGCAGTTATTTGGCGAACAAATGAAGGATCTTGACCGTCTAAGAACCACTTGGAAAGTCTTTATTCATTGGAATGGTGCCCGCCGATGGCTAGTTATCTCTGCCCCGTCACCATCCGGTCAAACTACCATAATTGAAGTCATCAAAGGTATCCGACAAGCTGCTGATAGTGCTCATGCTCGTGCAAACATGGAAGACACTGTTTTTATTGTTGTACCACCGCGATATTCTACTGAGTCTACTCTCCTCGAAGCATCTACCAGTTTTGAAGGCCAAAAACATGTCTCTGGTATCAAGTTTTCCAAGATGTCTTCCAATGAAGAGTTAAACAAACAGAGCCCCCGTCGCTCTTTGAAAGTGGAAGCCACCGTCGAAGAGTTTCGTAAGGAGTTGAGCGAACATCTCAACGAGCTGACTCGCCTCAAGGACCGCATGCAGATGCGAGTATATTTTGGAGAACTGCACCTTACACGCTGGCAAACAGTTTTGACTGATGGCAAGCAAAATTGGGATGCCTTCACGAAGATGATGAAACGTACAGGAACTAGGGGTATATTCGAAAAGGGGTAAGTTCATGATGTACCAGAAGTTTATTCACGAGCTGACACATACTTGATTAGTGTTGACCCTCGAGTTGTCATTCACATGATGGCTGATGTGAAGTCAAAACTTAACAAATTCATGGTTTGGAGTAGCACGGACTACGACCTGCAGGACGTGAAGCCAAAATTCGTTGCGATCCTCGTCGTACAGAATTCATCAGGCCAAATGTTCAAGATTGAGGCAGACATTGACACGGTATATGGTGGATACCAATGTGGTGTAGTCAAAGTTGTTGAGGAAGAACGTCGCAACAAGTGTGTGGAGATTGTGACTGTTGATATTGAGTAAGTTTATGATCCTTGACTTCTTGATCACTTACTAATAGAGATACCAATAGACAAGTTGATTGGACCATTGAGATCATCAGTGAAACAGCCGGCACCATAGTCGAGAGTTCATTTCAAGACTTGGTTCAAAGTTGCTTGCAACCTTATGTTCGTACGGGATTAAACACTCGAAGAATGGAGGATCGTAAAGACAAGTATGGATTCATATATCCTAGAATCACCCCTCGTGTTCAGGCTGGTCTACGTGTCGAGAAGGTTACACTTCAAAGCATCTATAGGTTCAAGACTCAAAAGGGTGGTTACTGCCTCGAATTCACCATCAACAGAAACTGGAATGGTTTGAGCACTGTAGCAGAGCCAAATATCTGTGCTGGAGTCGCTGTTTTTCATGATCTCTGGGATACAGATATGGAGGCAAATGATCACACTACGATGGACCGCGACTGGCAGAAGGATATGAGTAACTTCTTTCCAGCTGGGGGATTCAAAGGTTTTTTCGAAGAGCTCGATGAACTTCTCTTGGGTTTCCACCAGTCAATAAACGAAAGCAAACCCTAATCGCCAGATCGATACTACACATCAAGTGCTTTCATAACTTTACTATTTTGAAATTACTTGACAAGTCTCTTCAAAGGCACCGCCTCTCCGATCTCACTTTTTGAGTTTCATTGCACCAGTCCTTTCTTATTTCATTTTGCTGCCATCTTTGAATGAGAGCAATCATCATCGGAATTTCACTCGTCATAAATACAGTCTGCACTCTACAGCGAATTTGGTGTTTTCCTCGACTTGACCATTCTGATTTTAGTGGTGTCTCGAATGAATCGACTTCTCTACGAGATTATTTGAGTTTTTGGCATTTCAATTTTTTCCTTCCCATCCATAGCGCAGAGGTATCAAGATGTTGAAGCTGAAGCAGCACCTGGAGTTGAGCTAAGAACTTTCTGGCGTAAAACTGTATTTAGAAATTAGTTAATAATTCATCGATTCTGTAACCCAAAATAAATTGAAGCATACCATCTTCAACCACACGTAGACTATTTGATTTGTTGTTGACTATAATTTCTAAATCCTTCAAATTGGTTCCAATTTCTTCAACTTTTGCTTCGTAGAATTTGATTGCATCTTTGGTGTTCTAAGGTTTGTATGTAAGTTTCGAGAGAGTTTAGGATACATGTAATTTCTAATATGGGAATGAAGAAATGAATGTATAAAATGGAATTGGAGAAGTGCAAAGGGGTGATGAAGGGAAGATAAAGGATAATGGAGGAAAATAACAATCGTACCTTCTCAACATAGAAACCAGTTCCAATATCTACAATCACATTCTCGGTATCCGCTAATTCGCCGGGGACGTAAAGGGATGTTGTGAGAGGTACGAGGATTGGTTTGCCTAGTGGATTGAGAGGGGTAGTTAGTTCAAGTGTGTTACAGGTATGATCTCGGCTTGTGGACATCTTGGAGTAAAGAGAAGAAGAGGAAAGGGGAGAGAGAGCAAGGGCCAGCACATTTGGTTGCTGGGAGGAGGGTGCGGGTAAGGAGAGGAGAGAAGCTGCATTGCCGGAAATTTGAGCAGCGGGTTGATGTAGGCGAGCAATAGTTGAAATGGCTGAGTGCAGAGAGAAGGAGAGGAGTAGAAGTAGAAGAAAATGCGCAAGGTATTCTGCTCGTTCTTTTGAACTTTGAGACTGGCAAAGCTTCTTCGGCACTTCCTATACTCCTCAATTTCTCGAATCCTTGTGCTCTCCCCGAGATTCCCTTCCCCGTGCTCAAAATTCGCAGCTTCTTGTAGCCTCGCTTTCCTCTCTCCATTACCCACTCTTTTATTCCTTTCTCCCTTTCCCTCTTCTCTACAAACAAGTGAAGAAAACTGCAGATAAACTTACCCTCAAACGTCTTTCCAACACCCGTACTAATACTCCTCAAACATTCTCTGAATTTATTCTGCGCAGCGCGGAGTTGTTGGAAGGAAGACGTGAGATGTTCGAGCTCGTCGTCGAGTTGCTTTTTGACTTGGGTTAATTGGGCGGTGGTGAGAGAGGTGAGGTCGACTGTTGTTTGTTAGGTTTTTGGGCTGGAAGTTCAGAGAAGAGGAGGGAGGAAATGGGAGCGAAGAGAACATTGGAGGGGGAGGAAACGCACTTTGTTGGCCTTTTTGCGCCATTTTTACCGATTCCTTTAAAAGCGCGAGAGCGAAAATCAAAAAGAGTGAAGTAGAGAGGTATGCGGATAGTAAATGGTGGAGTTTGAGAGCTTCAAGTGCGAAATGAGTGGTGGGATGGAAACTAATAATTTATTTCGAGGTGAGATGATGAATGGAGCTTTGTGAGGTGAGGTTTGTGATTAGTCAGCCATGTGCCCCGCGGTGAATTGAATTGAGTGAGGTTAATGATAACGACAGCTTCTGTCTTTTTTGTATGTTTATTTGATTGAGTATTGGATTGGAGGGAGTAATGATTATTCAAGATGAAAAACCAAGTGGTTGTATCTGGTCACTGGCGATGAACTATGGAATTGGTGCTTTTGACTTGTTATATATCGTTTTACTTGGTTTGAGTATTTCTTTGGCTCTGAGAGAAATACTCGCTGTTGTTGACGGCAGGGTTTTACTGTTGGAAATCTGTTTCGAGTTAAGTACTCTCAGAGTGCCAGCTGTTAGACTTTTATGTTAGACTTTCATGGAAAGATAAGAGTGCAATATAGCAAAGGATCTCATGGAATTTCAAGCTAAAGGGCAAGAATTCATCCTAATAGTCTGATATTCATTGCCACGGGCTCTTGATCTCCCCAGTGACAAGGAGGGGGGATATTTGTTCTTACAGAAGTTATGCATCAGTCTATCTTCCATGATTGAATCTTAGCCATATTTTCGGGTGCTTGCTCTCACTTCTTGCTTCCATACGGCTCGTTTTAATCAGAGGACTACATCTTTAGTCGCGTTTATATTTTGAGGATTCTATGAAACGGAACGACAGACAGACAATGACTAACTGTAGTACTTCTGCAATATTGTGACTTTTATTGGGCCATCTATCTTATACCCTCCTCTAAGGAAGTCCCGAACAGGATTTCTACCACAAGAGAAGTAAGTTGGAGAGCCGTTTCACCCTAGCTACTTTGAATTCTAGTAAATGAACGTCATAATATTGCACACATGAGAACTCCTCATTGCCAAGCTTCCAAAAAGGATCTATATCTCTGGGTTCCTTTCATTAGGTATCAAACCTGTACATGTTGAGCTTATGAACCTGGGAGTATAGCTGATGCCAATCCTTCAATATAGCACGATTAATATCACACCTTGGTAAGATTGAAATGTAAGAATGATAAATGGTTTTCAGAATTGGATTAAAATCGGAGATCGAGAAAGAGAAAATAGGTAAACAGGATAACTAAAATTTTAGATATGAACACTAATGTATCTTTACTATTTCCTACGCTCGTTTGTTTTCTCTCATATTCCTCCCTCCACTATCTTCTTTTTTCATTTGATTTCTCGTCAGTGTTCACAAATCTCTTAAGTCCTAGGTAGTTTTAGTGTCCGGCATTGGCGTCTACCTCCTCCCCTTCTCCGACCCAAATCTCAAATCTCAAATCTCCAGCAACCTTAGCGAAATCCTGACCTCACTTCTGTATTTATATATATGCAACCAGACAAGCCTCTACACAATCCGATCGTCCAATTCCCAACCACCATCTTCTATTTCATGCAAGATTCTACCGCTATATATATGCACATACAAGAACTGGATTCACTCTGCAACGATATGTATACAAATCACCAATACACACATGCCATACAGTATCTTCAACCCCAGCCCATCTCCATCACATCTATACTGAAAACAAAAGTAAAGTCAAGAATCAAAATATGAATGGAACCTAAAAATCAAACAATCATCATGAATGAAGTACAAAGCACGAAGTAAGCTTCTATATCTAGATAGCCACCCATTGTTCTAGTCACACCAACTAAGAAATAACTCAGATCAAATAAATCTATTCTCCAACCCAGTGATAGAACCCAGAAGGAGAGTAGATAGACATATAAAGTAAAAACTATCTATCCATCCATCTTCCCATCCATCCATCTATCTCGCATGCGTACCACCACACAGTAGAAGCAACCATCCAAACCCTCCATCTAAGTATACAATTCTCCATACCCGTATATTTACTCATAACCTACAAACAAGTCTCCATCCACATCCATCCCACATCGTGACAGATCAGAATGTATAAAACGCCAACCCAAACCCAAAAACAAAAACAACAAGAACTAAAATCCAATCCATCCCCATGAAATCAATTACAAACGAACGAACAAAACCAAAACCAAAAAGCCGAGTCATCCATCCATTCATCCACCCAATCAACATTTCAAACCAACCCTCCAATCTCAATCTCGTTCTTTCCTTCCCCTCCCCTTTCAATAGTTATCTCATGAGTGATTTAATCACTACTCAAGCAAGTTTATAAATAACCTTTACCCAAATAAACAAACACACTTTGAAATATAAAGAGATTGATTTCCAATCTAGCTATCCCCTCGCTTCTTCCACCGACCCACATTCTCTCCCACCCCCAATTTGATTTAATTCAGATGCGAAGATAAAACTTCCCATCATTCCAAATTCCAAAGTCCCAGTTTTCAATTCCAATTTTATCCTCATAATCCATCCATCCATCCATCCATCCACATCATATCCACGGAATAAAACTCACAAACTCACACTCACATGTAACTTACTCTAGCCTCTAGCCTCTGGCGTCCAGGAGCAAAAGACTCATCTCATCAAGTCTCATCTCATCTCATTCACATCCACATCCAAATTTCCCACTCCTATTCCCCAGAGTTTGGATCTCCCTCCTCGATATATCATATATCATTTATCTAACATCATGTCAATCGTCCTTTGTGTAATTTTTTATTTTTTATTAATAAAAACATACACACAAACATAAATCCACACATTCACCCATTTACGTATGCCTACTTGCTCAGCATATCGTCTCATATCACAACATCACCACCAAGATACCCCTCATTCAATTCAATTCGATTCATCTCATCTAGTCATCACCACACCACACAGACTTCGATTCTAGATAGACGGACTAAAATTCCAAGATTCAGCTAGAAATACAAATCCCACTCATGTGTAGGTCCTCTCCTGGATTCGCCACGCCAGTCACCATTCTACTCTATGAATCAATCCCACTCTACCCAACACTCTTAATGACAAGTTCCTTATACATTGCCTTGATATCCTCCACATCTCCTCTTAACTCATTAACTTCTTCACTCTTCTCCCCTAACAATTCAAGCGTCACCTCATATCTCTCCTTGACCCCTTTAATCTCTTCCTCTAATGTCTCAACTTTCTCCTCCAAGCCCCTCTTAACTTCTACCTCCTTCATCAGTGCTACAATCTCTGTTCTCGCTTCATCTCTTTGAGCAATTAATCTAGCAACTTCCTCTTTCGTAGCCACTTTTTCACTCTCCAATTTCCTTACTGCGGAACTCATTCTCTCAACTAGTTGGACTGTTGGACCGGCACCAGCAGTCGAAGTCGAAATAATATCATGAATAGTTTGTTGAGGAGAAGAAGAACGATGAGTATCAAAGAAATCATCATGATCTAAAGTATGAAGACTTGGAGTTTGTGGTTTAAAATCACTTCCACCCGTCCCATTAGTTGCAATCGAATTCAATGAGAAAGAATTTGTCAAAGAAGCTGTAGAATCATGTCTAACGGGGGTTCCCGGATCTGGCGATTTCGATGTCGGTTGTCCAGATTGACGACGTCCTGCAAATCTCTCTGGTGTTACCAAGTCGCCAGTTGTTGATCGAGCTGATGTTCTTCGTGATTGCATATTTTGTAGACCCAGGTGTTCCGACGTCAATCCTCTTCGACTTGATGCCACAGGTGATTCTCCACGACTATTGAGAGAAACTTCTTCCAACCATTTTTGTTTCTCTTCTAATAGTCGTTGTTGCATCTCAGAGTTCCATGTCTGTTTCTCATCCTCGAATTCAGCTTTGGCTGAAACCAATGCGGATTCGGCTTCTTCAACACGCTTCTTGAGATCATCTAATTGAGCAGTCCGTTGGGAAAGTTCTTGTTGAAAGTTAGGTAATTTCGACCTAGTCTCTTCCAATTCATCTTCATTACGTTTCGCTTTGAGTGTCTAGAGTTGATTAGTTGTATTTCATGGCAATAATTGAACACTAGTACATACCACCTCACGAGCTTTTCGCCTAACGTCAGCTTCTCGCTTAGTCGCCTCATCTCTCTCTTTTTCTAGGCTAGTTGCACGTGCCGTCAATGAGGCTTCAATACCTTGCCAATTCTCACTGGCAACAGCATATTGTGTTTGTAAAGTCTCGATCTGACGTAAAAGTTTCGCCTGTGCATCACCAGTTGCACCAGTTGAAACCTCCTCAGCTCTCGCTCTCATCATCTCCAATTTACCCTCCAATATTTGTTGCTCATTCTTCATTTCAAGAGCTGCAATTCGAGCATTTTCAGCTTCTCTATCCATCTTCTCTCTGAGCTCTTTAAGCTGTATTTGTGCTCTGTCATTAACGAGTTGCTTCTCAATTTTCAGATTGGAAATATCATCCTCCAGCTCAGCAACACGTTTCTTCTCGGCTTGCAAAGCCTCATTAGCAATCTTTGCCTCTGCTTCTTTCTCCTCAGCAGCATCATTTTCGAGTTGAGCTTTGAGGTTGGCAATAACGGTATCCTTGGTATCTCTCTCGATCTTAACTGCATCGAGTTCTTTTCTCAGTCGATTGATTACATTATTTCTTTCACTGAGACTCTTCTCAGCGCCTTCGGCTCTTTTTAAGCGCTCTGCCAGAGATGCAGCTTCCTTTTCGGCCTTTTCTTGTTTCTTTTTGATTTCCGCAACTTCTTTATTATCCTCAAGAATTTTGGCACGAAGTTTTTTGATAGTGGTCATATGAGTTAATTCTTTCTTAGACAAAACCTGTCCTTCTTCCATTAGTAATATGACTTGCTGTTCTTTCTCGGCCAATTTTTTCTCCAGACTTCCAGATGGTGCAGCATTCTTAGCATTGCTGGCTGACTCTAGACTTTCTTTTGCTAGATATTTTAGTTTTGCCTGAAGCGCATCAATTCGTTCAATATAGCCATGGACTTCCTCTTGTCTTTGTAGCTCTGAAGTTTCATAGTCTGACTGTAGTTGGCTAAGAGCTGCCTCGAGTTGCGCCGGACTTTTCGATATTGGAACCGCATCAATTGCTGGAATAGTTACCGATGGTTCGTCAAGGGATGCGCTGGCTATCGTCTCATTGTGTGGAATAGAGTCAATAGATACCCTAGGTATACTTGAGGTGGTAGAATCTGTCGACAAACGAGACGTGGGCTCGGCTTTCAAGGCAGCAACTACATTGGGTGATGCTTGCTGCGATTCGGTAGTTATTTCTGTAGTTGGTTCGACGATTGGAGCACTTGATTGAACCTCCACCGTAAGTGTATCCAATTCACTAGCATTCGCGATTGTAGTAGACCCAAGGTCTTGAGAAACTCGTTTCGTAGCCTCATCTCCGCCTAGATTAGAGGTGGCATCTAAACTCTGCCTCGGACTTTCGCCGACCGTAATTGGACTTCCGGTCCTCGAAGGCACATTCGAAGATGTTGACTGTGCGCCAGCCTTCTGTGCATTTTTTGCAGCTACCGCCCTTGCTAGACGTTCTTGCAATCGATCGTTTGTTCTACTACTATTGGATGCGCTTCGAGAAATTGCTAGAGAAACTGTCAGATCAATGCAAACCCCAAGGACCTGGAGTGAATTTACATACCTGCCTCTGGTTTTGCAGCACTTGTATTGCCAGCTGCAGGAGTTGGTTTGTTCGCTTGACCTTCCTGTCCTTCTGCCAATAAGATATCTAATCTGGATTCCAACCCTCCTACTGCTTGTGATAAGAACCCCCATCTCGAGGAACCTTGTTTCGCCGGACTCGTCATGGTTTCTCAACCTTCCCAATTGAAGCACGATTCTTCCGTTGATTGTCGAAGATGATCAGATCATACATCGCATTTCATGACCCAGAATTAGGAAACGGTTGTAGCCTCGCAGGACAAAACAGTTTTTTGATTTCGCTTTTGGTAGATTTAACTTCCGGCCGCCCTTGAATTGGATGGATAATGTTGCGAAATATATCTTGGGTATCTTCGCATATTTATCCGTCGGGGAAAAAGTACGTATACTTCATTAAATTGTATGCTCACTCTGAATCTTGCTTGCGTACTGCCGTGGCTGAGACTCTTCCCTTGATAATGGACACGATTTGATTATCCAACCAATCACCATTACGAAATAACCCTGTTGGATCTGCGCAAGGCTGGCAATGACATTTCTGGGCAAGGCAAGACAAGGCAAGACAAGGCAAGGCTAGGCAAGGCTACATTTTCGTGGGGGTCGGGGTTACATTGGTCCACCAGTGAGTGGTCTGTCTGTCTCGTCAGATATTTGAATCCAGGTCCAAGAAGAAGAAATCATCAACGACAATAACGATAAATAATACAATTTGATTAATCAACAGCAAAACTTTGAGGCTGACAATAATTCATATTCTATGAGAAAGGGTATCAATATTCAATATTCTCGCTACACCGTTAAGGAGACAGCCATCTACTCATACTCGATTCCACTCTATTCTCACATTGCCAGAGAGTTGCAGACAGGATTCCTGGCCCGGATACATCACCGACCACCACCAACAATTTCTGTTCAAACCGATTTTCTAGACTCATCTTTTGTGTGTCCGTTCCTGATTCCATTCCCACTCGAAATCTTGCTGCTCTCAGGGCGTGTGATGACTTCCGGGAGACTGAAGTAATGTGGCCAATTCAAAACGTATTCATCTTGCTTGTCATTCAAACAATGTCGTAGCCAAATACCCCAGACCAAGTAGAAGTATGATCCAATACCCGTCATCAAATGCCACCAACCATGTCCTTCGAGTAACAATCCCCACGGAAGTCCAATTTCATGTCTCCATTGTCTGACCGTCGAGCAATAATGGTTATCCAAAGACCATATACCAAAACCGCCGAGAAATATGGAAAGACCTAAGCCGACCATCAACCACATCTCTTTAAGGATTTCATACTGTCTCTTTTCATTTGCCAAGCGATCGGAATGAGAAGTATTAGGATGCTCGTGAGAAAGTTCTGTGGTAGCATATTTCTTTCGAAGCGAAGGACGTATGTTAACTTCCATCACATACATGGAACGGAATAGTACGGTAGCTGTGAGAAGCGCAAATGCATTCTGATGGAAGTCTGGGTCTTGAAGGTAATGGTAATAAAGCTGTCGATGTCTTATTTTAGCATGAAGGATTGAAGAATATGAGGACGAACGAAAGCATGCTCACCGTTATGAATACAGACAAGAATATCAAGCTGAATGCTAATACTTGTCTGAAGATGCGGGATTGAGAGAAGGAGAAAGTTGCATAGCACATCAAACATGTGGTATAAATCATAGAAAGTTCGTCTACAAGTTGCATGGGATCTGAAGCAGCATCGTGTCAATGACTGAATACCTTCATAGGATAGATGCAACTTACACTTCAAGGTTGAATGGAACAAGAATGAACCTTTAGCCATGTCAGCTTGACCTCATGTCAAGATCGAACAGCGAGCTCACCTGTTCCTACCGCCCCATAACCTAGAAAGGCCACCAAGAATACACTATCATGATCATACTTCAAACAGTTCCGACTGCCTTTGATGCAAAGCCATATGAAAAGTAGGTTGGTAAGAGTATTGACGATTTCGGCAGAGTATATAGTAGCATAATAATCCTCTATCATTCAAGGTTAGATGAGAACAAGTCAAGTCTGAGGTTGGGAGCGATTGCCTTCACACCAATTTATGGTCGAGGTTACAGGAGCCCAATAACCTTCTTCTGGTCGCGCGGGAGGATATGGTATCGATGGGAGATGGAAGCCCATTGTGACAATCAGAGAGGGGTTTGTCTGTATTGATCGCTCGCAGTGCAAAGGTATATGCCAACCAATATCCAATGGCTGGTTGATCGCACAATGGCGGGGGAAGGGAGGGGGTCTGTGATTTGATATTGCAACGATGAGAGACAATAATGATGATGAGCTGAATATATTTTGAATAGTAAACAATCCACAATGAACAATCAAAAATATTGAAAATATCTAGACTGATCTAATACACACACACACATTGGATGAGTTTCTTTTTTGACTTTGAACTTATCAAGTGCCGGTAACTTTCTTTCCTACTTTGGACTATTTTCCAGCTACGGAAGTGTGTCAGGAAGTGAAGGGCCGACCCTGGTCCAATGTGAGAAATGCTTAAAAATGCAAATCGTCATTCCAGTCAAGGTGGATCTAATACTATGATCTCGAGCTTTCTGGACCGGAAGCTACGGGAAGGAGATTGACGGGGGAGGGGTGAGAATGGGTTTATTGGAAGATATGTTCCGTGTTATTGCATGTGTGGTATTCAATAGGTAGCTAGTCAGCAATAAGAGAGAGAGAAGGAAGCAAGGTATGAAATGGGTACTGTGCCATCTACTCGTACCTAAGGTTTTGATACGATGTCTGGGTATGTTGTCTATGGTCTCTATGTTGTCTATTCTCTATGATCGCCATGCTCTCTGGTCTCCATGCTCTCCATACTCTTTATGATCTCCATGCTGCCTTTTTGCTAGCATCTCTAGAATGGCTCGCTTCTTATGTAGGCGTACATATTAAGCTTTAGCTGATCATGTTTTCCTACACTCCTGAGAAGCAATCTGGATCAGATCATCAACACGAGAGTTACAAATAACCGAGGTATCAAACACATGGAGGCACATCCGAGTAGGTAGTTGGATTGTCTACTCTGTACATACGTCCCGATTCTGCCGTCAAGTCAGCCTTCACCGTCTTTCTTATCGACATTCCTTATCGGCAAACCACATGATATTTTTGAAAATCGTTCCCCACGCACATGGAAACAAGCAGACAGTACAAATTACCAGTATACCAGACCAGCATTCAACGAAGCAAATATATGAAGAGAAAGTGTGAAGAATCAGATCTACTCTTAAATCGAGCTCTTTGACGCCCAGTTCTACACGCCACACACATATTGCACAAACATGTCTATCTCCAACGAAGCTTTACAAAAGGTAAAAGATCAAGAAGACACACTCCATTCCATTCCAGCCTCCCCCCTCCCCCCTCCCGTTCCCCCCAGAATCTTGCCATATCAAACTCAAACCCGGATCTCACTAATACTCTCATAGCTCGTCAACGAAATTCAATCCCAGGCCATTCAAGCCGAGCAGCAAATCAGTGTCGTTAAATCTCAAATTTCTCTCAAGCAACGCGAAATCCGTAAACTCGAACTCACATCCACCGAAGTATCCACGTTACCACCTGACACCAATGTCTATGAAGGAGTTGGTAAAATGTATTTAGATTCCTTCGACTCCTGTTGCTTTCCCCCATTCCCCTCCACCGGTTCTTTCTCTTACCTCGAGTCATTTTTTACTTTTTTCCTGGGTTGTTGGAACACATGATCACTTCACAAGATATAACAAACAAGCATTAATAATTGGACAGGTTTGTTTTCAGCCCTACAGCTGATGTAGACAAGAGGTTGAATCGCGAGACTAAAGACCTGAAATCCGATATTGATAATTTGGGCAAGAAGTTACAATATTTAGAAACGACTTACGAGAAGAGTACGGAGAATATTACGAGGATTCTTCAAAGTGGTGGTCGTGCTTGATGGAAAGTATCCTCCATGTTGGACGCATTCTAGACATTTGCATTTTAGAGTTTATGAAAAAGCTGTGATCGACCATTCTCGTTAATGGCCGGGTAGCTCCTTGGGAAGGATTTGGCTTGGGATAGATGATTGACTGACTGATGGTGGGATTTGGGATTTCAAGGTGTGGCGAGGGAGGGGGAATATAAGTTGTGTGAAGGAGTCATATGAACTCCCGAGTCTTTAGAGACATGCCGTATCAACAAACAAGCTCAATCACTTCACATCACCCTTTCCTTATCTACTGAATAATAGGTTATGGTGTATGACTGAACCTCTCACTCCACTTAGAAAGAGAGAACAAGAGAGACATGAACTTGGAAGTGTTCGAATCAGTGTGATATAAAGTTGTTGAATATACGGGTAACTACCTAGTATTCAATGTCATGTGAAGAGATGATACGGAAACACACAATCAATTATGATATGATAATCATTATTCGCTGGCATTGTCATACACGGACGGATATCGACCTCTACTCAATACCCAGTCCTCAAAATAGATCGAGCACTATGTCTTACCATAAAACATCATCCTCAAGTTCAGATCTATTCCGCACCAATTTCCACCTACTCCTTCATCATAACCCATCACCCAATAATTCAAAATCCGAAAGTAAGGTGTATAACTCGACTCGACTCCTACCGACTCCAAAGTTGGGGGCTAAAAAGCCCAAGCGAACGAAATCTAAGCGCTAACCCAACCCCTCCCCTTTTCTCCATCCCTCTTTTTCCAAGTGCCCAATCTCTCCACCATCCTCTTCTCATCCCATCCCATGCCAAACAGCGTATCGCGAAACTACCAACAATCCATTTGTGCATCTTTCGTTTTCAATACTATTTCCCTCCACCCCACTCTGCACTTTCCCTTCATACATATCCAGATTCTTCACCAACCAACAAACCACAGTTCCACGCAAAACCTAAAACGCGTTTTCCAACGTTCGGCTTTCATTACAGTGGGGAAATATCCTTCAGAGCCTCAAATGATCTAAGTCTACATTCCTTGATCACAGTGTTGGTTACAATGAGCCTAATCCGGATCTTACATCGAGCATTAGCATTGACATTAGCATCAGCACTTGTACCTACCTCTCCTCAACACCCTACAACACCAAGCATATTTTCCACCCCTGCCCACCAACCCATCACCACCATAGGATCAATTTACGAAAGCTAAATTGCACTCGATGGTTTAGCTGTGCTTAGCTGCATAGAACTGACTTCAAAGATGCAGTAGCGCACCAGCGTCTCCACTAATACCGTTAGGGCTGTACGTACAAGAGTACATGGGATAACTAGCCGGAGTGAGAAACTGCACCGTCTGAACCACGGTATGTACACTTGGAGGTAAATTCATAGCATTCTACCAACCCGTTCGTGAGCATTCATCTGTAAATGATAATAATCATAAATGATCTCAAGATAGATACTAGGTATATATAACAGCCCAGTAACAAGCATAATAAATACAGGGGAAGGCAGCCACAAGTTCAAGTCAATCAGTCATTCAGCCGCTCCTCGGAGGGAAGTGAGGGGGGGGATTTTCAACCACACCTAGGTACACACCTTCGATAGATGCAGACGCAGTAATTTGCAAAAATCTAATCCAGTAAAAGAGTCTTAAATAAGCCCATGCCCATTCCTGCTGACGAGACACCCGCTTGATTTCTTTTCCTATCTTTCCTGCCTACTACTACTACTACTACTACTACTACTACTACTACTACTGCTTCCTTCCCTCTCTCTTCTCTTTCCTTTCCTTCACATACGAGGTATCTCGTAGTTCTGCTCAAAATAACACAGAGGGATATTCCACTGAAGATCCCCAAACCACAAGCTTTATTTGAAGGACAAAGCAAGCGACTAGCAAGAAAAGAAGACGACCGAGTTCGAAAAGCTTATCGCACACCACAGTCCATCCTATCTCCACGTCGCAATCCCCATCGCCCAACCCCTCGGTCGCTTCATCGCGGGGTCAGACCGATCAACCAACCAACCGATCATCGCATCTATCCAAATCACTCTGCAAAAATCGCATAGCATATATAAACTTACCATTTCGAGTATTGTCTCCACATCCAGGGAACTACTTTTTTCATCTTTTACTTTACTCCCAAGAATAAATAAATAAGTAAAAAAAAAAAGAAAAAGAGAAGCAAAAAATGGCACGACACTACTACGACGACGAAGAACTCGACATCCACATTTCCCGCGAGACACGGGCCCGCGACGCCGGCGCCCCGATCCCGTACCGACGTCCCCAATACCCACCCGTGCCCGCTTACCGCTACGGCACGAGCACCTATCTCACACCCGAGATCTCGTCGGGAATCCGCCGATCCAGATCCACCGGGCATCGGGAACACTCACCTGTTCCTCCCCCTCCCCCCGCCGCACCTGCTCCAATCGCCCAACCCATCATCGTGGATAATTCCCGCCGCATCTACAATGACTACGATAGTGACAGCGACTCCTCTTCGGCCTACGAGTCCCGACGGGCACGAAGCCGTTTGAGCGTGGGCGAAGTGGGCGGGAGACGAAAACATGGCAGTCGTAGCCACAGTCGTCATGTGAGTCACAGTCCGTCTTCGTCGGGCCGACCGAGCTTCACACGCGATGATTTCGAGCTGGAGCGGACGCGCGCGGAGCTCGAGCGAATTCGAGTGGAGAAGGAGAGAGAGCGGAGTGATCGATTGGTGAGAGATGGGGGGGAGTTAGCTCGCTACCGAGCCGAGAGCGAGAGGGAGCGAAACGAGAGATTGTTGCGCGAAGATATCGAATTGCGCATGACGAAGGGGGAGCTCGAACGGTACAAGTCTGAGCGGGAGCGCGAGCGCGAGAGAGAAAAGGCGGAGAGGATGTTGAGAGAAGATGTGGAGCTGCGCGTGACCAAGGGGGAATTGGAGCGTATCCGCAGCGAGAAAGAGATGGAGAAGAAAGAGCGCATGTTGCGAGAGGAATTCGAGCTGCTCTCTCTCAAGGAAGAGAAGAAGCGGATGGAGAAGGAAAAGCGCACGCAGGAAGAGAGGGAGCGAGCAGATAAGGAGATCCGCGATACGTACGAGCGGATGAAGCGAATGGAGCAGGAGCGGCACGCGCGCGAGAAAAAAGAACACGATGAAGCTATTGAGAAGTACAAGCGAGAAGAAGCCGAGAAGGCGGCTCGCGAGCGCAAGGAACGGGAAGAAATCATTGAGAAGTTCAAGAAGCAAGAGGCGGATCGCATGGCGCGTGAAAGACAGGAGAGAGAGGAGAGAGAGAAGGAATACCAGAGACGTTTGCATGAAGATCTTCACAAAGCGGGCTTGAACGAACAGCAAATCGGAGCGGTGAAAGCTGGGAAGGCTCTCCCGCCTCCACAGGTTCAGAAGCCTCCGCCACCGCCGCCAGTTCAACATGCTCCGCAATTTCAAATCCAACCTGCGGCTCCGAGACCAACGTACACGAGAATGTCGAGGAAGCATTTGTCCATTGAAACTTTGAGGGTTTATGGAATTTCGTATGAGTTTGATAAAGAGGTAATGATCCCATGTTCCTTCCTTTGTCCTTTCCATCTATCTTTTCCCCCCTTTCCCTCTTTGCTCCCGTCCCTTCTTTTGCACTTCACCCACACCACCCACTAACTCCCCTCCCCCACACAGGACCCCGAATTCCTGCTCATCAAACGCTGGGTTCCGGAAGAAGAACAAGACATCCTCTGGACGCACACGCGCCAAATCCGCGAAGTGCGCGCTCCACCCCACACGCACAACCAACAACACACCATCGAATACGTCAAGGAATACGTCGTTGAAGATCGTCACAAGAAGAAACATCATCACAAGAGTGATGATTTGCAATTGGTGATTGAGAGGAAGCATAAGCATAGTCATAGTCATAGCGGGAGCAGGAGTCCGAGTCCTTTTGTTAGATGGGCGGCTGGGAGGTAAGGTGGAAGGGGGGGATGGAGTAAGAAATTGACGATGCAATGCTTGGATGAAGAATGATGATGAAAGAAAGATGATTGATGAATACATGGAGTGGACTGATCAATGAGTCTGTTTTGCTTTAACGATTTTCCTGCACCTTTTTTTTTTCTTTAGATGAACTCTCATCTCTTTTTTTTTATGTACTGAGCTTCAATACCCACGACATGGATCGTTATCAACGATGAATTATTTCCAATAAAAAGACCAACCAAGCAAAACCTGTCAGAAGTGATGTAAATAGCATGGCTCCAATATTGATGAGGGCACTGAAAAGTAATATACAAGTCAAAAGATGTGAGTAGCGAATTCGTCTATACTCCTCCACTTTTCTCTCCTCCATCAAACAACCAACTCTTTCTCTCTCTTCAAAACCGCCTCAGCTCTCCTAATAAGCTCCTCGTAAATCGTCCAAGCCAAAGCAGAACTAACAGCCTTTCTCCCCATTCTCAGCCCCAGCCCATCAAAAAGACTCTTCACACCCTCCTCTCCCACCATCTTCTTCCCCGCCATAACCAAATTTGTATATTTCTTCGGCTGCAACTGAATCCTCGTTTTAATCGCATCAAAAGGATTCGTAATCGCCGTCGCCAGCCCTGCTGCCAATACTCCCGATCCAAAATTGATCGAAGCGCTCGTACTCCCCTTCATATTTTTGCTCAACCCCAAATCCACTTTCTCAGCCAACCCCTCAACTTGAGGAGACGAATGTACAATGTGACTCAGCCTCTTCTTCAGCTCTTCATAAAACAACACGTAGAGTCCCGCATACGGAGCATCCCTAATCGCCGTAGCTCCAAACCCGGAGAAAAATCCTCGAAACCCTTCAGTGAGAAATATATCTCGCCCCGCACCCGCGATCGATTTATACGCATACAAATTCGATTCATATCTTACTTTGATAATCGTCATAGGCATGAGAATAAAGCCGGCTCCAGCTCTCGCCACGGCCCCCGTTGTCAAATTCGCTAGATTCGATAACTTGGGTAGACTAGATGAATGTACCATGCTCTTCTGTTCCACCACGCCAATCGTCCTGAGGAGATTCGATCTTGCGACATTCTGTCGCAGAGCATTTAAACTGGTAAAGTAGATTGCGGAACCGAATCCCGTGCGTAAAGCAGAAGGAACGGTTCCCCGCCAAAAAGACCGGATGCTATTTGGTGACTGCGAAAGCTCGCGAATAGTGGTGAAGAGAGAGGCATGGTTACTTTGTTGCACACGGGTCTTGAGAAGATCGGCGGGTTGGAGGAGAACTGCAGAGAGAATTCCTGATCCTAATCCTGCTCCAAAGTGGAAATCTGGAAGAAGGGCATGATGTTAGTTTTGTATTCTTCCCGGATTGAATTGGATTGGATTGTAGGTAAGATACGTTTGAAGTGGAGGGCCAAATACACAGTAGCGAGAGAAATACATACAAGAAGAGGATTTTTTCCCAGCATTTCCTCCATTTGACATTTCGCTTTCCTAGAGTTACACTGGCATTTCGGTTGCTAATGGATGAAGGAATTGAATTCTTTTATGAATCCAAAAAGTGCTCACGTCAGGTTGCAGTATTGTCAGAGTGGCGGCTTTTGGGATTGTTCAAAAAATGTTTCGTTAAAAGTTCGGGCGCTTTGAGTTCTTTGATGGACGTCATTTTTTTCGGAATTCCGCATGGGAATGGGGGTCCAATCAATTTGGGTGGTGATGCCGTACATCACCATGATTACATCAATTATTGATTATTGAGATTGAATGAATATATATATATATATATACGTATAATATATATACGTATATATCCAATAGTCTCATGTATTTAGATGATGATTGTTGAGCTGAATTATAATTATAATTATAATGTTTCATCTGAAATCACAATCCCACTTTCCCGCCGTGCTGGTTAACATCGTTTGTCAGCAGTATCGACCAATATCAATATCCATATCACGTCACATCTCCAAAGTATCTCTTCCCAAGAATACGAGACCCTTCACCAATTCTTCTCTTAACCGTCCGAAGATTCCCTTCAAAATGGATCAAGATCAAAATTCAGAAACTCTCGTCGTAAGATATCATCCCACGCACATCAACATACAACTAACTCTCTCCAGGCGATAGGACAATTATGTTCCACAGCAGACATTCAACAGAATCTTCTCACATGTCAGAAACTTGCCAAAGAAGCCTCAGAGCAAGGAGCAAAAGTTTGTTTCTTCTTTTCCCTAGCTTCAAATACACAAACCTCAAATCTCCACATCTACCCTCTCAACTCGGCTCACACCATCCCCTAGGCACTCTTTCTCCCTGAAGCTACGGACTACATAACCACCCCAGGCTCACCCCCTACCTCCCTCTCTCTCGCTCTTCCCATGAACACATCCCCCTTCGTCCTCGGTCTCCAATCCTCAGCTAAGAAATATTCTCTAGCTATAAATGTCGGGATCCACGTCCCAAACGCTTCTGGCGACAAGGTGCTTAATCGATCCATCTGGATTTCCGAGTCTGGAGACATAATAGGACAATATGATAAGGTCCATCTCTTTGATTATGCAGCTGCGGGCTTGAAGGAAAGTGATAGTGTAGAAGCTGGAAAGAGGGTTGGAGGGCCGGTTGAGACCTGCGTGGGAAAGGTGGGATTGTTGATTTGTTTTGATGTAAGTTACGCTTTTTTGATTGTTTTGTGGAGTTGGATCGGTATCATTTTGAGTGATGATTTGAAAGAGAGAATATCATAGTTGGTATTCCCTCGTGAAACGGCCTTCGAATCTTCGATACCAAGTTTGGCTCTTTCGTTTCTTCTAATTCTTGTTTCTTTCACTTCTCATGATCCACCCCCCCCCCCCTTTTTCATAAGTCATGCCTCCTTCAACCCTTTTTTTACTTGAACCCAAAACTGAGACTCCTCCCCCATTCCTAGCTCCGCTTCCCCACTGCCTCACTCCATCTCCGCACCCGAAACACCCAAATCCTTACCTACCCCTCCGCCTTCACCATCCCCACCGGCCTCTTACACTGGGAAACTCTTCTCCGCGCTCGAGCAATCGAAACTCAATCTTACGTCATCGCCGCCGCGCAAGTCGGTTCTCACAATGTCAAACGGGAAAGTTACGGACATAGTATGGTTGTTGATCCGCTGGGGAGGATTGTGTTGGATATGGGTGGAGATGGCAACACTCTTGCGGGCGGGAAGTTGGGAATTGCGAAGATCGATTTGGGGAAAGTGGGAGAAGCGAGGGAAAAGATGCCGTTGCTGGCTAGGACGTGAGTACTCTTTGTGTTTTGCGATATGTTTGAGTGGTTACTGATCGATTAATTTAGTGATGTTTATGAGTGAGAACTGCGAAGTCAATAACCAATAGCGAACAGTTAACGATATAATATAGACGATATATAATAGATATAAAGATAAATATAAAGATAAATATAAAGATCTTAAATATGTACACCGTTTTCTTTTTCCTACCGTAAAACGCTTTTGATGCAAAGTAGTTGATATCTATGCCAACCAATCCTGTCCATTGTTGAACCCCGTTTTTGATAACCCATTTTCCGAATGTATATGCTTCGTTCAATCATCAATCCGTACCCATGAAATAAGCCCCTGATGTGAAATTTATCGCTCGACTCTCTCTTTTTTTTATTAAAAAAAATGGCAAGAATACTATGTCACTTCTAGCCGTCGCCATGATCTACGTCCACTACCCCATGCCACTTGCTGCCCCGCATCCACACTTCCCCGGTTTCACACCTTAATTCCCCGCATTGTGCCATGTCCGTTCACACCTATACAACTAGTCCTTTCCGACTCTCACAAATCATTTACAATCCCTTCTTACCCTTCTTGCCACTCCTCTCTTTTTCCCTCTTGGCATAGATACCTGCTGTAAATGGGTCCTCAAATCTCAGTGCCACAAGATAAACGACCAACACTTCGACCGTGAGTAAAATGCCAGCTGGCTTCCCCCAGAGAAGCGCTGTACCAAGGAAGCTCATTGTGCTTCCATAATACATTGGCGCACTACTGACATTGAACGGGAAGCCCGTCACCATCTTGTCCATCAAAATTCCAAAATAATCACCGAGATATGTACCTGTTACACCAAGAGCCCACATGGAACTCAAGACGAGTGTGTTGCCGGCAGCAAGGAGGGCGTAAGATGCATATTGGACAAGAGGAGAGAGCAGTAATGGATGGGTAGGTTGAGAGCGAAGAGCGCGTTCATAGAGAAAATCGCGGAAGATACCGAGGGAAAAGATGGTGACGGCGAGGAAGTAACATCCATATCTTGAGTTTCCATTGAAGAGTTTCGTGAGGATTTTGTTATGGTATTCTGAAAATTGGGCAATTATATCAATAGGTGCTTTTGGGCTATAAGTGGGATTGTTTCAAATGTACCTTGACGAGCGACGGTACTGAGAGATTGGGTTAGTTTGACATTCATCCAGAGGGAGGAGAGGGATATGTAGCTTACTTCCAGAAGATAGGATTGAAGGCAATAGATGCTGCCGCAACTAGGAGCTTTGGTTAGGATTTTATGAAGCTATTGCTGGGGGTGATCCGTATTGACATACTCGTGAGGCTTTTCTGGTCAAAGTCGACCAGACCTTTGTTATTACCTAGGAAACTCGTCATGGTTGTAGAGTGTATAGAAATAGAAGTGAGACGTGATAATTGAGGATATTCTACAAAAGACGAAGTTGTAGAAGAGAAGAAATGGACAGATTGTCTTCCATGAGATTCGATAAAAGTGGTTGTCAAAAAAGTCATGGGAAATCTTTCACGTGAAAGTCTCATACCCTTCGTACCCTTGCCCGTTCTCATGACGTCTTTTGGGGGGAAGCGAGTTTCCAAAGAGTGACCTCAGGAAAAGAAAAGAAAGCTTAGTAAGCATGTGCAGAGAGAGTACCACCAGTGCTCTGCATAGAATTTCCACCAAAATCACGGCTTTCCTACAATTCTCCCTTCCTGTCTTCTCACTCTGTGATATCAATAACCGATGAACGGTCGAATAATATAATAAATTCATTTCATACCGACCAATATACCTAAATTTCCCTATAGATTTCGACTCGAATTGTTCATATTGTACCACTCACTCCATTTGATGCATTCAATACAGAATGCATAGTACAATGCAATCTTTCCTAATTGCGCCATCATGAATCCCCCCAAGGTCGTGGTATCTTCATACAGTAAGTTTATCCCCTTGATTCCTGTTCAATTTCCATACCCGTTACGCCTGCCCTCTTCCCTTGACCCAAAACAATGTTACCCATGATATGATATGATTCGGTATGCCAGTTTACTGTCGTCTCGTTCTAGTTTTCTTGGCTGTTGTTGCAGCATCTTCCTCTTCTTCATCTTGTCCTTTCTTTAAGTCTTCATCTAATCCCCATTCATCTTTATCATACCAGTCCTCCCCATCTGACATATCACGGTTGTCACCGACATGTCCTTCGGCTTTTGTCCATTTCAAAACCAAGTGCCGCATACGATCGGCTCTCAATAATCCGTCGTACACTTTCTGGGCTCCTCGGATAATCTCTTCTTGCTTTTGAATATAGTGTACCAACAATCTCCTTAATTCGTCAGCTTCTCCATGAGGTAGATATAGATCTCGATCAGGATACGAGTTCTCTGGTGCCAAAAAATAAGGATGAACGAAAGGCTCGCCGTTCAAATCGGGTGTTATAGACCTCGAACGAGTCGCGTTGTCGAACACCGCTTGTGCTTGGGCGCGAGTCCTCATACGGCGAGGAACAGCATTCATAACTGTATCGTCTTCATTATCTTCGGCCATTGGCTCGATATCCATTGCATCTCCGGGTTCTTGCGAACCCTCTTGGTCCATATCAACATTGTCTGGCGGTGGTGTTAAACCATGTGCCAGTTCGGAGTCGTTGCCAGTGCCAGTTGCAGTGCCAGTGCCGTTTGCAGCAGATGTGTCTGCAATTTCTCCATTTGCCGAGTTAGACGTCATATCTCTGTCAACATCCAATGCCTTTCCTTTCCCTTTTAAAGCCTGAAGGGCAGCGACTCCAGATGCAGCATCACTCTCGATGCCCATGATCATCAATCCTGAAGCAGCTACGCTGTCGTCGTCAGAAGCTAGAGCTACTCTCGACATTATGTCCGCGTGCTGTTTTGCAAGTCTCTTTACTTGAGCCCGATGACGTTCCGTTTCTGTCTCAAAAAAAGAAGCATCATAGTCAGTTTCGACGGTTTCACACGGCATCCAAGTATCATGGCCACTGAGTCGAGTTAGGAGATGTTTAATCTTCCATAAAGACGCCATTTCTTTCTGAAGCATCTCTCCCGCATTTCTTGTTAATTCTGTTAAGACTTTCGATGTGAAGGGCTGCGATAATTTTGGATGGTCAGGTAAATCGGAGGCAGAGGTTAGAGGTGCAAGAAGTTCTACTCGAAAGAGTTAGCAAGAAACTTCCAGAGTAATAATCTTTTGGCATCGCGAACCCTCTAATTTTATGTTTGCATATGGATCGAATTCTGCTGCTGCTGCTTTCGCGATTGAAATCTTCTCTTCATCTTCTTCGTCGCTATCGATATTCTCGCCGTCTTCGTCAATAAGCGGGGGTTTCCTACTAATAATGTCTCTCGTGTAGCCCGCATGTTCAATTGTCTATTGGTAGATGTATATTAGAGAATAATTCTCAATACTCTGACCAAAGTGCAAACATTACCTCTCTGTATATATGTCGACCATTTGGCGGGGCCAATTGACCTTGCTGGACGTATCTCGCTCTCTTTCGTAACTTATTTCCTCGATTTGTGAGTCTTTCGATAGAAGCATCGGAATCTGATTCTGCCAAATTATATCAGATATATCGATCAACTTATTCCTCGAGGGTAAACCAGTATATACCATATGCTTTTCTCTTGACTGCTCTTTTCATAGCAATGATTGTATCCGCGATCATAGCAGCTTGGGAAGCCATGGTGACAGTTTGCGAGATATGTAGACGAGAACAATATATTTGTGGCAGCTATATTCTTAAAGTCCTACGAGCATGCCGTGATTGTTCGCATTCGATAAAAGCATCCAAGAGCTGAATCTGGGGTGCCTTGAGTACGGGGTTGTTATGGAAGGTATTTGATCGCAATGAGTTTGTGGGAATTCGAATGAATGCGCCAGTTTAGTTATCCCTGACTGTAGGAAACAGAATGAGTCCCAAATTCCTTATATCGAGAAGTAGGTAGGAGGGCGAAATATGCGCGGAGAGGAATTTACAATGTACAATAGAAATAAAGTCGAGAATGATGAAAGTTATCTAAAGAAGCTTTGTACTTACTGGGAGGGCACAGGGCGAGGCTACATCAATCGGCATGTCGGTGCTTACATTGGAGAATGATCCGTGCATCGCAAAATGATCAGCCTTTCGTAGGTGGCTATGGTCTGAAGTTGTGACCTTACTTGTGCATTTTGATAGGATGGAAAGATTGGAATTGATTCACCATTATATTACATTGGAGGAACAGTCTTAATATATATCTCTTCCCATTTGGTTGCTTGACATCTGAAGAGGCTACGTTCAGATTCGAGTCGATCGTTGAGCTCAGCCTTGCCTATCTACCTTCGCATTCAAACGATTCATTCCACACTCGACCAGTCTATGTTTACGAAATAACACTGTCTGGCAACGAATCCTGGACTACTTCCGTCTGTAGTCTTATGGAGCTATTGACACCACAAGACCATCAACATGGATGGCTATGCGACTCAATATGTTGCGCATAATTTACCATTGCTCGTAGTCTCCGGGTTGGGAGCCGATCCATCGCCGACCAATGCCAGATTAAAGGAAGGAGGGGTGCTAATCACTTCTGATGTTGCCCCATTGGAATCAGAGGATGCCAACTTCATTCTACAGTATTTCAAGAACAATGGCGCCGAAAATCTGCCATGGAATGGATACGAGCATAGTGAGAAGAATAAGTTTAGGGTGAAGGTTATTGGACGGGTAGCTACAGATGGGCCACTCTTCTTGGAGTCAATCACTGAAGGGTTCATAGGATTATATATTACCAAGTCGCAAAGCTCCACCTCCAACGAATCTATCGCATTCCCCCGATTCTGGGAGTCCTGTTCCTAATTCTAGACTTATTTTGCACTCCCCATTATCTCCACTGACCCCTGGATCAACGGTCTTTCCAGATGGCTTGTTGGATACAAAGTGGCTAGACAAACACCAAGATCTCGTACCAAGCGCATATCTTTCCTTCTACAACTTTACATCTGATTCGAACTTGGCAACGTTACATGACAATCAGTTGAAGACGGACATCAACAATATAAAAAGTACATTGAACAAATCTGGTTACAAAACTCGGCTCATAGTTGCATTATTGAGCGAAACACCCGGCGTGCCGTCTCCTGATGTAGAAGAGCGCCTTTCTAATATTCGTAAAGCAACTGGTCTTGATTCGAAAACTTCCTTGTTTTTCTTGCCTCCACAGAGCTCTTCTGTTGAACTTGAAGCCTTTGTCGATACGATCTATTTTACTATATATCCGCTCTGTATTGAATATTACCGTGACTTGAGCAAGCACTCAAGAAGAAAGCGCAATAGAGGCGTGGTTCCACCTCCAACAGCTCCACCCACATCAGGAACTTCACAGACACTAACTGGACAAGGATGGAATGTGAGATATGACTTTAAGCTCGGAGTCTTTGCAGAATTCAGGCAGGAAATGGATGTAGCTGTTCGTTCATACGAAAGTGGCTACGAAGCATTGTTGGGTGAAGAGGTCCTCGAAACCATTGCTACATGGAGTCCTCGATTTAATGAAGGGCGTCTCATCGCCGACATATTCGCCATCAGAATATTGCGTTGTCTACTATGGAATGGGCATTCATCAACTGCAGTCCGCCGATGGCAAGTTCATCGGGACAGGATACGTGACTTTGTGGATCGTAGAGGTAAAGGTTCATCAACATATGGCTGGCAAGCATGGGAAGCTCGTTGGGCAACCATTATGGCTGAGATGATTGAGAAAGTTAGCTTTACGGATTTTACTCAATCTAACTCGACTATATATTTACCACTTGACAAAGCTACTTTGAGTGGGGTGCAACCATGGGAGAACCTCCATCATCCAGGTTATTGGTACCGCGAGGCTTCGAAACATTTAATGGCTCGTCGAGCTCTTGCTTTGGCAATACCCGAGGAAGATAGATCTCCTCCTGGATCATCCCCCGCTTCACAAATTGCGAGTAGAGTTTATACTTATGATACATATCTTTGCCCTCAACCTCACGAGGAAAATCCTTTACCAGGTCGGACAGGTGTTGATCATGCAAGTCTTGTAATTGACGTCCTGAACAAAGCCATCGCGGAATTTCAAGCGAGAGGACAACACCGTCTAGTGCAAGAGCTCTTATTTCAATGTGGAAAAGAACATATGAAAAGGGAAGCATGGGATGATGCATTACGAATTCTTCGTGCCCTATGGCAGAAAATGACGTACAGAAATGAGGGGTGGTGGGTTGTAGTTGAGGAGATTGCATGGACTCTGAGAAAGGCTGCTGCTAAGGTCGGCGATGGAGGCACAGTAGTTGCTGTAGATTGGGAACTTCTACATTCTTGTCAGTATATCATTATAGATAAAACTTATCATTTGTTAACATTAACCATAGGCTTTGCTCGTCAATCGAACTGGCATTACAATATCGAAAAGTCTTTAGACGGCCTGAACACAGTCAAGGTAAAGCCTGCCATTGTACTTCATGCTGAAGAAGTTCAATCTTTTTTGACTGCATCATATGCTTTCGAAAAATCTGAAGGTAAGGTGGGCGAGCATTCACTGTCTCAACTGGCAATCAGGTCTTCTGCTCTAGCTTCATCGACGCCTGTAACCATTAGCGAGATACGCATAGAGTTTACAGGCAGTATGAAACCCATTCTTCTACGGCACAAAGCAAACACTGAATCTTCCGAGACTGTGAAATCCGGCGTCTTGTTTAAGAAAACTTCATTGGTTGATGAATCGACCGTGGAAAAGGGACACGATCCTGACGATCCACCTACTCGACACACTTTGACAAACTATGAGGATCTTACTCTTAGTCCTGGGCAGGTTAAAGCTTTCGAGTTTGTCAATTTACTGCGAGAAGCGGGTGATGCAAAGGCTTTGAAAGTAACATTTTCAATTGCCTCGGAGCTTTTCGATTTTGATTATGTCCATTCATTTGACAGGCCTTCATTCCCTGAGATGTGGTATGGTGAACATGCAACAAAGAAGAAGATTGTTCGTGCCAGACCATCATCCATTCACGTACTTCCCAAACCACCCAAGTTGGAACTACGTATCCTCGAATTCCAGGAGCAGTATTACACAAATGAGCTCATCTACTTAAATCTCGAAGTGAAAAATGGAGAGGAAACCGATTCTATTGTAGACCTAGAAGCCCGTCTTCTTGGAGAAAACATTCCATCCAATATTGTCTTACGACGTCTCGATAAAACAGATTCACCAAGTGATACCGAATCTGAAGAAGACGATCATGAACTATCACTTGGTACTATTGCCAGTGGCTCCTCCATCACCGTGGAAATGGTCATCTCATCAATAGATCTACCGGCAGTCTATGATCTTAGCCTCAAAGCTTCATACAACCTTGTAACAGATTTGGAAACACCTATCTCACAAGCGATGTCAGCACAACTTTCAATACTGAACCCCTTTGAGGCTAATTATGATTTCTCTCCCCGAATTCATCCAGGTTCCTGGCCGAGCTTCTTTACCCATGATGAATCATTGGAAATCAGTCAAGATGGACAAGATAATGACCGTGAAGCCTTTGGGTTGGCACAAAAATGGTGTTTGACGACTCGCTTTGCTTCATTCGCAACGGAAGACGTAATTGTCGAAGATGTTGACGTCGAAATCCTCGGTTTACAAGGTGCCATCAAATGCTCTACAAAGCGACTAACGGCAATACCCGAAGGCGGCATAAAAATTAGTCCAAATGAACTCGAAGAAGCTCAATTCGATGCTTTTACGCAGAAGTACTCATTGGATGACCGAGGCACAGCTACTGTTGACTTATCACTCGTCATCAAATGGCGTAGAAATAAAGATGGATCGACGATAAATACATGTATAGTACCTGTCCCCAGACTCCTCGTCTCAAGTAGCGAACCAAGAGTTCTAGCTGCAGTAACCTATTCTTCGACTATCCCATCTATGATCCACTTCGATGTCACGATTGAAAATCCTTCACATCATTTCCTCTCATTCGCAATCACAATGGATCCTAGTGAACAATTTGCGTTTTCAGGAGTCAAACAGAGTACGCTGCAATTAGTTCCGCTTTCGAGAAGAACGGTCAAATTTAGATTATTGCCGACGGTTAGAGGGGAATGGATTGGTCCCATTAGGTGTGTGATTAGAGATAGGTATTTTCAGAAAGTGTTGAAGATTGCGCCGACGGAGGGCATGAAGAGTGACAAGGAAGGATTACTTATCTGGGTGCCGAGTGATGAGGAGTTTTGATTTGGGTATGAGGTCAGGGAGTGTATATCTTAGATGAAGAATTTATTGATTCGTTCTTATGGTGGATTTGTTTTGTTGTGTTGTTATTTGACTCGAACGTGTTTTCTCAAATATGATATTTGATATGTGGCACGATGTAGTGTTTCACGTCAACATTCATCAATAACAAGTCAAGTTCAGCATACTGCCTTTGAAGTTGAGCAAATTCCATTGCTTATAACTTAAAAGAGATAAACACTCACTTAATCACCACCAAGTCATTCGCATCTCCCTAGATAGAGCCCATTGGTGCAAATCGCAAAACCTCCAACTCGCCATTCCCTCCTCGCCCCCTCGCCCCCTCGCGACCTTATCTGCATCCTCTTCCTCACCTCGCTTTTCCAACCACCCCTCAATCCCATCTCCCACAACTCGATAGTGCAGCAGTAGAATCCACTCATTTCCAAATCAAAATAAAATAAATTAAATGGTTGTCCGTCTCGCCTCTCTATTATCTTTCACATATGACAGGGCTGCGGGACTTCGAATCGGATAATCATGCTGGCTGGCTGGGGTATTGATGTACCTGTCTGTGTAATGTAAGTGTAATGTAGTAATACTTGGTGTACTGGGGATGACTGGTGCTTAGATGGTTCATTGGGGGGTGAGAGCGTGGCGTCCTTGGACTTTGGATGCTGGATTTGTGGGGGGGTTGAGATTTTGAGAGAGGGATAGAGGGGGATGAAGTCATTATAGGATGGATGGGTTGGACGTAGATTATTTGTGGGGCTTAAAAGAGGGGGAGAAGCGAGGGAGGGGAGCGTGTTTCTTTTCAGTTTGATAGCTTTGATTGAGATTTATTAGGAGGAAGAGAGAAAGGAAGAAAATGAATATTATATCGAGATGAACTTTTTGTGGGAACTGAGAGATGCGATGCGATGAGACAGGATGGGACGAGATAATAGCGAGTATGTAGAATCTTTCTCTCTCTTAACAGTCTTTGCTTATTTGTCCTTGTATCTCTCAACCTATTCCCTGCATGCTACCTACATATACCTACCTATATCTGCTTGTATCTGCCCAAGATACAAATATGCAAACCAAAGCTCTCCAGACTTCACGAAACTAAAACCACTCTTCCCCATTCAACCCCCACCATTCTCTTTATACAAATCACTAGCCAGCCGCTATGATCCTAATCTTGCATTGCACATCTGACAAGTGTATATATGAAGAGCTTGCTAGATTTGGTTTCACATGAACAAATCCCGGTTTCGGTATTTAGCTTCAACTTGAAGAAGAGCGCATGATTTAACCTCTCTGCTTCATGCTTGCCTTCTTACATCTCTGCTTATACTTTCTAGGAGAGATGATTTCAGCCTAAAGCTAGCGCTCAGTAACAATCATGTTGCCGCAAGTGTTCATCCGTCCCGTTCACAAGTGCTTTCACGCTCGCATCGTGGAGAATCAATGTCCAGTTGCACTCTCCTCACCTCTCACTTCTTCAACTCTGCATCAGATACCGATTCACACATATGAGTACTGTAAGCTGCAAGTCCACTATGTATCCATGGATCCAATCTAATTCTCATATATACATCACACCACAACATAAACCACATCATACATCATACTTCATCTACTCTCCAAACATAACCACACCATTGTTTCATCCACCAAAACTACCATTCATCAAGACAACATGATATTCATCTCTAAACTCCATACCAATGATGCATTCGGTAAAATCAACCCAACGCCTCTGCTAAACTGCAAAACACTCAAATGCAACTAGTCAGCTATGAACCCAAATCCCCAAACAAAGCATCAATAACTTCATCTAACAGCGTAAATGTAAGATGTGCACTAAATTTATGTGTTAGTCTTATCTCATCTCATCTTATTTCATGTCATTTCATTCAATTTCATCACCACCATCCCCCAACCCGTCTTCCAGAAAACAGGAAAGAATAACACTTACTTCAGCCTCGGATTGTTGAACGTAGCAAATATCCTCCGGCTAGCCGCCTGGGCATTAACCCTCCCAACTACACTCCCCGCCAAATCCGGTATCAGCGTTGCCAACATCAAACTTGCTTCCTTTCTACTCTTGCTCTTTTCCCCCGTCGTCCTGGTCTTCCCTTCCACCTTCCTTTCTCCCCCAGGCCACATTGAATCTTTAAGTATTGAAATATACTTCACGATCATATCATCATGTATAAATCCTTTCACATTTTCCCTAACTTTTCTTTCTATCGTTCCACCTAAAAGCTGGTGAAGAACAACAACTACAGCACGACCACGCAACCAATTATTTCCACGATTAAGTTCGAAGACTTCGAGAAAGATATCGCAGATAGGTTTTACGAAGGGTTCTAATTCTTTATCTTCGAAGGCGTTCAGTTCTGCTTCTGCTTCGGCTGCTGTTAGAGGGTCCTCGCTTATTGCTGAGGGCATGTTGATGAGTTGGTTGGTTGCTGCCGATAAGAGATTTTGTCCTGCGACCGAAAGTTGATCTAGCACTGGAATATTTCCTAAAATATCTTCCATTCCATCTGTTACTGAGTTATAGAATCTTGTCATGATATCCTTCTTATTGTCGATGGCATTTGGGTCTTCTAGTTCTGGAGCCAAAGCACTTTGAGAAAGAAATGCGCGCAACTCTCGACTTCGACATACATCTGGTAATAGAAGAATTTCGCGAAGATATTTTTCCAATGCCGCACGTCGCTTTTGAAGAAAGTCACCCTGTAACTTCATAACCATCCTCCTACGAGGAAAATCAAGATGTCCTACTGATGGATACTTGATTCTCAATCGTTGATGAAGTTCGTGAAATTCGCTGTAACGTCGAGTGACGGTCCAATTTGCAGCTGGCATTTGTTCTCCGGCTTTTCTTTGTACTTCAATAACGTAAACGGCATACTCTCGGCCGTCATCCTCTTTGCCAACTACGATCGATTTGATTTTGATTGTGGAACGTCCATAAAGACTATTGTCACTCTCTTGGATAACATATTGCTGCCTCTGAAGTTCCTTGCGACGAATCTCTCTTTCCAAACTAGCCTTTGACTTTCGCAAAATTCTAAGCTCGGCTGTATTGTTTGTGAGTTCAGCTTTTCTTGTTAATGAATCAACTACAGCATCTTGAGCTATAAGTCGATCGATATCAGTAGTGAGAAGAGTGATGGCCTCTGCTAGACCTAAATCACCAGGAGCTGCCTCGTGGACTTGATCTTGGTTATCTTCATCGTCGTCTTTCTCGGGATCGTCATGTTCGTCAGAAAGAAACCTTTCTTCATCCCCAAACAGATCGTTATCTGTAAATACACCAATTCTAGACGATGTATTTACAAGTCCAAGAGATGCTATACTTGGCTTCTCAGTTCGTTCGTGTCTGTCAGCCCCTTTACCATTTTCTAGTCCAAATAGATCCGCTCGCTTATGATCACTTGAACTCCTGTTTGAGATGTCGTTCGACGTGGAATGAACGCTTGGAACTGGTGAATTCGGGGAGTCATTAGGGCCGAACAATGAGCTTCGAATATCATCAATGTTAGGCTTATCTTCCATGATCGTATTCAACGCTGCTTCCATGGCTTGCACAACATTGTTGTCTGGAACAATCACGCCAGGCTCTTGATCAAGACTCATTATTGAATTTGCCATTGCATCGCTATCCAGGTCATCATCTTCAAATAAGGGGGTTTCCTCATCTAGAGAGGCTCGAGAATTCGACATAGAATCTGGTTGGTGGGTGGTTAAATCAGTGAAAGACATGGCAGTCCGACGTAAATCTGACCTCTTTGGAACCAATTTTGATGAAGCCCTCGAGAAAGAAGGGGACCGTGTGTTGACTGTCATGGTAGTATTTGATCTGGGAGCTATTGGCGGTTTGCGCGTTGTATTCTCCAAATTAAGTGACGGTGCTGGAGAAGGTTGGCGAACTTTTGAAGCTTCTTGGGATGTGAGACATTTGTAGAAAAGATCTGATCTTTTAAAATGTGGGAAGAATTTGTCTTGCATCACTTCCAGTGCAGAAGTTTGAGCACGTAAGATAGCTCTTCTAGCCATAAAGTATTGCTTTGAAGTTGCCTTGTTACCCGCCCTGAGAAACTCCTGGACAATATGTTTTGAGGTATCCGGGACTTTGAGTTCTGGCTTAGAAAGATACGCATCATTTATCTGCGCAAGATCCGTTCTATCGGCATCAGTCCAAGGGGCAATAGTAGTCGGGACTTCTTCGTCTTCTGCACCATCATCCTCGAGAGGATTTCGAAATCCATCAACTACAATCCAAAACTGTACAAGAGACATACAATTCTGCCTGTCCATATATTCCATGAAATACGAAAGACCAGAAGGATCGTGTAGGAGATCCACAAGTGAAGCATTTTCGAGCTTTGATGCTTGAACACCATTACGACCTGGTTGCGAGACCTGAGCCCCACGATCACCTGTGGCAGCCAATTGGTTAACCCTTTCATCCAATATCCTCTTTCCAATATCAAGCCGTCGCAAGTATACCGGATCTTGTCCATCCTTCAAGGCATCTCGCTTGAATTGACTGGACACCTCACTTCGAAACCTCCTGGCGTCCGACAAGTTGTTCGTCTTCCTAATCGCGCGAATGAATTTTTCAAATCTCCTTTCATGATCTCCTGGTGACAATCTTGGAAATTGCGCAGTACGATTCGATTTAGGAGCAGGTGATGCATGCTCATCTAGTGCAGCTCGAAGTTTTCGCACAGTTGATCTATCTTGAAGCATAGAGCGTCCCTATACTGCGTTAGCACAAATCTCGAAATTCCTGATAATCCGGGATGTATACATATGCCTCCATTATCTGATTCCACATATCCGGATCAGAAAGCATTTGCATTATGGGGAAAAGAACGGCGCAAGCCACCAATTCTCTGATCAAAACTCCTACCGCACGACTCCCGATAGCACTCTCTGGTAGGATCTCTGGCAACAGTTTTTGAGTCAAGTTTCTCAGATATTCTTGTTGTACCAGCTTTGTATCCGAGAAGGCCAAAGATGCCGCAGAATGTAGTTTCCCATCATTATATTTCGCCGCTATCGCAAGGTCTAACTCATCAGATTCCGTAACGCTTCGATTTAAATTCTTGCCTCTGATAGCAACCTCCGCATTGTAGAATTCCTTAAAGTGCCCTGTCAGAATAGGTACAAAACGAGTGGTCACAACCTCCACCAAATCTATATCCAGTAATCGATCCCGCAGATTGACAAGAGCCAATCTTATCGTCTTGTCGACCTCATTGGTAAATGACGGGTTCCTGCTAATACTCCCATACCACGAAGCCACAAAATCGCGAAGTATAAGGTCCAAGAAGTCGTCGAGAGCGCATGATACCATAAAGGAGTCTGGGACCAATGGCTTTCGTACATGCATTTGTCGTGTGCGTAACGCGGCTATTTCCTTCTTCCATTTCGTCGCTGCCAGAAATGCAGGTCCTTTTGGTCGGCGCACAATATGCTCTTCTCCGTATTGGGAACCTCTAGATGTGAGAAGTAGCAAAGCTATGAGCCCGACGATGGGTACAATCAGTCCTGCGACAAATGCATATCCAATCCAGCGCAAGGTCGGAATCCAATTGGTAGCAAATCCCCAAGCAAAAAACACGGCGATACCAGCTAAGATCACATCCCGACGACTCAGGGCCATAATCTGTAGAGGGCGATTGTATTTATGAACAGCATTTTTGGTGGGAACTTTTTTGGAAGCTCTAATAAGGTCTCACAATGGTTGTAGCTTTCGGCTTTCAGGGTCTTCGCGTAATCTTTCCATTCCATTTCACTACACCATGACCAGTCACGGTCGATGTGCATATTATTCTTTTCACAATGGGAAATGTAGACATGATTTTCGAATTTTTTGTTCATTTGTTTTCTCTATGTAACCTTTCATACTCGCAAATCTCGTCGGGAGTAGATTAATCATAAAGTCCCATTGCCTGGCTTCTATGGTCATTTTTGTGTAAATGATGTCCCCTCTAGATATTTTGATATCTTCTTCGCCCCTCTTTTACCAAGGAGGATCTTCCAAACGCTTGAATAATGCAACAAATTTTGGTCCATTATTCCTCGTCACCTTCTTTCCTTCTTCAGTCTCCGTTCTCATTATGTTGACACATTCATCTGCTTCTTGCTCTTCTTCTGCGACGCGCTCAAAAGTAGGATGTGCGTTGAAATGTGTAACCATCCAATTGTGGAGGTCTTCAACATCGGTGATAGTATATATGATTCCTCCCGGTCGAACGACATAAGCATACTCAGCAGCTAATGTGGTCGACACAATTCTGGCCTTGTGCTTTCGTGCTTTGAAATGAGGATCTGGAAAGCAAAGGAAAATCTTTGAGAGTTGATGTTTCTTAAAGAAATTTGGCATAAACTTCATGGTATTGGCTCGTATGCATGAAGCATTTTGAAATAGACCAGATTCTTTTTCTTGAACCCTTAGAGCTTTAATTCGTTCTTGTACATATTCTGTGACTTGTGCTCGAATCTCCATACCTATTATGGAAGATTAGAGTCGTGTGAAGCGATTGCAAGGAGTGATTCGTACCAAGAATTAAAGAATTTGGTAATTTGGGAGCTAAAGCTACTGTCAAACCACCAAATCCGCAACCAATATCTGCAACTTCAACATCTTGCTTCAGCTTCTTGAGACTGCTAGAGTCTGAACCAGTCGAAGGTTCTTCTGTTCCTTCAGACGCCGCTGCGGACTCTGCGTAGGCGGGGTAATGCGAAGCCCAATCCATCTGAGCTGGGGAAGCGGGACTAATACCAATTAATGACCCTTCCTACAATGACAATTGCAAGCGTACGTACTATGCCAGGCGATGGTCCGAGAATGGATTTGCATGCGCTCTCTGTCTGTAGAACTTCTTCTTTGGCAATTCCTTACTCTCCTCGCCATTTTCTCTCGCAGTTCTATAATCCTCCCTCTTCTGCTTTTTGTTTGGCGGCCCTGCCATTGTGATTGTAGAGCTTCTAAAGTTTCTTGACAGTCAATGGGATCTTCTTTGATATAATGGAAAAGTGAGTGTCCGAAAAGATGGGAGGCTGTGGTTGTAGTTCAAACGAGGCTTTAGCATGACGGAAAAGCTCAAGGCTGAACTTTTTTTTTCGCATGGGACATCAAATGCACAAGATAAAATGTTAGTGGGTGGTGGATTTTGGAATTCTATTTTAGTCCCATTTAGTTAATAAGTTTTACGGATTTTATGGATTTTTAGTATTATTTTTACTAAATTGCTAAACCCCTGTCAAGCTACCAGGTAAATGTGATTGACACAATGATTGATTCCTACCCCTAGTAACCTTAATCGTCATCTTGGGCCACCGCAGCAACCTTACTCTGATTGCGATAACAACATTGTTCTTCCCCAGAATATAATATTGATATATCGAAACATTGTGAAGGACGACCTCGAATAATTGCAACAAACCTCTAGAATTCCATCAAGGGATGAGGTCGACATTCGTTACTCATTCCATTACTCGAATTCAGCTCTTGGCTAGCGGCTGATACAGTTGCATACAAGCTCTGTAGGTATGTGCTTGTACCATAAGCATTGAATGAAGGATTTAAGCCATTCCATCCCTCATTCTTCATTTTTTCTCAACACCGTCTCTCCATTCCTCCAAAATTCGATATATCGATATGTGAAAGGACCGACCATTCATTTTTTACTCCCACATCACTCTGATTCGAGGGGCTCGTACTTGGCGACTACATCTTTACCAACAACAACCATTTCCTTACAGCTTCCGGAGAGAAACACGAACTGTGTACGAATTCTCAGCGTCATCGCCTATTCAATCGTTTAACGTCACCGAGAGACCTTTTGATCTTCGTTCAATAGGAGTCTTTTCATATAACATGCCGTGGTTCTCAATTCTTCCTGAAAGTTTAGCGTTTGTCGAAGTGTGGGCTAGAAACACGTTTGTAGGTATCTGGTGCTAAGTACTTCGATCACTGCACTAACATCATACATAGTTTGTGCTGGGTATACTGTGCATAGGGCCCTGGCTATTAACTCTCCTCTTCGATATTTTCTTCTACCTTTTCCGCTTAATACACCATGAAATGCCTTATTTTGGTGGGAGAGCAAGAGATAGACCACGACCGCGTGCACCGAGCTTGAGCGAACGACCGAATGGCCAAGGACGACCGAGAATCTTGACAATGCCTTCAGTGAATGGGGCAGCCAATATAGCAGAATTATTAGAGGAAACAGCCGAGGGGATGAAGAAGGGAATAGAGGAAGCAGCGCAGCCACGAAAAGATAGTGGCGCGATAGTAGACGATTGAACAGCAAACAACTTTTATGGTATTATAACATGATTTTAAGACAATCTTTCGAGGACCTTAATAAGATCACCTGTGACACCCATTGCTGTCACATCTCCTCCAGCACCAGCTCCTTGAATGATCAAAGGATTGGATCCATATCGCTTTGTGTAGAAGCTAATGATGTTATCACTTCCCTTGAGGGCAGCAATTGGGTGAGATTTATCGAATTTCTCCAAACCTACCTTCACCTCCTTCTTTGCGACATCGATACTACCAACGAATCTTACAACCTTGCCCTCCTTCTCGGCGGCAACCTTTGTTTCCTCCATCTGGGAATCGAACTCTGGCAACTTTTGAAGGAATTCCTCTCCACTTGAAACACTCTCCAATTCCTTAGGGATCAAGCTTTGGACTGGGAATGAAGTTGGAGATTCAACCTCGAGACCTGCCAATCTTGCCAAGATTGTCAATTTTCTGGCGACATCCAGACCGTTCAGATCATCTCTTGGATCTGGCTCGGTATAACCCAACTCCTTTGCTTTAGCAACCTCGGAAGACCACTTTCCTCCCGAACCTTCGGTAGGAGCGAATGAGTTGAACAAGAACGACATGGTACCGCTGAAGACACCTTCGATTTTAGTGACGGAATCACCTGTGTCGACCAATTCCTTCAAAGTAGAAATGACTGGCAATCCAGCACCAACCGAGCTCTCATGGTACACCTTAGCACCAGATGATGAAGCTGCGGAGAAGATATCCTGCCACAATTTATATGATCCAGAAAACGCCTTCTTGTTGGGAGTGACTATCGAGATTCCTTTGGACAAAACTTGTGGGTATGCATCTGCGACATCTTGCGAACTTGTGTTGTCGACAAGGACGACCTTTGCAGGTGCAGCTGCTAAGTATTCAATGATCTTTGGTAAAGAGAGTGGTTCTTGTGTGGAGTCTGCGAGTGTAGTTGAGAGGTTGGAGTATGAAAGCGGTGTGTATTTTGGACTGTAGAGAACTTTCTTGCTTCTTGAAACGAAGATGAGGGATATCTTGGATGAAGTAAATCGTTGAGAAAGAGCTTCAAGTTGAGACAGAAAGCATTTTCCTACACCACCAGCACCTAATCCAGTATTAGCTAATTGGAGCTCCTATTAAGCTATCAAAGATTAGAGATTAATACCAATGACTGCAACGTAAATTTCCTTAGCAACCATATTGACTTGACTTGTAGGTGATTGAGATTGAAGATTGATCAATTGCGGATTGTTTTGTCTTGAATAAGGTTCGATGTCTTGCTCGTACTGAAGAATCGAAATGTTATGAATAATGAGCAATCACGAAAGATTGTAAGTGGTGGGGTTGTTTCCATGCACAATAATCCGATCTCGCACATGCTGATACCCCTCTCTATGATATATCCACCTTGCTGCTTTCCATTGGTCAATTATAGATGGACGAGGCCGTGATTTTCGAGCTCCCCAGATTCCCTCAGCCTTACGAGAATATACATCAAATCCATGATCGCATTACCTCCATCTCTCCTCCAAACACAACAGCGATAATTCCTCCAAAATGTCCAACGACCCTAATAACCTTTACAATTTCAAGAAACCTAAACTCCACTCTTCTTCTGCTAAAGAATTATCCTCTTCCACAAGCCTAGCATTCTCCTCGACTCTCTCATCACTCCTCGCTTCTCAGACACAGGAGTCTTCATCATCATCCACGACCCGCGGTCGTCCCCGGCCTTCCAAAACCAAAGAAGACATCTTCAAAACACACAACAAAGGAACCAAGAAACGCGCCGCAAAAGATCTAGAAGATGACGAGGATGGAAATACATATACCCAGATTCGAAAGACTGGCCAGGGGGAAAGAATAGACGATAGTACACTTCACAGGAGTAAAAAACGACTTGCTGAAAAAGCAAAGATTTATTCGCGGTTAAAGCGCGGCGATAACGATAGACTTGCAAACGGAGATGGAGATGGGAATGAAGAAGCAGAAGGACTTGTAGATTTCGATCGCAAGTGGGTTGAAGGAGGTGAAAAGGATGAAGACTCCGATAGCGATGATTCTTTTGGCGCCGGCGCCTCAAACGCAGAAGATAACCAACTGGTCGAATATGAAGATGAATTTGGTCGTCTCCGCCAGGTAACCAGAAAAGAAGCGCAGCGTCTTGAGCGCCAACGCAGAAATGCCCTCCTCGGCGCAGAAGAACTAGAGCGGATGTCCGCTCGTCCTGCACAACCCTCTCAACTCATCTACGGTGATACTATTCAATCGTCCGCTTTTACATCTACACTAGATTCCGAAACCGCAGAGAAAATGGAGGAGCTCGCGAAAAAGAGGGATAGGAGTGCGACGCCGCCGGAAATGAAACATTATGAGGCGGATAAGGAGGTGAGGAGTAAAGGACAAGGGTTTTATAGTTTTTCGAAAGATGAGGAGATGAGGAAAGAGGAGATGGATAATTTGGAAAGGATGAGGAAGGAGACGGAAAGGGGGAGGAGGGAAAGAGAAGGGCTAAAGGAGAAGAGAAAGAGAGAGATTGAGGAGAGGAGGAGGGTGTTGGGGGAGAAGAGAGCGAAGAAACAGGCGGATGCTTTTCTGGAAGGGCTCGGCGATGTACCGACGCCGACGCTGACGGATGGAAATGAATGAAAGGAGCGAGGAGTGGTGTTGATGTTCTACGTCATCACACATACTTGAGCTATGATTTATATCTCGTCATTTGGTGGGAAACTTCGGACTTGAGCATCGAGTGCTCTGAGAAAATACCGGGTCAGGAACACGAAAATTGTAGACATAGAGAGATAGGAACCATGATACCCCAAATTATTGACATTTAATTTACCAAACCCCCTTAAAAAATACCATACCATCCCTCTAGATAAACCTTTCAGAAGAATCAACACATCACTGTCAATACATCAAGAGTACTCATTTTGAACCAAAATCATGTATCTCATCAGCTAACATACAACCCTACATATCAATATTACATCTAGGCTCCCAAAATTCCTCCAGCCTGCAAAGAACATCGCTTCTTTTCTTTTGTAATCCGTCCGTCCAACCAAAAGCCCAAAAGGTATATGAATACATCGCCATCCCTAATCGCCAGCAAGAACATTAATTGAAGCTTCACCATCCACTTCATCAATTAACGCTTCAGCAAATACTTTTTGTCCCACTTGATTTGTTGAGACATAGCAACGTCTAGCAGCCATTCCACTTTGACAATCCTCGGCTCCATGTTTCCCGCCTTGGCCATCTCTTCAAACTTCGAATAGAGAGCTTGTTCAGGTCTCTTATCGCTGCTAATCAAGTAAACTGGTTCTGGAGGTCCATCATCTTCTTCCGGCTTGGTAGGTTTGATAGTTGGACGTCCTTTAAAAGTACCAAAAGTAGCTCCGTTGACTTCTGCAATTTCTTGATAAGTTTCAATGCCATTGTCGATGTCGACGGTACAGTATATTGGAATTGTGTTTAGAAGTCGACCTTTGTTAACCCTCGCACGTTTCAAAGTATCCTTCAACTTGACATTGTGCTTCTTTTCGTTTTCCGCATCTACCAATGGAAAGTCCTCGACGTCCAGCATCTTTCCGGCTTTGATACAAGCCTCAATGTATTTCTCTGATACGACGGTAGGTCCATGTGCGAGACCGACAAGAAATTTCCTAGTTCGAACCATTTTGGGTGCAGCCATAATGTTGACTTTTCCATAACCAGTCCACAGAGAGATACCTAGACTACGTAATTTTTTCTAATGAATGTTAGTAATGGCTGTGACATGATAAATAGATCAACTTACAGTGTCTGTATCCTCCTTGGTTGGCGCATCTGGATTGGACCAAGCCTTGTAACCAGTAACAAGCATGCGAACTTGCACTTCTGGTTTGGATGCAGTTTTCGCCTTTTTGGATGGACGAACATCAACCTCCTCGCTACCACTATCACTATCCTCATCATCTTCTTGATGTTTTACCAGTGGACTCGAATTACGTTGCAAATCTCGTTCCTTCTCGATTTTATTCGCAGCTCGATCACCCCCAAATACGTGTCCTTTTCTTTTCTTCTCTAATTCGTACTTTGCAATATCGGGGGCCATTTGATGAAGAGCATCGATTGCTTTATTCTTAGCACTTCGGCTACTTGTCGATGAAGGGGTATCATTTTCTTTGCCTAAAGATGTGCGCTTCTTGCCAACCGGTGTAGAAACATTCGTAGAGACTGTAGAGTTTGTTGAAGTTCCTTTGCCTTTGCCTTTAGGTTTCGGCGGAGGTGCAATAACTTCAGCTTCCTCGTCTTCAGTTTCGCCATCCATATCGTGATCTCCATCTCCATCTACATCCCGATCTCGAATTGTCAAATTTTTCATTTTGGACGGCTTTGGACTGTTTGGACCTGGTGTAGGATCTCTAGGAAAGTATTTCTTCTCTAAGGCCTTTTGATCAAATTGAGTTTGTCCAATAACCTCACCCAGATTTGTTCTTGGAGGGAAATGAATATAGCGAGGGTTCGTTAATATCTGAACCTCGCACTTGGCATAGCTCTCTTCAAGCCAAAGGTGGTTGATCATGTTGATATTCCATTCAGCAGCCGCATTACACTTCTCACTGGCCTTTCGAGCGGTGATCAGATGTGTATTATCTTGCTTCATGCTTTTTGTAAATTCGCCACCAGCAGCATTTACCAAGTTTTCAAGGTAGATACGTGCCTCTCCACCATAATTGGAGAGAGTTATCTTGTAATTCTCGAAGCCCGGTAGACCTCCTTTCGGAATAGGATAGTGAAGAAGTCTTCGGGTGGGATTTGTCCATGTATTATGAGCAATCATATAGTAAAGCCATGAAAGATTACCCACGTGAGTTGAAGCTGATCGAGAGGCAATTACATAATTTCTACCCTCCCGGTAATTACAAACAAACATATCAGCTTGACGTACTGAGTTTGTAATCGTACCTTGGCCATGTTCGACGAGATCCGAAAGTAATCTGGTAAGTCGACTTCCAAGGTCCAGGTCTTTAGACAACATCACCTTCTTATCCTTGAAAACATCCAGTTTACGTTGTATAGGGGAAGCAGTTGGAGTCTCGAGCATATCTGAGTGCGCTGTAGTGGCACCTTCAAGTCTAGAGGAGGAAGGTATTGGCAGACTATCTTCGGGATTCAAAAGGAATATTTCGGGATTTGGGAGTAAATATGGTCGTTCGTCTATGCGCTTTCCTAACTTCAAGCAATCATCAAACCTATGTTTGATTAGTTGAGAATACGTGACAGAGTAGAAACACTTACCACTGTGGAAGAACGATTTTGCATTTTAGTCCCTTCTCCTTCGCCGCCTGACACTTTGGATGGTCCATACTAAGAGCACAAATATGAGTGACCAATTTTGTTAAGCTATTACTTTCCATTCCACCCATAGCACATGTAGCACCAATTATCGCAACTTTATCGCCCTGTGGAATATCTGCGCATGTAAGGTGGACATTGGAAAAGATATATCGTTCATCTGGTGTGTATGGACGAATTGGTGCTTGTCTGCGTCTGCTTAAAGATTGTGTAACCCATTCAGGTGTAATGACTGGTACAAGCAAGAGACCTGCTTTATCGTAACATGCGAAGTCGGTTGTGGTAGAGATGATATGGGTAACTTCCTCTAAGTTCATGCCATCGTCTGACTTCTTAATTTCTGCTGAAGCACCATTATCCTCAAGAATTTCTCTCAACTGCCAAATTGTGTCAGCACACGCATGAAACATCATGGATGGTCATTGTGAGGTATACCTGTCTTGCTTGAGGTATTGGAAGTTCTTCGCTCAAAATGATAGTGATAGCACAGCTATCGAAGAGGGGGAGGGGAACGGCGCCACTTTCTACTTCAGTCATATTGAGATACAAATCCTCATGCACAATAGAAAGAGTTTATGGCATGTAGCAAGTGCAACGAATTGACGAGGGCCTTGCTAATAAATACTGCTACAATATTTGCTTGTTGCAATGTTGAAATTGTGTTTGATCTATAAAATCGACAAACGCGGATTGATGCGCGTTTCTAGAATCACGTACTTTAAAGAAACGCGCTAAAATGACAAGGGTTAACTGATTGTTTTTGACAGGTAATCACGTGTGAGCTTGAATCTAGGCGTGTACTGTTTCCCGCCTTTGTTTTTCACATATCGCATAAAACTTCCTTAATAGGAAATCTTTGTTTTTTAAGATATATCGAGATGTTTCAACCAAATGATAATTGGTTAATTATACTAAAAACTGCTAGATGATTCCCGCTTCCCCCTTTCCCGCTAACCTAGTGTTACCGGCCGGGGCCGAGGTTTGTGATGCATCCCAGCTTGGTGCTCAAGTCTCAGTATCTTTCCTTCTCCGTCAATATACTCTGATCTTCACTTCATTATTATATATCACTCAATCCAGATCAAAACGTTTGATATACACCATCCTCTTTGCTGTGCCTTCAAACTACATATATACATCCTTTGTATCCCACCAAATAAGGGTTCTCCCCCACAATTACCCCATCATGCACTCCACAGTCTTTGAGGTAAAGGAACACATTCTCGAATGCCAACACATTCGGGAATACCCTCGTGCCACTTCAAATACTCAAGAAGATGTACTACATCTAGCAATCAAACAATACATACCTCGAGATAACCCGAATCCACAACCAGGAGATGTAACTATAATTGGTGCTCATGCGAATGGTTATCCGAAAGTATACTTATCTCATGCGTTTGGATGATTCCACAAGCTAAACATGTATAGGAGTTGTATGAGCCATTATGGGAAGACGTTCATGCACGCGCAAAAGCCAATGGCTTCAAGATACGAAGTATTTGGATCGCAGATTTAGCTCATGAAGGTGCCAGTAGCGTTCTGAATGAGCAATTATTGGGAAATGATCGTACGTGCTAGTTCTCTTGGTAGACAGATTAGACTGTTTTTGTTCTATTGTAACGATTTCACTTAAGATTCAGAAATGTAAGCCTTCGAATCCCACAAGTGTGTGTTCTACAAGTGTGACTTCTACAAATGTGGGCGGAGGGGCGTGCAAGTCGCACGCACAATAGTCGATTTCTTGACATAGATTGAAATCCCTACTAGGGTCTTTACACGCAAACTCGAAACACAGTTCATATATACCCCTGACATCAGAGTTCTCTTTCATTTACTTAAATTGACTTGATTCTATGAATCGTTATTATACCAAAGGTTATCTAACACCTTCCAGCATCATGGATAGATCATGCCCGGGATCTCCTCCATATGGTCAATACCTACCGTTCCGAAATGCCTCTCCCCATAATTGGAATCGGTCACTCCCTCGGCGCCAACATGCTCACCAACCTTTCTCTCATGCACCCCCGTCTTCTAACCACCCTCATAATGCTCGACCCCGTAATCCAGCAATATGCATCTACCCCCTTTGGTACTATCTCACCCGCCCAACTCTCCACCTTCCGTCGCGACCTCTGGCCCTCCCGTGCCGCTGCCGAAGCTTCCTTTCGAAAATCAAAAGCATACTCAAAATGGGATTCCCGCGTCCTAGACCGCTGGTGTCAATATGCCATCCGCTCAACCCCAACTCTCATCTACCCCAATGAGCCATCAGGCAGTACAACCCTAACCACAACCAAACACCAAGAATGCTTCTCCTTCATGCGTCCATCTTGGGAGGCCTTTTCCGAAGATGGGAAAACTGTTATCCGTCCAGACCTCATCCCAGATTTACACGAGACCAGTCCAGCGAAATATCCTTTGTATCGCCCAGAACCAATTAATACACTTCTACGACTTCCGCAACTTCGTCCCTCGGTTCTTTATATCTATGGTGCTACAAGTAACGTCTGCAGTCCTCCTTCTCGCGTTGAAAAATTATCTATGACGGGCACTGGACACGGAGGGAGCGGAGGGGCTAAAGAAGGAAAAGTTAAAGAAGTCGTGTTGGAAGGAATAGGTCATTTGGTGGCGCAAGAAGCAACACAGGAATGTGCAGATGCTTTGACTCCCTGGATAGGACAAGAGCTAAAGAGGTGGAAAAGAGAACAGGAAGAGTATATACAATGGACTAAAAAGAGCTTGATTGAGAAGCAAACGCTTTCCGAAGAGTGGAAAAAAAGAGTTGGGGGACCACCGAAGAGAGCGGGGGGGGAGAGTGAGGGGAGCAAGTTGTGAGGTGTGAATCAGGAATTTGTGGCGGTAGAATTTCAGATTAGAAGTATAACTAGATTATCTAGATCATAAGCGTTACCATAACTACATTTTTTTCTAGGCTTTGCCAGAGTGATATCAATAGTTCCACTTTAGACGAGAACACATTTGTACCCCATAGACAGTTACACAATTGCAGTTCAATTAACCTCAGTTGATAGATATCATGGTCAGATATCATCATTTCCCTAAAATAGCTTCAAGCGACCTAACACCTACTTCATTCCCCCAAACAAGTATCTTATCACTCCAAGCCCCCCTCCCCCCAAAACCCCCAAATCCATCAAATACCAACGATAGTCCATTCAGATCTCTTCATTCGTTTACTACGTGCTATGTAGGTAGGTATATCACCTGCAACGTGCATCTCCAAACTCAGTATAGTATTGTACGGGAATCCCGCACGCTACAGATATGGGATGACGAAACAGGAGGAAGAAGACAGGCAAGCAAGTATATCGGGTGAGTGAATCATAAGCTTTTTGTATATCTCCATAGCTAGTTAGAACACATCTTTGTTTTAGGTCGCTCGCTCATCAATCATATAGGAATCTATATAAAAACCATCTTCCCATTCCCTCTCATGACTTCTCTTCACTTCACTTCACTTCGCATCATATCATATCATATCATATCATATCGTATCGTATCGAACTCGTCAGTAGTCACATGTGGTTGAAAAGTAACTCATGGATTATCAATATGTAAATGTAAAGATCACACATGCATTCCAGCAATGCCATGTAATGTAATACAATGTGGCGATATTCCTAATTCACGAAAGAACTCCAATCCAACGCAACGTCCGTGTAAAAACCACCGAATTCCTAATCCTATTTCCATGTAGCACTAGCGTTCCTCATTCCATCTCTGAATCAGATGAGATGAGATGAGCAATCAAACCCATCCGAATACCGAAACCCATTGTAAAGTCATCGTTAAATCATCTCTCTGCCCCAATACCCCAATGCCTATGTGAAATGATCAAAAATTCAACCCCAAACCCCATATCAGACTACTGTTCCATCCTCCCCGCCAACCCCCTCCAAAAATTACACCTCGCAACCAACCCCCCGTCAATCTCCTCCATCGCAGTTACATTAGTTTCGATCTTCATCCTCCTCAGCTTCCCCCCGGCTGCACTCGCCTTGCCCAAATTTTCCCAATGCGGCGCCCCCTCCTCCTTCCCCCGATTTGGATCCAGCTCCCTCACAAACCCAATCCAATACTTCATCGTGACCTCCACAACCTGTCGATTGTAACTCAGATAACTGCCTCCATCTCCGGTCTGCGTATTCCCGGGTCCGAAAATGGCGGGGAGTTCGAAGACGTGTGGGACGCCGAGACCGTTGGAGATGTTTTCGGCGTCTTGGACGTTGTAGCGGTAGAACCAGACTTGGGTTGCGGAGTTGAAGGTGGCGAGGTGGGTGGAGATGAAGAGGGCGGGACAGACAAAGGTTGTTTCGCCATAGGCTGCGGAGGCGGAGGGGAAATATGCGTTGTGATTTGGGAGGGGCGTGGTGAGGGGGTATTGTGTGTTGATGGAGTCGAGATCTGCGGAGGTGAGACCGGGATAGTTGTTTTTGAAGAAGGTGGATATGTCGTTTGGTGAAGCGGCATTTGGGGCGAAGACTGAACCTTCATTTGTCACGTCTATGTGTTAAAATGATCAGCATGTATCCCTGTGAAAGTAAGAGAAGATATAATAACAAACCTCCAAACATAATGGGCAAATCAACAGACAACCCCTTTTCAAAAAGAACATAGGGATAATCTCTTATGAAATCCCCATCAATAGCTGGCGTCCAATAAAATATCGGACTTCCACTCTGTCCAGGATATGGAGACGCAACATTAGCCGCTTGAAGAACCGCTGTACTCTGAGTTCTTAAGCACGCTAGTGCATCATCTGCTGATCCGCAACCAGCGGAATTCGCGTAACGATCAAATTGCCATTCTAATTCTGGTACGAGGGGTTGTGTGGGAAAGAAAGGGGATTCGCCAATTGCACCGATGAAGAGGTTATCATTTCTGCCTCCACTTTTGTAGAGTTAGTGAAAGCCTATATTGGTAGATGTTTAGACTCACTACGCAGTAAGATGAAGCGCGACAGAACCACCACCGGCAGAATCTCCATGAATTACCACATGATCCGGATTACCACCAAACTATACTTTCGTTAACATCTATCAGTCAATCGACTATTTACACACACCTGAGCAATATGATCTCGAACCCAATGTAGCAAAAATCGTTGATCAAGAAGTCCGACATTTAAATCACCATTCTCTCTCACTTTCTCGCTTGTCAAAAATCCAAATGATCCAACTCTATAGTTAAAATTGACAAAGACAATCTCATTATTCGATGTGTTGACTACTGTCGAGCCATTAAAGTTGGCATTGGAATTAGAGATATATCCACCTCCTTGTATAAAAACCCATACTGGAAGTTTGGAGGCCGGTGTAGCAGTACTCGGTGCCCACACATTAACGAAAAGACAATCCTCCGATTGTGAGGAGGTGGGACCATTATTTGTAGCGAGACAAATCGGTCCAAACTACAAGAGAATATTAGTGAACATCAATTTTAACATGTGATCCATTGTATACCGTTTGAGCGTTTTGAACACCATTCAAGCTTTGAGGTGGCTGAGGAGCGCGGAATCTTAAATCATCAACAGGAGGAGATGCATATCGCATTCCTAGGTATTGAGTGATTCCTGAGCTTAATAGGGTACCTTGATATTGAGCATATCCTAGATCTACAAGCGATGTTTGATGTTTTATTCTAATTTGGATTGGTGATGAGATAGCGGTTGTAACAAGGTAGCAGACCGTGATTGACAGTCTGAGTAACATATTGAATAGGTGCGGAAGTGTAGAATGTTCAGGATGTTTGTCCAAAGGGAGCCCAAGCAGACCGAGATGAAAGGTAGTGGAACTGCGCCAGCGTCCGTAAGATTCGATGGGGATGGAGAAGTCGGTTGAAGACTGGCGTAATATGGTGATTCAGGAAGTTCTTTAGATGGGAAAGTTGAGGCTCGAGGAGAGGAGTAGTTTGAGGGGAGATCACCTGCTAGATGAATCTAGACACGTGGACATGCACGTATGGGTGATATACAATATGTGAATAGCGACGATATGAGACTTGTATCGATAATTAGGTGAGAACTATGATGACAAGCCCTTGATTGCTCAATATCTTTACACCGCCACATCCATACAGCCAATTGAGAAATATTCCAGAATGGTGATAGTAATTTGGAAAGTCTATACTAGCAAACATTTCAAGAGCTATCCCATCAAGTATATAAGCCACTAGCTATACCAAAGTTTCTGAACACACACAAAACACTTCTCATAATATTGAATAATTAAAGTAGCACTTGCTATAACCCTTGTACTGTACATGTAGCTATACTTATAGATCTATACAATCCATTCGATTCACGCATTCCACGTAAGAAGAAACACCAACAAACCTAAATCATCCCATCTCAACGCACATCATTTTAGATACCTGGAACTAAAATTGGCGAACTCGGCAATCATGAAGACTGAACATAACACGATGGCGGGTGATCATATCCGTGTCGGGAGCGGGAAAAAATCAATATTGAATCATGCCGCATGAACGAACGAACCATTTAACCTAACCTTATGCATGCGGGAGCTAACGCGACGGATCTCGCAATTCAGCCAAGCAAACCCCGGCGAGTCGAAACAAGTCTAGAGAATCCGAAATGGAAGAATGACCACTCAATTGCTATGTGTGAGTGCATAAGCTTTTCTTCTGCAATACTCATCGGAAGTACAACCTTGTTGTACGGGTAGTGTGGGGGTGAGTGGGTGAATTATGACCTACAGGATACGATATTGCGGGGTAGCACCTGAATGAATGAATCGTGTTTTAGCCGAAAACACTCGAGCACGCGAATCGAGGGGGTACGGTACCTCGGATGGATCATAAGGATGGGAGTCATATATATTTCGTAACAGAAGACGAATGTGAAAAGGGACAAATAGGAAAAAGATAGGATGGGATAAACAAATAACAACAATACATACATACATACACACTTACATATATATATAAATGACACCCTACTCCCCAACTAACAAAGCCTTTAAGCTAGCAGTATAGTACACGTACTTAATGCCCAATCATAAAGATCCAGACAAACACCACAGTATTCCCCATATATATCACAGGAATTCAAACACACACAATATACCGGTACCCTAAGCCAATCCTCCATCCACGAGAAACGACATCCAAATTTCAGCAGCGTGACTTCTCTACTTCTACTGATCGATTCCCATATTCATGGGGGCAAGCCCCCAAACCCCCACGGCCTCGCTGCGCTCGAATCCTCTCTCTTACACTCCAAGGTATGGTTTTCGCTGCTCTTGATTTTCCACCATCTCATATGATATGATACGAATCTCTAAATGAGAAGTATCTCGTTTTACATTATACATTATACATTATACATGTCTATTTCTATTTCTATCTCTATTTCCACATCACCAAACTCAACCAAACCAAACACCCCCTCACATAATAGATAATACCAATCACCAGCACTTCCCCAAGAAAGAAAAATGAAAACAAATCCCATCCAAACCACCACTCTCTCCATGCAATAAGGTCGTTACGCTTAATCTGAATCTTAATATTTACCGAAACGCAAGAAAGGTATTCATTCGTACGTCTCCCCACACAACAAATACACTCCGCAGTACATGTACCCCAATAATAATAGCTCCAATGTGAGAATATACATGTAAGCCACATTAATACTCGACTCGACTTTTTTTCCACATTATATTTATTACATACATGTATATATACATACATACATCCATTTCATCCGACCAAATCAAAAATCAAACCCACAAAACCGAACCCTCGAGCGCAGCGAGCAAAAGGGGGTTTGGGGGCTTGCCCCCATCAATCGAGTTGATTGTATGTAACACTGATAAATATATATGTTTGGAGTAGGGTAGATTAGCTCGTTCATCGTAGACATAGACATAGACATAGACATAGACATAGACATAGACAGACATAGACAGACATAGACAGACATAGACAGACATAGACAGACATAGATATAGAGAATTGAGATAATTTGTTCTGATCACGTTTACTTGCTGCTTGGTATTTTGCGATGGGTATTGCAAGATCGGGAAAAGGCGAATCGAAGCAAATGAAATCATTATTTTATTATCATGATAGACCTTTTATACTCCCCTCCGTCTCTCCGTCTCTCCCTCCCTATAAACCTAGCGCTCCATCCATTCTCATAATCAATCCACCCCCAATCAATCCGAGAATCCAGATCAAGGAGAAGAATACTTATACCCATACTGAACCTTCGCCTCCTCCCCCAGTTTCCTCAACTTCTCCTCTCCCTCCCTAAACTCCTGATCATCCTCTACCCTCTTCTTATACGCCTCATTAATCAATCGACTCTCACTGGGCACACTGGTACCCTTCTTCACCGCATCCCTCTCATTAATCCTCTTCCACCAACTCTCCAGATTCGTAAACTTCGCCAAATCCACCCCCGCGAAATACGCCACGTTGACCCAGCTGAAATTCGCAATATCGGCAATACTATACTTTCCCTTTCCGGGGCCGACAATGTACTCGCGATCGGCGAGATGGGCGTCCAGAACGCCGTAGAGACGCTCGGTTTCGCCTACGTAGCGTTGGGTTGGGTAGGGAATGCGTTCTTTGGCCAGGCGGTAGAAGTGGTTTGCTTGACCTTGCATTGGGCCTAGACCGCCGTGTCTGGGGGTTGTTAGTTGAGTGTGTACTTTTCTTCTCTTTCGTATCTATATCTATGTAATTCTCCACCCTCTCCAGTCCTCTTCTCTCCTTCTTCTCAAGTAAAAAGAGAGAGAGAGAGAGAGAGAGAGAGAGAGAGAGAGAGAGAGAGAGAACAAAGAATAAAGGAAAAGGAAATAGCGAGAACATAAAAACGTAACAACATAAAAATAAAAACTCACTGCCAAGCAACCCACTGCTCAACTCTACTCCTATCATCCTCATCTTCAAAACTAAACCTCCTCTCCACATCATAATTCCTCGTCAAATACGCCAAAATAGCCGCCCCCTCAAACACCGCAAATCCATTGCGATCATGATCCACAATCGCCGGAATCCTTCCATTCGGACTGAATTTCGTGAACCATTCTTCTTTCTGGATGTTTTCCATGATATTAATCGATTGATACGTGTATTGTTTTCCGTAGGCGGCTTTGAGCTCCTCGAGCAATATGCTGATTTTGTGCCCGTTGGGCGTTCCAAACGTGAGCAGCTCGATGCCGGATGTGGCGAGGAGACCGCTTGGTCTGTTGGGAGCTGCTGAGGAGGTCATGGTGCGTGTGATGGTGTGGAATGGAGTGGGAAAATGAGAAACGGTATGATTTTTAGGAGAAGATTGGAAAAGTCGATGGAAAGATGTTTTGAACATGAGGAAAGTAGGAGGGGGAGAAGAAAAGAGACAAAGGAATGAAAGGGTTTAATTGAGAGATTTATATAGGTAGGTAGGTAGGTAGGTGTGTATGTATGTATTGCCGCAATGGGATTATTCCGTTCTATGTCTATGTCTACGAATGTCCAAATCTATGTATGACCAACAAATCTGTAGCTATGTGTGACGATGACGACGATGATGATGATGATAAATCCAAGAGGGACAAAAAAGTATCAATTGCTTGGAAATCAACCCCCCCCCTCGGTCCGGGGGTCTTGACTAATTCCAAGAGAGCAAAAGTACCACATTTTAATTGATCTGTAAGGTGGGTTACCAATTCGAGGGCGTCTCTTTGATAAGTGCCGGGTGTGTGTGCACGGGTGAGTATATTTCCTTAGCAAAATAAACACAAACTTATCTACTTTGAAATCCAATAACTAACCATCAATTTAACCAAAAATAACATTGAGGAAAGGATCTCAGATTTGAATCATTTTTTACATCAAAATCTATACAAGAGGTTTGTAAAGTACAATTATTGATATCTATAATATTATATTAATAATAATAATAACAATAATTAAAATCTCATTATAATTTTGATGACTTCGATTCTTTTGCCTAACACTACCTATTCAAAGATACACACACCCTCGTACATATCTAATATATATTTAGAAGATAAATAATAAGTAGTTATAACTTAACTATATCTATTAATCACTTACTCATCTATTGTTCATTACAAAATAAATAAACAAATAAATAATATCAATCAACACAAGCTGACCGAGCATCCACAACATCCACAATATCCCAAAGATCGATCAGGAGGGAGACGATCGAACATGCATACGAGGTACCTATACGTAGTAGATTGGTTTCCAACTATTTAAGTTAGCTGTATCGCAGGCGCTGATGTAATTAACTAATTCATTATTTGATTGATAATTAATGGTTGTTCTCAATAAGATATTTGTAACTATAAGACTTCTATTAACACAAAAATACAATACATTTTACTCGTATTATATGATACATATAGATTGCTGGATATTTAATAGAATGTTTATCTTCAAATGTATTGATAAAATCGCGTATCAAACCAATTGTCTACAACCGATTTAAATATTTACAAATGACATCATCATCTTTATCATCATCTCCCCTCCTCCATCTCCCCTCTACATACTCTCCCCATCTCCCCCCAAATACAAACGCCCCCTAAAATTCTCTACTCTCCCCAATATCGCAAACATCAAACACACCCACCTCAGGCAAATTTTTCCAACCCAAAGCCTTTTTCAATAATTGAGGCGGTTCCATAACCGCTTCAGGTGTTAAAACCCATGTTCCCCAATGAATCCCCATGGCACGTTTACACTTGGTATCCAGAAATATATTGACCGAATCGAAAGGGTTAGCGTGCATGGGTGAGAAAATGTGACGGGGTTCTAGAGGAGGATATTAGTTTCATGGTTTGAGGGCATGGAGAGAGAGAAGTTTAAAAATGTGTAAAGTATGATAGATGGGAAGATTATCACTATCATACTTTCCACAAAAAAAAAAAAAAAAAAAACAAAGGAGTCAGAATTTAAGAATATCCAAAACATACCATAAGCACCAATAGGAATAAGTCCCAAATCAAATGGTCCTCTCAATTCTCCAATCTCTTTAAAGGCAGGACAAACAGGTAAATGTTGATATTCAGGTCCATAATCATCAGTCCCTTTAGGAACTTTGGGAACTGCTCGATAACCAGTATCTCCACCAAACCAAACGGATTTTGAGTCAGATGTAACAGCAAATGAACACCACAGTGTATGCCCTTTATCAAAGGCAGTACGTGCAGATGTATGTTGCGAAGGAAGACAACTTATGCGGGCTGTTATAGGAGATATGGATGTAGGAGACGAAGAAGAGGATGAAGGTGGTGGGGAGTTCTTGGAAGATGTCTGAGAGGAGGTAGAAATACGTTTCTCTCCTGTAATAGGAGATAAAGTAACATCAATATCTTCCCACCAATCCATCTCTACACAATTCTCAATTCCACATTCCTTAAACCACTTCTTCAATCCTAGCCCTACAATAAATTGAGCATTTGGATGACTTTTATGGATTTCCATAACTGTAGGATGACTTAAATGATCATAATGACTATGACTTATAACCACAAAATCAACAATTGGAATCTCGGATAATTTGCAAGGGATAGGTGTATAGCGTTTGGGACCCATAAATGAGAATGGCGAACAACGTTCTTCAAAGACAGGATCGAAGAGTACACGTAGACCAGAGGGATATTCGACATAGTAACAGGCATGTCCAAGCCAAGTTGCGCGGAGGGAGGATGTAGTACGGGTAGGTAGAAATGTAGGTTTTATGACGGGAACTGTTGGAGGTGTTGTATCTGGTGTGCCGAATTCGCCTGATAGTTTGGCTCTGCAAGATAGAACGATGCGATTAGCAAGCGTTTGTTAAAGTGTTTGGGTAAATAAATGGTTCTTCGATAGTCCCATTGTATCTCTATATTATCCATGTACTCAAAATGACGCTCCGCTGGCCCTCCGGGGGCCACTGCCGTGGAGGCAGAATATCTTCGAAAGATTCGTAGAAAGTAATGGAGATATTGACAAGGAAACTTCCCTCAATATCTCCTGTCCGCCCACCTAAAAACATTGTCATAAAAGAAAGATATATATGGATATAAACCAAACCCAACCAAACCATCAACACAAATGCCTTCCCACCCCAATTGATCTCCCACAGATCCAATTGAACCCCTACTTATCCATCCATCCATCACCTACTCCCCCCTCCAAAAAAAATAAAAAATATATAAAAATAACTTACCTAGCCACAGCCATCCCAATCCCCACCACCCCCATTTCCTTCCACGACTCCCACGGGTTCGTAAATCCCGTCCCCTCCCCCTCCTTCAAATGATGTCTCTTCTCCTTCGCATTTTCCGGGATCTTGTCCAGCGCAGCCGGACTACTCATGCTAGCCGCATAGAGCGTTGCGCCTATAACAGAGCCCGACATGGCTTTGAGGGTGTGTTTGGGATTGGGCGTGGATGGATTGGAATTGGCTGAGGAAGAAGAGGAAGAAAAGAATGATATTTTGCGCAGTCGTGGTAGTTGTCGTGGACGATGCCGAGGCTTGAGGAGGTAATGGAGAGGAGAGATGCGCATTTGTATTTATAGAGAGAAAGAGAAAGAGGAAGAGAAGTACAAAGGGAAGGGAAGAAGTAATTGGCTTTTATATGAAATGAGAGAAATAATACTGCCCCTCTGAATTAATCTTACTCTCAATACCCAGGTAGATGGACAGGCTGACAAGAATTGCGTTGCTAGCTCCCGGGTATGTATGTTATCGTATGGTATGGTATTGTATTGTATTGTGTTGTATTATATGTATACTCCATAGCTGCATTCTACTCTACTGTACCGTATGATAACTTACTACTTATTACTCCTTACGTACATTCAACACGCAAGGATCACCACCAAATGCGAATGCGAACGGTGGAATAGTCTTATCGCACCCACCACATCGTCTTATCTCCGTCCCGTCCAAAGTTTAAAATGGAGCAATGCAGAACGGCCACGGTACTTTGGCACATCATGGGCATGGACATGGAGATTCTCATCTCCCGAGGCCCGAAGAAGTCAGTCTCGAACAACAACAACAACAACAGCAACCTCTGAATACCTTCTCTTCTTTCAACAAACTCTATAGAGTAAATAAAGATTGGTTTGGTTTGGGTTGATCAAATTTGGCTTCTGCGAATAGCCCATCACATTTTATCATCTCATCTCATCTCGTCTCGTCTCGTCTCGTCTCATCTCATTCACTCCATCTCATACCATCCTACTCATCCAACCTCCAAAATCCACCGCCCTTGTTCTACCCATCCATTCAATCAATCCTCTTCCTGAGTACTCTGTACTTGCAAGTAAGTGTCCATTATAGCCTGGATGAAACTTCTTTTCCTCTGCACATTATATAAAGTCTTTCAACGTGTAGACTGGGCACCAAGAATGTAAGTCTCTTGAATATATCTAACATAGTAGTTTAACCGCCGTCTACAGGGGTCAGTTCTCATCAGCAATGCACACAAGTTAAAATGATCAAGTATGCTAGAATTAGGACCTAGAATTGTAAGTCATCAAGTATATGATAGTCACAAAAAATTCAAATGACAGACGCATGAGCGTTCGCAAATAAAATAGCCATTGATTTCTAAAATACAGGTCATAAGGGTGAAAATCATAACTTAATGTTATGTCCACCCCTTGAAAAAAAAAGCATTTCCTCATGTTACAAATGATAAAAGAACGATCCCCGGGTATGCTTTTAAATGAGCAAAGAAAAATAACAAGATTGAATAGAGCCAACTAGCGAAATCCGTGTATTCACATCATAACCTTACGTGAGAAGACCTAAAGACGTTACCTCAAAACGCCCCTTGGCCTGTTCACTGTGAATCATCAATAGAAGAACATTTCATATCCCACCCGGTTGTCATTAGAAATCTGTGTTATGTGAGCAGAATCCAAATGGTTACTTTTGCAACCAATTTGGAAAGGATGATTTACCAGTAGCGGCCACGACGGTATCCGTCATCAGCATATCCGGCATCTCTTGGTGGGTAGTCTCTTGGAGGAGGACGATCATAAGGTGGTCTACCGTGTCCATTGACATATGGGTCAGCTGGAGGGTAATCGCGACGATAAGGATCATCAAAACCTCCACGGCGTGGTGGTGGATAATCATCGATTGGACCACGAGGTCTAGGTGGTGGAGAACGGCCATAACGACCACGATCATCATCATAATAAGCACGACGAGGTGGGCTTCGATCACGATAGGCATCACGTCGAGGACTATAACCTCGGGGTGGACCACGTCGATCATAATCATCAATAGGGTAAGGTCGTCCTCGAGGCATTGGGGATCGAGATCTAGCACGATCACGAGGGATATCGGGTTGGGTCTATTCAATTTCGTTAGTATCACCAGAAAAACGTTTTCGATGGCGACCGGTAAGTCAAGATGTGTAAAGTAGGAAATAAATAAATCTCACATCAGCAGTGCAAGTGACTCGAGCACCTTTGAATTCACGACCGTCGAGCTTTTCAACGGCAGTCTTTAAATCTGCAGCAGTTTCGAATTCGACAAAGCTTCTGTATGGTCAAAAGTTAATAGTTATCCAATCTAAATTTATTCAGAAGTGACTTACCCTTTACCATCACGGTCACGACCAGTTTCCGAATAAACGACATCGAGGCTGGATTGACGAGCGAAGTCTTTAAGATCCTATATCCAGAAATCCACGTAAGTTGTTGTCCTGGACTGTTGAGCTTTTTATAAACGCCAAAGGATGGATGTTGCCCTTGAATTAGTAGCCAGGAATCTCCCCTTATTAAAGGTAGCGCAGATTCACCTTCCAGAGGTAGACCATCTTTCCAGCGCCACAATGACCATGATCCGGTTGTGCAAGGGCAATAGCAAGCAATGATAGCAAAAAGGGAGTCGAGACATGATAAAAAGGGCGAATAGCGATTAACGTTTGTATGTGTCCATGAAATCCTAGTCGCCCGCGCAAATGCACTTGCATATTTGTTATGGTATGAAGAGTAACAAGCGCGTCGCTGACCAGGATTACAATGGTAACTTGGCCAGTGACGGTATGCATGGAGGAAAGGCGTCCAAAACGATTATGATGTGGTATATAGTCCAAATAGCAATGATTGAGATCCATGAGTCCGGATGAAGGAACGGGGTAAACAGACCTGCCAGCTGGTCTCACCTGGAAGTCCAGAGATTTGCATTCGATGAGGGGTACGTCTGGGACGAGGAGCAGTTCGCTCAGGGTTATTGGCAAAAGTATCTCTGTTACGAGTACCACGAGCGAATTGTACAGTCAAGCGTTCGCCCATAAAGTCGGAACCGTGGAAGGCTGTGAAGGAGAGTATGTTATTAATTACGTTCGGGATCGAGATGAGTTGGGGGTGATTGTTGATTTCCTTACCAGGAACGACGTCGCGCGCATCCATTGCATCCTTGTATTCGATGAATCCGAATCCATTCATAAGTTTAATCTCGGTGATTTCGCCAGTGCCATGCGTGTTGAAATGAGCTTCAACATCAGCTTTGGTTGCTATTGAGAGGCAGAAATGGTTAGCGAGTGGATTGTCTGGGTGTCGCATGCCAATTGAAGATATCGGATCAGCTTACCACTGCGAGGGAGATTTCCCAGATACAGTCTGGTCGAGGAAACCTCAGTCATTTTGATGTAATTGATGTGATTGATGCTGATAAAAGCTGGAGGCTGATTGTTGATGGCTGTGACAATTAGGTCGGATGTGGGTTGTGGGTGTGGGTGTGGGTGGTGTGTGTGGGTGTGTTGATGGTGGAAAACTTTCGACTTCGACTTTTTTTTAAAGTTCGGGAAAGCGGGAGCTTAATAAGATTGAGACCACCGCCGTCGTCGCGATCGCAAACGAGAAGAATGTGTCTTCGTTTTGCCCTGTGCTGTGGGATGATGATCGAATGCAGTTGATCCAACGCGAAGTGTAATTAAATGTCAAGGTAAATGCAAATTGATCAATGCTTGCTGCAGCTACCTTAACCATCAGGTACTGGGTATGATATGCGCAAGAAAGTGGGGATGGAAGGAAAAAGGTGGATGGAGGGATGATGAATGAGAATGCGAAGATTTGAAGGAATTGGCTAATTTGGCTCTCAGGGAAACGAGTGTAGATTCAGATTGGAGAAGGCTTGGGAGGAGGTGGGCGGAGGACACAGGAGGCGTGCGGGGAGTAATCGCAGCACCTCGGCAGGGGCGAGGCTAACAGTGCGGGCCATGGCTGTATGAAAAGCGGGATGCAAGGGAGCAGCAAGGGCACGTGACGGGGGTTCTGCCCGCGATAAGAGATCCCACGAACCCGGCCGGCGAGCTCCATTGCGAATTTTCACATGAAACAGAGCCAGGCACATTGCTACCTCCGCCCCTGGCTTTTACTACGCACTGCCCGCCGACCCCAGCCCGGGAGTCAAGAAAGAAATTGGCCGGGTAACCAGCCAGCACCACACCGGACGATTCTCGACGCTTCGACCATTTCCTGACCTGCCTACCTGGGATTTATGTGCCTGTCTCGCCTGTCTTGCCTGTCGCGCCTGTCTCAGCCTTTGATGGATAGATGGATGCATAGATAGATAGAAGAACACATCCAGGAGCGGACCTCCAACTGTGAATGCATCACAGTAACCTAGTCGCTCGTCCAAAAGAAGCTCATGATCAAGGACCGCCATCAACATATCACGCATCACGCATCACGCATCACACATCACACATCACACATCTAGTAAAGCACAAAGTATTTCATCCAGCGTGTCCATTCGCTCCTCGCCCAAGTACGTCCTGAGCCAAAACAAAATAGTGTCAGCAAAAGTCACATGAACAAAAGCTTTCACCGCATCATATCCCTCCCTTGCTCCCCTTACGTCCCTTGCTGCTTCTTGCCTCGCTTTCTTCCCACTACATTCAACCGATTCCCCTACTGCTGCATACGACGATTACATTCAATAAATGCATAAATTTCTTTTCGTCCCACGCCCCCGCCCCCCGCCTCCTCTCCCCACTTGCTTTTCTGACTACAATATCAACCACCATGAATACCACAGACAAAACTCCTCAGACATTACAAGCCTTTGAATTTAAAACGTTTCTCATAATAGGACCAATATACCCTCTGTCAACAAGAACTCCAAAGAAAGAGAGCCAAGTGATCCCATAACACCTTACTATTTCATCCAAAACATAATTGACTCCTGGCTCATCAAACCCCATTCCTTATTCACTAGAGTAGGCACCCATTTGAAATACAAAAGACCCCGTTGGCGTAAGACTCCATCAAAATCATCAAAGAATAGAGATACAATAAACACCTTCATCCACTCATATCAATATCTTGGGTATCATCTCGGATTTCATCATCCCCTCCTAGCTCATGCTCAACCTCATCCACAACGAATCCTTCATAATCTTCAAGATTCTTCTGAATGTGAACCTTGAACTTGATGATGTCGTTTAACATCTTCTCGATTTCTGTGTGCAATTCCTCACGAAGAGTATTGGCTCGGAGAGTCAATTGTTCATACCTACACCATGTTAGTATGAGAAGGTATCAAGCTATCTCGGGCTTACTCACTCAATGTTTGTATTCATCTCTCGTTGCTCCATTAATTGCACAGATTCCGTGAGACCAGCTCGCATCTTGGCTAACTCTTTCTCCATCTTCTCAATTTGTGCATCGGAAGCCAGCTTTTGAGTTGTCGTGACCTAACGATGCATTAATCACTGTTTAACCCTCGGTAATATTGCGTCTTCTTACCTCTTTCGTCTTTTCATACTCATCCTCCGCAGCTCTAACACGGTGCGATAAAGCCTCTACCTCACTCCTCTTGTCGTCAATAGCTTCTTTAATGTTGTCGAGCAAGTCATTGTGTTTCTCCATTTCTTCAACAGCTTGTGTCCTTCGTTCGGAGATTTCTTTTCGAAGGCTAATGAAGCTGTTCTTCACATGTCCTCGAAGATCCAGGTTCAAAATATGAGCTGGTTGGTAACCCGTCGTAGGATCGGCAAGAAGTCTATCGCCGTCTCTCGCTCCAGCATGAGAGCTTGCCATTTGTGATGCCGAGAAATTGGGCCCTTCATTAACAACAACCTGGAGCTCGTAATTCTTTCCTTTGGCGTTGATTGCGGTGGAAGGAATAAGTCCTATCTGGTATCCTAGACTGTTGTACTTTTCCACTGTTCTCTCCAAATCTTCTAATTTGCGACTCGCTTCCAACTCCTTCTCGGCAACCTTCCTTCTCGCTTCCTCTAATCTTTGTTGCGTAGCTTCGTGTCCCTTCTGAAGTCTTTCCATCTCAGAGTTCAAACGATCGATATCTTGCATACTCATTCCTCGGCTATCTATTTCCTCCTGCAATCTTGATCGCTCATCAGATGCTTCTTTGAGTTCTTGTAAGACTTTGTCGAGCTCCTCTTGCAGGAATTGTATACGAGACTCATATTTCTCGGACTTTTGATTCATGCGATTGTCAAACTCTTCAAACTTTACTTTATCATCTTCCATAATCTTGAAGTTACGATCCAGAGTGGCAATGTCCGAACCAGTTTTCTCGAGCTGCTCGATTTCTTTTTGTAATCGTTCATGCTCCCCTTCAAGGACACGCATTTCGTCGAGGTATTTGGAATTCCCTCTATTGAATTCCTGCGCCATGGCCTGAATGTGTGGAGCAAGAACCTGATCTTGGTCATCGTCTCCGGCATCTTCGTCCATGGAAAGCCAATCTCGGTATGCACTACTGAGAAAGTTGAAGATGATGCGATCTCCACTAACATCGACACCAGCTTCTGCGCATGCCTCATCGTATCGATCGGTGCTGTATCCATCCAGCATCTGAGCAAGCTGCATCATCCAATGTAATAACCCAAGGAAGAGTGGCCAGGAATTTGCGCCTCCAACCGCGGACAATGCAGATTTAGTTATGCTTTTTTGATATGGATAACGTAGTTGGGCCATGATTGGAGGTACCTCTTGATCGATAGCCTTTTGAAATCGATAACTTGGATCAATCCTGTGGTAAAGCCATTGGAACATGAAGACAAAGTCCTTTTGAGTTGGCGATTTCAGAGTATTGGCCGATACGTTGTGATTCATTTCGATGTCGTAATTGTTATTCGCCATATACTCTAACAACTCTTGGCCAATCTTTCCTTGATAAGCTCGGTCTCTCAACGGACGTGGGTCCTTTGGTACTCCAGCTGGTTGTGGTCCAGTTTGAAAGAAACTTTGATGTCCCATCGGTCCACTTGTCGAAGTACGGGATCGATAAACACTGCTTCGACGTTCTGCCCCTTCACCAGATGCGCGACCCATTTGAGAAGGTGCATAACTTTTTCGGCCACCGCTTTGTTGAAATGAAGTCCTCTTTACAGATGAAGTTCCTACATCTGCCAAATTTGTGCCCGATGATGATCGTGAGAATAGAGGTTGATTTGGTCGCGAAGGTGCAAGAGATTGTCTGGCTCCAGCACTACGGACATGACTGGCGGTAAATGGTGCATTATTGTAACCACCGATTGAATTCGATCGTTTCATGGCAGATGCGGGTTGTGGTAGACTCGAATTGTAGTTGATACTTCCTAATGTCTACACGGAATGAGCAATGGAACCATCTAAATTAAACATTTGAAGGGGGGGGTATAAGGATCCTTACCTCTCTCGGTCGGCGCACGGAGAAAGGACCAGTGTCTTGCGACATTGTCAATAGTTATCCTCCAGAATGAGGCTGCTCGTTATGAAATATATGTGATAAATTTCCTCCTGTATGAAAGACAATATCGAATATTGTAAAATGTTGTTTATCTGAAGCGTTTTTATTTACATAGCCATGCAGATTTGCGACAACAAAACTTCTGACTTTGGTGTATCGAAGGGCCAACGCTTGGGGAAAGTAAACAATTCAATTGGGTTTAGCTTCTAAATTAGATAAGACGATCACGTGCTTTCAAGGGAATCCGAACAAAGGCTCGAGAAAGGGAGCAAAGGTCGCGGTACCTCGGTTCCGGCCATTCATATTTTAGTGTCCAGTTCCCCAGATTTCCCAGCTCGGTATTTGTTTGACGGTGAGAAGAAGTTTGGCCTCCCTTTTCTCCTTTTCATCTATACTCAACATGGCGATTCGTGAGGATCTTGTGGTATCTGCTGTAAGTTATCTCCAACTCCCGTATACAACCCAATACTGATGCATCCCTAGGTTACATGTGAGAATATTCCAGCTGAGATGGCTTCAACATTTCTAACATTTTGATAGTTCTTCAGGACCCAAGTGTCTCTGCATCACCCTTGGAGAATCGAATCGCGTTTTTGCAATCAAAAAATCTTACACAGGAGGAAGTCGATGCGGCATTAGGAAGAGCCAGCGGCGAACAATCGCCAGCACCACAGAACTATTCGAATTATGCACCACAACAACAAGTCGTAAGACAACCTCAGCCTGGGTATGGGGGCTATCAACAATATCCATGGCAACAGCCTCCCCCGCCCGAAGTACCAAAACGAGACTGGAGAGATTGGTTTATCATGGCCACGGTAACGGGTGGCATAGGATACGGAGCATATTTTCTGGCTAAGGTAAGGGTCCAGCTTATTCGGAAGCATTGACTTTACTAACACCTTCAGCGTTATATCTATCCAGTAATCGCTCCTCCCACGCCTCCTCAACTGGAACAAGATAAGAAGGAGATTGACGATTCTTTCGAAAAAGCATTCTCTCTCCTTGACCAGTTAGCTAAAGATACCGAAACTCTCAAGACAACCGAGCAAGAACGAACAGAGCGATTAGACATAGCCTTAACCGAAGTAGAGACTGTGATTAACGAACTGAAATCTGCGAGCCGAAGAAGGGATGAAGAATCTCGACGTATGGGCGATGAGGTCAGGGGGCTCAAGGATTTAATACCCAGAGCCATGGAAGGTCAGAAGGAAGTGACAGACAGTAGATTGAAAGAGTTGGCTGTGGAAATGAAGAGTTTGAAGACATTGATGGGTCAAAGAATGAATCCAACCCCGGCAATTAACCCAACCTCGAATATGACTCCATACAACAGAATTCAAAGTTCGGCTGTACCATCGACTCCTACTCCAATCACTTCGATTACCACTCCTAGCATCTCTACTCCTGCCGCTGATTCACCCACTGAAACCAGCACTCCACGCCCAGCATCAGTCGGTACCAGCTCAGGTACTGAAGCCGTAGCATCTGTTCAAGGTCGAAATGTCACTCCATTCAATTTCAGTACAGGTGCATCGGCAGGAGGAGCAAAAATTCCAGCATGGCAAATGGCAGCTGCAACTAAGAGCACTAGCTCTATTCCAACCACTACCACCACAAATGGGACACCAGAAGCAAGCGGGTCAGCTCAGGCATAATTGCAACATCGGCATATCTGGAGTCAATGAAATTGCATGGGACGGCGCGTTAGGGTGTTAATGATTGGAGACGGAGATCTTGGAATATATTGCGTAGTGTGTTTACAATATAATTTAATGAAATACGACTGTCTGTATTGAGTCTGTTTTACAAACGGAGAGCTTAGATTTCGGTCAATGGCAGGGAAGTTGATTTGTTTGGCGCTACGTTTAACAGTCGTATGAGAATTCATTTAAATGTACACTGAAAAGTCTAAGTCAAGGAGGAACAATGGTCATTCTCATATTGTCCTATACATTTATCGTCAATCTATGTTTGATATCAAGTACTTTAGACCAGAATATAAACTAGTTTCTATTCTATTATATATTCGTCTCCGCATAAACTCAAAGTCGTGCCCTATTAGTTCCACCTCCATTTACGCTCCCATTCTGCTCCTTCATCTTTCCCTCCTCTTCTAATATCCTCGCCTGTTCCTTCATCCTCTCAATCACAATTTCATCACTCTCGTCCCACAATCTTTCCACATCAATCCTCGTCTCCTTAATCCCTTTAGCATTAGCACTAATCATCACCCCCCTCGTCTCTACCCTTCCATTCGCCATCTCCTTTCCCCCCTCTCCATCTACCTTCATCCTCTCCACAACCTCTCTACAAAACCCCGCCCACCCCTCGAAACACTTCCTTGTCCCCTTCAAATGCGGCAGCGCCAACGCAAAACAATGCGGCATCCACTCATACTCCTCCCATCTCACCCTCACCCCCCTCCGCGCCAATCTACACGCTAGTATCTTATTCTCATCGCTCAACAACTCCGTGCCCACCATGAATAGAATCGGCGGACTCCCCTCCCACGCGCTTGCGTCCGCCGCCAGCGGCGAAACAAGAGGATGCATAAGCAGCGCATCCTCGCAGTACACATTCGATCGCGGAGATGCAGTAGGCCAGAGTTTGCACCGCGGATAGGGGATCGAATGGGAAGGCGAAAAGAGTGATGGTGGGGGTATGTAGTCGTATTTACTGTTTGTCTCCATGGAGGGTGAGGAACGCAGGAGATCTGTCCAGGGAGAATTGAGTGCTAGACCGGCTGGTAATGGAAGATGTCGCGATACACCGTTCCAGAGTATGGGGGTTGATGTTTTGTGTAGATGGAGAAGTAGGAGGAGAAGTGATAATGAGAGGTTTCCGCCTGCGCTGTCGCCGGATAGGACGATGTTTTCCGCGGGGACAGCGGTGTGAAATGAGTTTTCTGGTGGGTAGAGGAGGTGTATATATGCGACTAGACAGTCTAGCAAAGCAGCTGGAAAGGGGTTCTGAGGCGCAAGTCGATACCGAAGAGAGAGGACTCGGCCGCCAGTTAATTTGGCTAACTTCTTGCATGGGCCGCGATAGCTGGCGGGATCAAGAAGCCAGTGTGCTCCCCCGTGCATATAGAGGATTGTCACGGGAGAAGTAACTTCTTTCATCATCTCAATATATTGTTGAGCTTCCGAAATTGAAAGTCTTGCGGCATTTTTAGGTGCATGGGCGCGATGCCCGGTCCATTCGCCTTCTACGGGGAGCAAATCTGGTTTTTGGAATCCTCCTTCTTGTAGTGATTGTCTAGGGTCCAGTGGGACTTTCATTTCCTCTATGACTTTGAATAACTTCTGACGAATATCATCTTCAGAGGGGATTGCTAGCGTGACTTTAGAGATCCAGATCCGGCCTTTGATGCCAGAATCATGCAGCGTAGCAGCTTGGGTTTTGGAAATGGGGAATGGGGTGCCGCACAGGAAAGAGCGGAGAATGTTGACTGTGAGCTCGGTTTTTAGATCCCAGTGGGTGGAATGGGGGGATATGCCTAGAGTGTGGGACACGAGGGTTTTTCCTATCATGGGCATCTTTGGGAGCATAAGTTTTGCTATAGAGAGGGAAGAATTCTTCTCCATGACTGATGCTGATCTGGGTGGGAAAGTTGAGGAGGGTTTGGGGAATGTGTGGTCTGAGGAGGAACAACAGGTGTGAAACAATGGACAGTATATAGATGGACCAACTGTGTTGGGTTGGGCGTATTTATTTGTCTCTAGAATGATAGACTATCGGAAAGAGATTGCTATGAATTCAACTTGAATCCAGCTCAAATGCTTACGCCAAATCTCCAATCCAACATCAAACACGGGAATACAATTTAAATTAGGGTAAAGACGTGGTATTGCGAAACGCCACTTGGTTGATCACAATTCATTTTCCACATGCGGCGCTAATACGCTTGTACTCAACCTCGGTTGTTTGATGCATCAATTTTCAGATCATGTTTGTTGATTTTGGTTGTAAATTGTCAACTCGACTGGTTGAAATTGGTCAATAGAAAGTTTCGTCTCGCAAGCTTATGCGTTTGCGTTTAACGTTCGGGATAGGTCTAAGGTCGAGAGATTGAGAGAAGAGAGGGGAAGAATTTTGTGGAAGCGAAATGCCCGTTTAACAGTTGGCTGCGATAAATTGTCACAAATAGGAAAGTGATGAAAATCTCTGAATCAAGATCCAAATTTGTCATTCTCATATCTATCATTGTTTGTCTAAATCCATGTGTAGGTCAAGACCTAAGATTCAACTAGCATCCACACAATGCTTCAATTTTGCTGTTTCTCCCTCACCTTTCCCTCATCAGTATCAAAATGTAAAAATTCCTATTTCACTGAAATAATCCCAAGCATTGAAATTTCCATCCCCATCCCTCCCCTTCACTCCCAAACTCTCTATTTACCACACTCCTGGTCTATCTAGAAGTGAAGTATATGCAAGCGAATATAGCGCCCTGTAGAGGATAATCGTGAACATGCAATTCGAAGGCAGAAAGTAGCCATCCCATTTAATCTATGCAAGTCGCAAGCAGAAAGAATCGCTGTCAAATTAAAATTAATTTTGAGAATTTATGCCTTGATTTCATATTCTCTGCGGAACATCTCGTCGACGCTCTTGAGGTAGTAGGTACCCTCGACAATGGTATCTGGGCTACCCTTGGGTGTGTATGACTTTTGGAGATGGGCTTCCTTGCGGAGAGCGCAGAACTATTTTGTATTAGCATTATATTCAGAGTGAATTTCATAGCATATTCTTACCTCTTCGTAAACTTCTGGGGCGACGGTTCTGCGAGCATCGAGTCTTTCTTGCAAGTTCAAAGCCTTTGAAATGGCCTCAGTGGAGCCGTTGATCTTTAATGAGAACAAACTTGCAGCCAAACCACTTCCATAACTGAAAATACCGATTCTCTTTCCTTGAAGGGCGGCACTATCAACATTGCTCAACAAACCAACCAATCCACCATAAACACTGGCAGTGTACATGTTTCCACAGAATGTTGGGACTTGGATACTAGGCTGAACACGCTCGTTGAAACGCTTCTTTGTCAATCCCATGAATGTCTTCTCGACGACCTTGTCGCTCAAAGACTTGGCGTAATCCATATCCCTTAACTCAGCTGGTACATCGGCAAAAGCTGATGCGGTTGGGTTGGCAAGATAGTCGTTGTAGAGCATACGGGCGTATGATTTGGAAACGAGCTTGCAGGTAGGGGCGTGGAAAGCCATGTAATCGAAACGGTCAAGAGGAGTTTTTGTTGATTCCTCGGCAACGGCACCATTGGTATGTCCGTTGGCGAGAGGCTTAAGAGTTTGTTCTCTCTTGTTGTAGGCCTTGTAGCAAGCATCAACCGCTTCAGTGTAGCATCTCAAAGAGAAGTGACCGTCAACGATTGGGTATTCACTTGTAAGATCTGGCTTGTAGAAATCGTAGGCATGTTGCATGTAGGATCCGCGAAGACCAGGCTCGACAACAACTGGAGCATTTGGTCCAATCAACATGGCAACAGCTCCAGCACCTCCAGTTGGACGTGCAGCACCCTTGGCATATAGAGCAATATCTCCAGCAACGACAATGGCGTCTCTTCCATCCCATGCAGATGATTCTACCCAGTTGACAGCGTTGAAAACGGCGTTGGTACCACCGTAGCATGCATTAACAGTGTCAATTCCCTCAATATTCGAGTTATCTCCAAACAATTGCATAAGAACTGATTTTACGGATTTCGATTTGTCGAGAAGAGTCTCTGTACCGACCTCAAGACGTCCAATGGTTTTGGTATCAATGCTGTACTTGCTGAGAAGGCGCGAGGTAACGGTCAAGGCAAAAGAGTAAATATCTGCAAGGGGCCACGCATAAGTAAAAAAGCAGACACATTTTGCAGAAATACCAATTCTTACCTTCTCTATCGTCGCAGAAGCTCATCTTAGTTTGACCAAGACCAATTGTGTATTTTCCCGCACTAACGCCATCGAATTTCTCGAGTTCTTCTTGAGCAACACACTGTTACAGGTTAGTTTCCCACATAAACAAACGGGGGTCTGCAACAGAATAGGGGAAGGGAGATCTGGTTAATTACCTGACTTGGGAAGTAAATTTCAATGGCCTTGATGCCGATGTTTTGAGGACGAGCAGACATGATGGCGAGGGGCGGTGTGTGTGGTGTGGTGTTGTGTAGAGTGTACTTCTAGAGATTTATTTGAAGATATAAGATAAAGGGGGATCTAGAAAGGAAGCCCTGAGATGTTGTATGTACAGTCGAGACAATTGACGAGACTGAAGACAAAGATTGGGATTAGTATTGTTCGAGATTAACAGTAACACAAGTGAATTAGAAAGAAGAGATTGTTCTCGTCCAAAACAAAGATAGAAATATAATTTTAAAGGGAATTATTGTCTTTATATCGATTTTTTTTTTGGATTATCGGCACGAGTATCAACAAAGCAATTCCAATTTCCCACTAGACCACCGCCAACACAGCCCGATAATCAGTAGCCGAGAGGAAACAATCCCATGTCCACTCACCACCCTTGACGCCGTGATAAGGTTTCCCGTCAACAGTTCAACTAACGAAATTAAGAAACACAACAGTGGAGATTTGGACTGACCGATAGATGCGATAGATGCTCGAGCGGGTACGGTGTGCTGGTGGGTGGGATGATATAAAGACAGAGAATCGGGCTCCGGGAGATGCAAGATTCAAAGATTCGGCCTTGGTGTTCAAACGATACACACAGTAGATGTATGTATATGTATGCGTGTACGTCTGTATGTGTGTATATACGAAGAATTTCAATGTCCTTTTCAATGGCTGATAGGTCCAAGTCCTCTCTCACCGTCAAGGGAGGAGGTCTATCCAGTTTATACTTTGTCTATATACTTTGTCTATTTCCCTCACCTGCTGAAAAGAGAAGGGCATAAAGTATATTTCGCAGTGTTACGCGCACACATTTGACAACGGATATGCTAAAGAAGATCGAACCCTTTCAACTAATGCAGACCCCTGAATGTCCATTGACAGGATTTCTCATCTCTGCTCCATCAGAGAGTCCATCTTCACGTCCTGAGATCCTTGAAAAGCATACAACGACATCGGCCTCCGAGAAGAGAAAGCTTGATATCACCAACTGCATTACCCGATCGGGTGGGATAAAATGGGCGAATGTGGCGGTTGAGTCTAAAAGTTTCAAGTATAGGTGCAGCTCTTGCGTTGTAACTTGTGCAAGTCCTGTGAGTAGGGGTCAAATGAGGCTATAATATTGGTTAGCTCATGCAGGAACGTTCGGAACATAAGGTCAAGCCAGGCTCGGGAAAGCTTGAGCTTACTATTCGAGAAGTGGCTGGCAGATCAGCAACTTTTTTCACCCGCTAACTCTGGTCTAGTTCTCGAATACGTCCTTTTGCATTTCTACTATAACTATGAGGCAAACAAATCACATTCAGCATCTACAGCCTTCACTGAACTTCTTTCCCCCTTCAAGGTTGAGCTCGCTCGCATAATGTCAGAAAGGGTCCAAAGCGGTAAAACTTCTTTGATGCAAGATTGCGGCGCAGTGCTGGAAATCACAACATTCTCACGAGTACATCACAAATTTGCGGACGATATTCAAGTATGGATGAAGTGGATAGTTTCCATGGATTTCTGTATAGTAGCTCGCCTCGGACCCGGAGATCTTTCTTTATCTTGATTATCTTTTTGATCAGATAAGATTAAAAAAATTTGATCTTGGATATTCTCCATTGAGAGTGTCCACAATCTCCACTTCAGACAGGATCTTTATATGCTATGTGTCACGATATCAGAATCTTGGAAGAAATTCTTCAAAATGGTGTCAAAATGGGTCTGAGAACCTTGAAGACGAGCTCAAGATTCATATAAATTACCTCACGGTGCGGAATATACTCCTATATACAGCCTTACCACTATCTTCGCATGATCTATTAATCTTTCAAGGCAAGTCGAGAGTCAAGAATACATGGCTGTTTTCATTCGAGGCAAGTCGACACTTGGAGACTACAAGCTGCTCAAACCAGATAGCTTCTATATATATCACGCCACACTTACTCACTCAAACAAATCTGCTTTGTTCGAAAATTTTACGATATAGGATCTATGACCGGTGTGTAATGTTAGCTCTCAAGGAGCCCAGGCGCCGAGTTTCTTTTCTTTTATACTAAAGCTGAATTATCTTCAACCGTTCCAGAGGAAGCTACTATGTACGAATCACGGCATCGAGCGCTCAGAAATCAGGAACAGAAACCCCAACAAAATTTACGAAATATGATCCGCTGTGGGAACAGGGGAACTTGTCTTCCGGTGTTTAAGTAAGTTGAGTATCGGATTCGTATTGGTGGTGGCGTGTTGCGGATTCACCCGAAGATATAATTGCCAAGAGTTCGAGTAGGTAAGATATAATTTCGCAATAACAAAATCTTCATTCACGAGATTTCTTTGGAAATTAGGATGAATCATATCAGGTTTTTGTATCTTGAAATTTCAAGGAAATGTTTATCCCACAGACAGCCGGCTGGAAGAGGAAAGGAATGCGAAAGGAGGGTTGAGGGAAAACTTCTTTTCCGGGACTCTTATGAAGCGTTGCTTCTCTCAAGCCAAGAAGATCATTTCCATATTAGGCATTTTTGGGTAATACCCCCATCGGCAAGAGAAATTTTCGACAAAAAAGACATCAGTTGGTGCGTCGAGGAGAAATATATGAGCCCTTGTGACATGATTCAGTATCGGCTCTCGTTTCCGTCAAGCACAAAGCTTTACCTACATGTTTGACGGAGAGCTTTTAGAGCTTCCGTCACCATCAAAAATAAGCATGAAATCATAGATTTCAGATGGTTTTGGTCTATTTACAAGCACAGATAGTTTCAAGCTTTCTTGTTATAATGAAGCTTTAGAAATATTTGGATTGAAGGGAGACGAGACGAGTGCCAAGAGCCAAGTTATCACTCTTGAGTTCTGACAACTATCCGTTGGACAAAACGGCGAGATAAAGTTTGGCTACTGAATCACTCGTTCTTGCTCCTCGTAAACACGCATTTTAGAAGCGCCATGACATTTTCTGGAATTTCCTTCTTACTACCATTAGCAGATGATGCAAATGCACTGTAGCGGAAATGTATCGTGTGCTTCGGCTGTGTCGGTGATATCCAAGTCAGGTTGCAAGATGCGAAGGGGTGTGCGAAAGATTTATCCCAATTGTATCCCATGTTCAATTTGCGGGGCTTTGGTGTGCTTGGTGTAGTATCAGACACAGGGTATCGATACCGAAGAGGCAACAGGTTAATGGATAAAGGAATGAATGATTGAATGAGATGCACAGAATGATAATTCTTTAGACTTTGAGAGTTTCGACTGGTCTATTATTCGGGCATCAATGGATGATAAATGAGAAGATGGAGGGTGAAGATACATGAATGTCCTCTTTTGGTTTTGATACAACAAAACATGTGGGAGGATATACCCCACGAGCCCACCACCTCAGCCCCTTCATCGCCTCGCTACGAGAAAACCTGTCTAATTCGATAAATTGTTGCTTGCCGTTCCTACTACAATGAAGGTGCAGATAGGTATCTTTATGTAGTGTTCGCCTTGTGAAGTCAGCAAATGTATTGATAAATAAGTCTTAGAAACACTATCCATGGATCCTATACCCGCAACACCTTCTTTGCTATTCCTTGTAAAGCTCAGCCGGTCTCACAATTTGAAAAAATGTTCAAAATTCTATTTTCATCCCCATAGATTTCCCGGAATCTGACGATGATATTCCGAGGTAAGACTTTCATTAAAAATTATCAAAGCACAAGTACAAGTGGGCTTTAAATTTACTCGAACTTTCACTGCCTTCAATTTGCTTTCTTGATTTTCGTAACTGTCAACGGCTGGTAGACGAGAAGGATTAAGTTCAAATCTGTCTAATCTGTCTACTAGACTAATATTACAAAACTCGTGCATGCAGTATATTGTTATGCTGACAACGGACTTTTCTCCTAAGCCAGCCAACTTCGATAACAATTATATCGTCATCGGACATTTTTGGATTTAAGGTTGATACCTTTTTAAGTTTTACTCGAAGCCCTGAAAGCATTCCAAAGACCCATTTTCTATCCACACTTTTAATACCTTTCTTCAACAATATGCTGGCTGGCAATGGGATTATGGGGGTTCTTTGAGCTAGGGTAAGGAAGTGAACAATCGGTAGAATGTATATAACCTTTTCATTTTCTATGATACTTAAAGGTACAACACATGGTTGGATCCTTCACCTCTGGAAAGGTGATAGATTTCAAGAATCAAGATTAGATGTTTTTTTGTCCATCCCAATTAGACAGTATAAATAAGTCCGACCGAATAAAAGGCAGTAACCATATACCGGAATTTTAACGATGAGATCTTCCATGTCTTTTGCTGTTCCTGAGTCTCTAGTTACAGGTTTTTTGGAGTAAATTGCCACTCATTTTCCTCTTTGGCCCGAGTCTGCATTCCAATCCAATCACGTTTTACTCTCGTGTTTATATTTTTCCGTATCGGATTTCCCTATTGGTTTTCATTACATGGGCTAACTGGGCAGGTTAATTCCGAGCACAAGAGGGAAGCACACATACATAACAGGCACATATAGTCTAGATTTTGACACAAACAAGCACTTGGGGATTTCAAGCACATCCTTCTAGTTTCCTACAACCTTATCTTATTTTGGAAAAGCACTCCATAGATAAAGTGGCTACTCGTTGGATAGAAGCCAATGATACTCAATACGAAAACCAGGAACCGTTCTAAGCCATACATAGCAAGAAACACTAAGCCTCTAGATGCTTAGTGTCATGTTTACAAGGCTCATTACCAGCATATTTCATTCTTAAACCATTGTCAACTGATCACTTGATTGGATATCAATCTCGACTAAGCGAGTAGATACAATCCAATTATATCGTCTCGGATTTGGAACTTGGCGTACTTGGCGATCTTCTTCTCACTGGTCTAAGCAGCTTCCCTCAAACAACTCTCTCCTGGAAAATACCCCCAAACCTCAATTTCTACTTACTGTACGCCCAAAATACCAAGGAAAATCATTTCTCTACGACCCATTCACTCATTTTATACTTCACACTTCACATTTTACACCTCACACCTCACACCTATCAACTTCCATCAATAATAACACATCATTTCATATCATTTTGATCATCATTGGATATTAACGCGAATAACGACTACGACAATTGATATCTATACCGTTTCGATCCCCTTCCGGAACCCTTTTGATGAATAAACGACCGATTATATATAACGTCACTTGCTGCGAGGGAGAGAATAGCATTTAGAGTTGTACTTGCGGACTTTTAATTGAGGCGTGCTGTGCGTGTGTGTGAGTGTGTGTGTGAGTGTGTGTCGTGAGTGTTGAACACTCGGGAGTGCGGACATCCGTGGTCATATAGGCGCTCACTCAATCGTAAAAAATGGGCGAATCTAATCATTCTTCACACATCGACCATAATAGAAGGGAGTCTCAAAGGTCGACGCGATTATCGATGCAAATGCAGGACGACGATGAAGAAGATTATGCTTTGGCAGCCATGGGAATATCGAATGGTGGTGGCTACAGGCCCTCGGACTCATCTCAACATACTTACACTCCACCACCACCACAACAACAACCAATACACGAACAACAACCTCAACCCCCATCATCACCCATAGAAAGACGGAGAGCATCAACACCACCGCCACGACCTTCGAGTACTACAAAACCAAGAGGAATTGATTCGTTCGCGTTACGAAATGATGGTGGAAATGGTCAGATGTCAAGGGGTCCAACATTCGCGTACTCGGGGGAGAATGGAAGTGGAAGTGGTTACGGATTAACAAGGACATCTACCGCAACAAGTATATCGAGCATATCGAGCGAATCAATTATGATGAGACCGGAAAGCCCGTATAGAGGACCTACAGGACCATCGCATCCATATAACATGTATAATCAAGACTCACGATTGGCGAGAACAGCGAGTATCGCGACGACTTCAACAATGCCGGCACCACCACAGGAAATGTCATACACGGGGCCAAGCGGACCAACACATCCTTATGGTATGTACCCGCAGAGTACAGTTTCAAGTGATTCCGATCAGTTGCCAATTGCACCCATTCCGGTTGGTTTCCCTGGTCTTAATAATGAGTATCAACGAAGACTAGGTCCGGAAGGTGAGGAGGCCGCGGATCTTATTGGGCCTGATGGACATACGGAACAACTACCACCTTATACTAAATATCCGGACGAGGCTTTTGCTAGAAAATTACGACCTACATCTATACCAATACCCGTACCTGTACCTACCATTCAAATGCCAGCTCCTATCGTTCCTATATCTGGTGCTGGCGGCATGGGACTAGCGACTCGAAATCCCGAATTTGCCTCTAATGAAGACCTTCGCTCATCTCAGTCACGCCAATCATCAAGGAGTATAATGTCGGATCGAAGTTCGCATCAAAGCAATCACGCCGACATGGAGTATTTCGAAAAGCCTCCACTGAAGAAATGGCAAGTCGTTGCCAAAAGAAAATTATGTGGCATCGTTCCTGTATGGGTCGTTGTTTTGATAGTATTGGTCTTCGTACTCTTTGGAATTATACTTGGAACTGTTTTTGCCATTTTAAGGCCTAAACATGGTGACGACCCTAATAAATCTAGCAAGCAACATCATGATGGCGGGTTAGTTTTCGTTATCCAATACCCAACACCAGGATACTAATTCTTTATAGGTCAAGCCAAACGACAGTATTTGCGACCATGACCACCACATTCGATGCGACTCCTCTGTCCACTGTACCTGCTTCGCTTCCATCGCTTCCAACTGGAACGTACAATATGCCCCTCACCGTCCCTTCAACTGCTCAGAGTAGTTGTATCATGAACACTGCCGAAAACTCGGCTTGGAGTTGCTCCATAGCAATGACACCACTTGAAATGTCTATCATAGACATTCCGGGTGGTGAAGAAATCTCCAATAAGGAAATCTCGATAAATTATGGCAACGCTTCCTTAAATTTCTACCCATACGGCGCCCAACCACCGATTTTGTCGTCTGCTCAGGTGCTATCTCTCGTCAATGATTCGGAATATCCTAGTCGAGGTCCAGCCTGGTTCTTCCAAGTGCCATACAATAAGGTAGTTGTATTGCCACAGAAGGCTCTCTCAACGAACATGAAGCGTGATCAACCTGCCTCGGGTTTCATGAACCGTAAAGGAGTGGCTCAAGCTGGAGACCAACCTTGGTTTTGTTACTGGAATGGAACCTTATTAGAGGCTTTCATTTATGTCAATGAAACTAGTAGCGCGGGCTCTTCCCCCACGGCCACTTCTGGTGGCTCATACCCAACTAATACCGGTAATGCATACGGCACGAGCACTCACTCATCGGATGTACCTTCGTCTACGAATGGAGGTCAATCACAACAATCTTCTTCATCTGGATCTTCTGGATCTTCTCAAAATGGCCCTCAATTCTTACCTCAATATCCTAAAGTTTATAAAATCGCCGAACGTCGTATCCCTCGAGGTGGTCAAACTGTTCCAGCTTACTGTGTAGCTCATCAAATCTTATCAAATGGTGATGCTCAACCATTAATGAATTCAACTGGTCAACCTATTACAATCTATTTAAATGAGACGGAACCTACAACTGTCTCACCACTGTCGTCTCGAAGTCTCGTCTCTGATTTCTTTGAACGAGATTTGGTGGAACGAGATGGGGATGAGAGTTGCGGTTGTGTGTGGCTGGAATCTTAAACTTTGATTTCACTTGGACGCGAGACGAGACTTGATATACAATAATTTATGGGCGTATTTAATGAGGATTGGCGGGATTTTTGGGCTTTCAAATGGGAAAGATATTTATTGTATATTGGACCCGATTAGGATCATGGCGTTTGGAATACGGAATGGATATGCATAGCAAGAGCAAGCCTACTTGATCTTTTGCAGTATTGTTATTCGGAGCAATGGAATCTCGCATATGCAGGATTTGGGTCTGGGTTTTTAGGTTATATTATATGTTGTGGCTATCTATTTCTACATTATTCTGGACATGTTAAAATTGAGAGGATGGGGCATTTTATAAGGAATTGGTTATGGAAGAGGAGGATGTATGGCTAGATGGATGAATATCAAGATTTGAATAAAGATGGGGTTTATGAAGATTGGAGTGGGGAAAGAGAGAGTAAAATGGGGATGTGAAAGAGAATGCGGATGACACTTTTTTTTATAGCAATTAACAATGACAATGGTAATTGGTTGATATGAATGATTTTAATGTGAGGGTGTCATATCAGGGTGCTTCGGGTGTATGAAAATATGAGAAGAGCGACTTTCATGAATCTTACCAAGTCGTCCTAGGATAGCATCATGGTATTTTTAGAGTCTACGAGCCCTCTTTATATCTCACATTCTCCTCCGCTTATTATCATTTCTCCGAGGCCCTCTAATTTGAGAGGTCTTTCGCATTTATATGAAGGCATTTATTTGTATGTTTTTGGAGAAGGTGGTTTATGTGTATCGTTTGTTTAGTACCTTTCTTATTAATTAATTTATGTAGGTGAGGGTCTATAACGTGGTTTATCACCGAGCGGATCATTTGAAAATACATCAAAATTAGCTATTTTTAAATATTCTTATTTTAATAATTAATCATTATTTTTGAAAAATAAAAGGATGTAAAATAATAATAAAAATTTCGTTTTTAGAAATCTAATTTCGATATAAATATTTCTATTATATCGAATGAAAAATTGAAAATGTTACGATTTTCGTTATAAAAAAAACTATTTCTATAATAATTCTTATATCAATTCAATTTTATAAATTCAATTTTTAAAAAATTCTATTAATAAATAAATAAAAAGTGCAAAATTACATATAAACGAATTTTATATATAAATTAAATGATTCACTTAATGATATAATCTGTTTGATGATAAACCACGTTATACCTTTTTATATTTTCTTATTTGTTGTACTAAGGAGATCGATCACACTACTCTATACAGAGTGCTCAATAGTCCAGACTACAGTCCAACAATGAAGATTATCAAATCTCCAAACTAATTAGAACATTGAAATTGTAAGGAAGAAAGTGTGAAAGAAGGACTAGATGAAACAACTGCGCCGTTTGAATAATCTCCTCTGAAGCGTCTGCCATAGGGAAGGGCAGGCGGAAATTGACCACGAATTGTCGTACATATATGGTCTAAGAGAAAGGTGTATATATATCGAAAGCGTTGGATATCGTTGATGAGTATGGTTGGTATAATAGAACTCAATCCTGGAGGTATGGTGGTGTCCTAATACGAATGTGTATGTCGGACAGATAGTAACTAAGACTTGCTACCAATTGTAAGGAAGAAAGTGTGAAAGAAGGACGAAGTTCTCATCGTACTATGTAGAAGATATTTATATGTACCTAGGATACCCTGGTGCGCTAGTATTAGCGTACCACAAATCATTTGAGGTATTGAGTTTGATTTGAACATTTACCATTTCCAATTGCTTTTGGGCATTCAAACCCTTATAATGTTGGACTACAGTCCGGACTATTGGATACCCTGAAGTCTCTATAAAGATTATATATAAGAAAAGATTCATTAACAGATAAAGCAGCTTAGTTTGCATACATAATTACAACGGATTCATGAGCGTCTGAATCTATTCCCATGCTAATATCCAGCCCCCTCATATATCCACACCTCCCCCTTAAAAGATATTAAGAAGCGAAGAGATCTCCCCTACAAACCCCGTGGCGGAAGCCGTCTCAGAAGTAGCCGGCGCACTAGTAGTACTCGAAACATCCGTGGTAGCAACACTACTTACACTTTCCTTCGTCGTGCCACTTGCAAGACTACTCGGGGCACTCAAAGCACTAGATGAACCCGAACCGCTTTGCACGCCCGACGCACTCCCCGTCGCAGAAGCCATTGTGGTCATCCCGCTTGTTCTCGTCGAGGCTGCGCTGTAAACGCTCAGCTGGCTTGAGTATCCCGCCACGCCGGCTTTGTAGAAAGCGGCATTTTTGGCTTCGGCGCTCATGATGGGATCTCCATAGCCGGTTGGAATGACGATTTTACTGATAGATGCGGAGGAGGAGACGGTGGATGTGGCGGTTTTGGCGCTGAGAGAACATCCGATGGTTCTGACGGCGGTGGAGGAGATGGTGGAAAGTTTTGTTACGGAACCAAGGGTGTTGGTGGCGGGTGAAACAAAGTAGGTTATGTCTGTTACGGTGTTGGAGACGGAACAAGAGATGGAACCGCTGGAGGAGGAGATGCGGGAGGAGGAAGTTATAGTTCCACTCCCTGAGATCGAGCTCGAACTGATTCCTGATGATACTGGCCCAGTGCTGGTGAGAGATCCACTGGTGATAGAACCTGTTCCAGATGAAAGGGATCCACTCGCTGAAGCGGAAGCAGTGCTCGTTATGGAACCGGTTCTTGTTGATGCTGATCCAGTACTGGTGAGAGATTCACTAGTCTTTGAATTGATTCCAGAAGAAACAGACCCACCAGCCGAAGTAGAGACAGTAGGGGATGATAAAGAGCCAGTGCTGACAATGGATCCGGAGACTCCACTAACACTGGACAATGAACCAGTTTTAGAAGTTGATATTTGAGAAGACGTAGCTACAGAAGTAGAACTTTTACTGGATACCAAAGAGCTAGATGTTGACGAGCTAGAGATCGGAGACACAGTGGAAGATGAGACTTGAGATGTCTGAATTGAAGCCACCGAGGTAGGAATTGAGCTGGTGCTTGAAATCAAGGATTTGGAGATAGTACTCGTACTACTTGGTGCTACAACCGAAGTCGAACTCGTTGAAGTAGACGTAGACGTAGGTTTCGTGGATATAGATGACGTAGTCGGGATGGAAGTAGTCTTGATTGAAGTGGTAGTAGGTGTTTCAGTGGTTTTCACCGAGGTAGTTGTGGGTGTAGTCACCACGGCTGTAGTTTTTTGCGTTGTTGCTGGAGCTGTAGTTTTCTGGGTTGTCGGTGCAGCCTCTGTTGTTTTAGCAGTGGTTTTAGCAGTGGTTTTTGCTGTTGTCTTCTTCGCGGCTCTTGCGAAGAATTTGAACAACCCTACATTGTCAAGAAGCCCTTCCGAAGGTGGAGGGGTCTCTAAAACAATTGCAGATGTCGCTGTAGCTAGTATATCAACAACAAGATCTGCTTGAACTCCTGGGTATGCTTGAACGGCAGAGACCAAGAGCACGGAAGCAATGAGAGAATGAGAAGAAAAATACATTTTGAAATGAAAGAATGAAGAAACAAAAGGACTGTAAGGACTGTGATAACAGAAAAGACTGCGTAAAATGTTCAAGTAAAGTTTGAATTAAAGATTCTTAGTTGGAGCACTACATCTTATATGATAGAGGTAACATTCGGGAACACTGATCAACATCTTGGATAGTCGTCACATTCATGTCATCGGTAGTACAAAGGATCAGGATCGTATCTATTATTGTTATCATTTGGTTTCAATCATGAGATAAATGATTAGGGGTCAGAAACGAAATGAAAACATAAGCAGATTTCCACAAAATAAGCATAGCTGTTGATTATGTCAAGCGAGTCGTGAGTAATGTGGATGATATGCTGATGAACTGCGCCTCGAGCGATTTAACCTTAAGATCCTACAGTATGACAAACTTAAGGTTTCTCTCGGCATTTTGTATTGTACTTCTAGAAGAAGGATGAAATAGGATCAAATTGAAGCCATGTGGTAATGCCTTGGCATAGGCTTTTTTTGGGCTGTGGGGAAATTGTACAGTGAGTAAAACGAGCCATATAGATATAGCATATTATGATACGACGCCTTGCACATCGTTGAATACTGTATATATTCTCTTCTCCCAAGTAACTGAAGAAAACAAAATTCATTAACACACAATTCTCTTATTTTTGCTTCTATAGCAACTGTCTGTCCTTACCTTGAAGTATTAAAATTCGTTTAACATTTTTTAGTTTTCGTTTCTCATTCTTATTTTTCTACTCTCCCAAAGGGCGTTCAAACAACAAAATGCAGCTCCTCCCATATCTTTTGACTACAGGTCTGATTGGCCAGGCTATGGCCGTGAGCATGAGCAGTCGCTTCACTGTTTCATCTACTTGCTCAACCTCCAAGGTAGATGACATGTTGACTGAAACAATCGATATGGTAGATACTGCAATTAAAGGAATCGATGCACTTCTCAATGCTGGAGTTAAACTCAACCCAAAAATTGCATCCGCTGCCATGAAATCTCTCACGAAAGCTGCCACCACCGCTTGGGGAGTTACAGAGCCTAGTTGGTGGTCATATTCATTAAGTGCAGCTGATACTGCTCAACTAAAAGCAGCTCAAGGTATGTACCAATGCTCAGTCTACATCAGTAACTAAAACCCCAAATCTAATGAATATGTAGCAAACTATCAAAAGCTTTACTCGGCTTTGAATTCCGGAACCGGAATGACTGCAAGCGACAACACATTATTCTGCGATGATTCAACATTAAAATGGACTACCGTATGCTTTGATCATTACTTGAAGAGATACTCAATCTAACAACATTCATAGAAAGCAATTGATATTTTCCCAGACGGAGGTACCATGACTACCGAACAGTACTGTGAGTATTGAATGAACTGTATCATGTAGCACTAGCTAATGAAGCATCACAGTCAAGGCACAAGGTTACACCGACACCAGTGTTGTCAAAGGATTATGGAAAGATCCAGATCACAAACGTGGTAAAAACTTCAATTTCATCATTGACGAATATAACGGAGGTCAAATGTGTGGAACAAAATCTGCCGAAGCTATCACATACTGGCAAACCGGAAACATGTTCATGTGCCCCAACGCATTCAACAGTGCAAACTACAAGACTAGTTTGAAAAGTATGAGGTCTTCGACAGCTCAAGTTGAATGGAATGATGTTCGATCACTTCCTGGAACATTCCTGCACGAAATGATGCATTTCCTCGATTTGAAACCACATGGTAAGTCTTTCTTGTCCTGTGAGTTAGTTGTGATCCTGCTAACAAAGAAATAGTTGTTGATCAAAGAGTTACTGGGGATGCTGGAGGACAAGTCGCAGCTTATGGTTTGATTGCAGTCTGGATACTGGGCGGTAAAGCTGGAGAAGAAATTGTAGACAGGTCAAAGGCTTTGACGAATGCTGATTCTTACAATGTCTTCGCAACGATGGCATATCTCCAATCGGCAGAATTTATTGGCTAAATAGAAGAATTGGGGAAAAGGATGGGAGAATGTGTAGATAAATGAAACCTTTTAATGCTATTAGTTTGTTGGTCCTATTTTTTTTAAGGACGTTCTGCTTGCTGTGCCGTGGAGGCGGTGGCACGATCAGATATGGAGGTTGGATGTTGCGCGTGTCTTGTTCGAGCAGAAACTCGTAGAGAACCAGCGTGCGCACTACTAATGTCTCGAAGCTCTTATATAGAATTCTCACCGATTCGTAACGTCTAATATTCGGTAACAATCTGCCACCGGTTTCAAGAAATTGACACACAAGACGTGCAAACATACACCTTGAAAGTCGTAGACTACCTCAACCTAAGATTATCGATCAGAAGCAAATTTAGCATGACTGGCGGCGTTAAGAAACGGACCAATACTCGGGCGAGAGATCCTGCCACTGGCAGGTTTTGTTCCGCACCTAAGCCGGAATCCACCTCTCAGCCAAAAGCTCAGCCCAAAACTCAACCGGCAGATCCAGCAACGGCCGCCAACTCCGTATCCAAGGAACAGTACAATACACTACTTGATAAAATTGTGTGTTCAAAGTTCCCGGACTGAATATATAAATATATTTAACAGATCGCTGACGATTTGTTTCTAGCATCGTGATAAAGAAGGGTACTTGGAGGAGTTGAAAAGAGAGAAATCAAAATTTGAGCAGAAAGAAAAGGAGGTCGAAGGATATAAACGAGAAATTGCAAGATTGACTGAAAGCAGCACAGATACTTACAGGCAGATGCAGGAGCTTGAAGATAAGTTGGTACTTTTCAAAAAGGTCGAGCAGCAAAAGCAAGAAGCCGAAGAGATTATTATACAAGAAAAGGAGGAGAGAGGAACACAATTGCAGGAAATGGTTCGGAAATATGGTCTGGAGGAAAACTGTGGCATTGCATGGGACGACAATTTCAAAGAAAAATTGAAGAAGGGGTTTCCGGGTCGACGTACGAACTGTTACACTAGCGTGAAGGTGTTGATTGCTCAATGGGCTTCGGATGATTTGGGTGTTTCCGAAGAGGTCGACAAACTGATGAGCGTATTCAAACATTCATACAGCTTCAACGTGGCAAAATTCTCCATACCCGATCTTGAACCCGGTAATGCATTGTCGAGCCGAGTCCGAGATTTCATAGGAGATGGTTCTCCGGATACCCTTCTCATATTTGCATACAATGGTCACGGCAGCATTGAAAAAAATAGCCACAACGCTATTTGGTCTGGGTAAGTTTACGGCATGCCACTATTGCTTTCTTTGCCTAACAAAATATAGAAGAAGACAAGGTCCGCGTATGCCTTGTAATGGTATCCAGACCCTCCTCGAGGATTCCGAATCAGATGCCCTTCTGTTGTATGACACATGTCATTCTGCAAATATTGCTATATCACTTAACCCTCCAGCGGGGAGTGTAACGGAGTTAGTCGCGGCATGTGGATTTGAAACAGTTACCCGAATGGGCGACAACTCTTTCATGTCCGCACTCACACAGGAGTTATCTTCTGCTGCAACACAAGGAGCTGTATCGGTTTCTAGATTGTACAATCGAGTACTTGCTCGTCTGAGGAATACCCGGAATCACAAAACAAACGCTACACCCGTTCGTTGTACGTTGGTATCTGATGATGATCGAACATCTATCATGCTCGAACCTTTATTGCCACCCCTAGTCACCGTGTCTCACCAATATTCAGAATGTTCAAATGAAGTGAACGCAGTGTACAATATTGTAATTGTGAAAAGAGGGTTAGAGATGGACGACACTTCGGTCTTTTTGAAATGGTTGTTGCGGGCTCCATCTAACGTTCTCGACGTCCAACTACACCGCATCAACATTCAGAAACAAACTTCATCGAATGGCGGTCTTGAATACGAGAATGATGGTCATGAACCTTAATATAGAGTTCCTCAACTCCAAAATCAACGATAAGACACGGTGTCATCAAGCTAGATCGACAGATGGTCTTTAACTTCAACACCAATAGTGTCAAGCTTGAGGTTCAAGCTTAGTTTGGATTTTGTCTCTGCGCTTGCACTTGACAGCGCGCTGATTATCCAGATATTGAAAACATCACAAGTCTTCTCTTATCAACTCCTGGTGTCTATTTTGGTGACATTCTGTAATTGGATGTGGTATGTTCTTAGGAGTTTGAGCGACTTTTTAGAGTAATTACCAATGATACAGTATTGTATTGGAGCCTCGGCTATTTTTGTTGTGCAGCGAAGTATTGAGGATTTTGTAATTCCTAGGCCATCCTGTTGCATCTTCCTTTAAACACAAAAAGCATGATAAACTGAATACTATTAATACAACCAAATCAATTGCCAATATTCAAAATTGCCTGTCAAAGATTCCTTGTATTCACGTGATCGATGTTTTTGGGCTTCTTCTCTGCCGTTACAGCACAACTTAAACCCAGGCTCTAACAACAACAACAGAAGTCACTACATCATTAACTATGGCGGATAGCACACGACCAGACCGCGACCACGGTCGGAGAAGAGATTCACGTTCCAGATCACCTAGGCGACATCATTCGCATTCTCATCGGAGACGATCACCGCATAGTAATCATCATCGAAGCAAACGACCGACCGAAGCAGCACCAGAACTCCCATATGGTTGTAGGCCGATCACGAAAAATGATTACGAGACATTCAAACCAATGTTTGCATCGTATTTGGATATTCAGAAAGGCATATTTCTGGATGAGTTAGGGGAAACAGAAGTTAAAGGGAGATGGAAGAGTTTCCTTGGAAAATGGTAATCACGAATTTGGTTTCGGCCAGAGAAAGTTGTGGAATACCGGCTAACATGTGTGAGGAATCGTGGAGAACTTTCGGAGGGTTGGTATGATCCATCAACATTGCGAAAAGCCCAAGAATCGGCAAGGGAATACGAGGAAGAAATAGCTCGGGAGTCAAATCCGGTCCAGTCAAATGAACCTTTATTGAGTTTGGATCAGCGCGATCTCGAACAGAAAGATTCCAATGGAGCAGAAGACGACGGAGATGATAGTGATGATTCGATGGGTCCAACATTGCCAGGGGAGATTAATAAATCTAAAAGGAATAGGCTGGGGCCTAGTATACCAAATATGGAAGATTTGGAGCTTAGGAGAGGTATTTACACACGCCAGTGATAATTAGAAGTATCACCAAATCTAACTGTCTCGCAGAAATGGCCGTCGAAGATGGAATGGCTCGCCGCGACGACATAAGGTTCGAGCGGAAAATTGATCGTAAACAACAGAAGGAGGCACTAGATGAATTGGTTCCGCGAGCTGAAGCTGGTACACGAGAACGTCAATTGGAAAAGAAGAAAGAAGTGAACGAGAAGATGCGATCATTCAGAGAAAAATCTCCTGGTGCAGCAGAAGTTCCGGATACTGAGTTGATGGGCGGCGATGATGGAATTGAAGGATTCAAGAAAAAGAAAGAAGAATTCCAGCGCAAGAAGAATGAGAGAGAATTGAGAAAGGAAGAGATAATGAGAGCTAGACAGGCTGAGAGAGATGAGAGGCTACAAGAGTATAAACAGAAGGAGGACGGGACTATGGCTATGCTCAAGGCTTTGGCTAAGCAGAATTTTGGATGAACGCATTCAATATGGCGAACCAGGACAGAAGCAATACATGCGGCTTTGGGAAATCAAGTCTTTACGATTCTCTATTAAATAAATTGTATTAATATCTGCCTTTTTATAAGAATCCACGGACATGCTTGAGAATCTCATTCAGCCTTGTGCTGTACAGCCTTGTGAATGCCGAGTCGGATAAAATAAATCGATCACTTCACTTCCATCTCAACACAACACAACCAGTTCAACTTACATCAATGCGACATATGTTCAAATAATTTGGATTGCTGCGCTGTAGGGTTGTTCGATATTACAACCATATCAGAAGAAGTGAACCTATCACTATACCTGACTGGAAATCAAGTATTGCCAGAGGCGAGGCTGTCATCATGGAAATCATCAGGAAGAGGATGATACGCACCGGACTGAGGGTTAATCGTTTGCGTTGTTTGAATGAAATCAATCGTAGCTCTAATCTATTTCGCCACTCAATAAGCACAACGGCAGTTCGAACCGCGAAACAAAAACCTCAAATACCTAAAAGGCCTTCAAGACCTCAACAGCAATACAAGTAGAGCTTCCACCTGAACATACTATGCGAGATTTCCTGCTAACCCCCTGCAGAACTCCAAGTCCAAGACAAGTTTTGAACCCTACTCCACCCCCTCCTCCCCCTCCACCAGCGGAACAACATCCACTTCGAGGTAGGAAATTTGCCTTGATAGGAAGTAGTATCGCTGCCTTGATATTTGCTGGCTACTCTTCCTATTTATTTGTTCTGCTCAACAGAGAACCTACCGAATCTTCTTCTTCTAAAGTTCAGGCTGATGTCTCATCCCGCTATGATACCATTGCGTCTACATTTGACTCGGAAGTTGACTGGACGGAATGGAGTATGGGAATCACGAAGATGCGCAAAAAATTGGCGCAGGAAGCACATGGAGATGTACTCGAAGTATCTATTGGTACAGGCAGAAATTTAGAGTATTATGACTGGGATTTCAAAGGGTTCAATGGTGTTGGGAAAATTCAAAAAGTGGGTGGTATCAAGAAGGGGAAAGTTAAGAGTTTTACGGCTGTTGATAAGAGTGGTGAGATGTTGGAAGTCGCCCATGAAAAGTTCTCGACAATGTTTCCAGGGGTCTTGGGTGTGAGATGGATAGTTCAAGACGCTTCCGAGAAAATACCAGGCCCCCCTCGAAATGCAAACGAAACAAGCGGGAATAAAGATGCGAAATATGATACAGTGATTCAGACCATGGGATTGTGCTCCGTTGCCGACCCGGTAGGATTATTGAAGAATCTGGGAGAGTGCGTGAAAGAAGAGGAAGGGCGCATATTATTGTTGGAACATGGAAGAGCAAAATGGGATTGGTTAAACAGAGCGTTGGACAACAGTGCAGAAGGGCATGCAAAGCTTTTCGGATGTTGGTGGAATAGAGATTTGGGAAAGATTGTCGAAGAGAGTGGGCTTGAAGTTGTGAATATTAAAAGACGACATGGCGGAACAACCTGGAGGATTGAGTTGAAAAAGCCCAAAGCCACACCAAAAGACAGTGGCGTGGGAGTTGCGACAGAAGAAAAGACACAGCAGGCAAGCAGAAAGGGATGGTGGTAAATATCAATCGAGCTCGCCTTTCTTTGCACTCCTCTCACTGTACCAACATATCACCGAATTGCAAATATATGCGCTGGAGTTGTCGTATTGTCGGAAGGCGATATGATAGCAATCGTCTGATATTTTGTTGGATTTGTACCCATGCTGCAGTAGCTATGTCCATGCTCAGTGGTCACCAATCGCTCTTTTCTCAACCGGCCACCCTGCCCAGTCAAAGCAACGGAGCTAAAATGACAAACGAACGAGGCCAGATTTCTGGACGAGAATGGTGAGGACGGAATTAATTTCAGAAGTCTAGATGATTCGGCTTCTCCCTGATTCCCCTCAGATCTCGACATAATTAGAACCTTGGGCTATTCACATACTGAGCAAGATCAGCAGAATGTCAATTGACGTTCCTGTACCACACGCCGCAGACGTTATGCATTATTATCCCCTGTACGGAGATCCCGCAGATGACGTCGGTGTTTTCTGGAAAACTATGGCTATAATTACATGAACTCCTTTTGGGGGATGTTTGCCCGGTAAGATGACCATAATTTCAATCGCCACGTTAACGAGTTGGGATGTCATGCAACTTTCAAGTTTCATCCATTTGCCCTACCCTTATCTTCATTCGCATGATTACGACTTACAAAATGATATATTCTCATATCTAGCCATCACGTGCCAGGGGTCTAGATAGGGCGTTCCCCGGCCGGAGAGTAAGTTACAGTATAGTGGATCTTTACTAGTCAGTTAACCCTTCACGGCCCCGTGTCAGTGTGTTAATGTGGAAACCCAAATCAGTTAAACAAAATCTTTTTACATAACAACTTTCTTTACTTGTTACAAACATGCATATTGATCATCCAAAGGCGCTTGACTATTTCCTTCTTGTCATTCTCTTATCATTTTGCGGGGTGGATAACCTTGTACGTACGCGGTGGGTAAAGTATTACCTTCTAGGTATTACTCGTATCTCTTCAAACTTAGATAGTGAGACATATGTAGATATTTCTCTGTCACTTTTCCTGTTTCCTTCTTCCTGCATATCTTCACCTCTTATTTTTCTCTTTCATATTCGGTAGTCATGCCTCAACATCATGATGCCGACGCTGATGCGGCTCAATTGGCCGCTCATGGTCACAAACAAGAACTGGAACGCAGTTTCTCTTTGCTTTCTATGTTAGGTCTTGCATTTGCCATTCTTAATTCTTGGACTGCTCTAGCTGCGAGTTTAAGTGTTGCATTACCAAGTGGTGGACCAACTTCAGTGCTCTGGGGATTGATTAGTAAGTTTGTTCTCAATTTTGTATTCAATCTATGGACTTGATGCTAATTATGGTTTCAACAGCCGCTGGAGTATGTAACTTATGCCTCGCCGTCTCTCTTTCCGAATTTCTTTCCGCCTACCCAACAGCAGGTGGTCAATATCATTGGGTTGCAGTCATAAGTTGGAAGAAATATGTTCCGATTCTCAGTTGGATCACTGGATGGATCAATGTTTCCGGCTGGATTGCACTCGTCGCTTCCGGTGGTCTTTTAGGCTCTCAATTAATAGTAGGAGTTATTTCACTCATGCACCCAAATTATGAACCACAACGTTGGCATCAATTCCTCCTCTACGTCGCATACAACATCATCGCTTTTATTGTCAACGCGTTCATGACATCGCTATTACCTCTTATCACGAAATCGGCATTCATCTGGTCGATTGTCGGATTCGTCGTGATTTGTATTACCGTCTTGGCGACAGCTTCTCCAGATTATAACGACGCATCCTTCGTCTTCACCGACTTTATAAACAGTACAGGATGGCCTGATGGAGTTGCGTGGCTTCTTGGTTTGCTTCAAGCCGGTCTTGGATTGACCGGTTTCGATGCTGTTGCTCACATGATCGAAGAGATTCCAAACCCAGGAGTTCAAGGTCCAAAAATTATGATTGGATGTGTTTTGATTGGTGTCTTTACAGGATTCATATTCCTTATGGTCTTGCTCTTTGTAGGAGGTAATGTCAACGATGTTATTGAAAGTGCTGCGGGCCCATTACTTCAAACTTTCTACCATGCAACTGGCAGCAAGGCCGGAGCTATCTGTCTCCTCATTTTCCCACTCGTCTGCCTTCTGTTCGCGACCATCTCCATCGCTACAACCTCCACTCGTATGACATATGCGTTTGCTCGCGATCACGGTCTTCCTTTCTCAAGAGTCTTTTCTAGAGTTCATCCAAAGTTGGCTCTTCCGCTAAATGCATTGTACCTTACAATGACATGTGTATTCCTCTTTGGGCTCATTTTCTTGGGTAGTTCATCGGCTTTCAATGCAATTGTTAGTGCGAGTGTTGTGGCTTTGGGTGTTAGTTATGCGATACCTGTCGCAGTCAATTGTTTGAGAGGGAGGAAGTGTTTACCGGAGACGAGAGCATTCAAGTTGTCGGAACCAGTGGGCTGGGTTTGCAACCTGGTGAGTTCTCCCTCATTTACTTTGATCATAATTTTGGGAAATATAGGCTAATGAGATAAATAGGTTGGCATTGCATATGTGATGATCACTACAGTTCTGTTCCTCTTCCCACCTGAATTGCCAGTGACAGGAAACAACATGAGTATGTTCCCTTCCTACCTCTCATCTCAATTTCGACAATACTAACGTATCACCCAGATTACTGCGTAGTAGCCTTCTTCCTTGTCTTCGTCATCGCAGTGGTACAATGGTACGTCGACGGCAAGCAAAACTTTACAGGTCCAAGGATCGATATGGATGCTATGCAACACGGAGAGGTTGTAGGGATAGTGGTTGGTGATGAAGCCAGTGGGACTCCTAGTGCAGAATTTGGGGATGTAAAGGAAGTCAAATGAACTAACGCTTTACGATGAAAATACTTGCATATGTATTATGGATATATCAAGTAATAGATGTACAATATTTAGACCAAAAAAAAAATTATGAATAAAAATTTAAACAAATCGCGAATATGAAAGGCGTATGCTGATCTTGCGCCGTCACTCCGGATGATGTGGAATTTTTCATCATTTCATCATTCCTCAGAAGTCGAAACTCACAGCCAAGCCGAAGATAAACGGCAGTGCCCGAAAATGGGGGTTTCCAAGCCTGGGAGTTCCAGTGCTTCAGGCCTTGGTAGCAGTAAAGACTGGGTATGTGGGGCCGGATAGATGGAGTTTGTGGGGTAATATTCGGAAGTACAGAACCTTGAGTCTGAAGGCTTGGTGGCTTGCAGGCCTGAGTCTTGGAGGCAAGAGTACCGAGTCATGAGCCGTGGGAGGCGTGAAGCGGGAAGTGATAGGGCTGCTGGGTGAGTGGGATGAGATTTTTTGGGGGGGGTTTTGGAGATGTTGTAAAGGTTTTCTGGAGAGAGTGTGGGGGAAGAGAATATTTGGTACATAAGATGGAGATTGGGACGTGGGATATGGAGTCTTGATATAAAAGTTGTGGGGGAGTTTGGGAGAAGTTGGGGGACGTGGTTGAGGATTGGACGGTGCGGGAGTTGCGAGTGATTCTCTTCAGGAAAGCAAGTGGATGAAGGATGATTCTGTTACGTCACTTACTTGTACACTGAGGATTGAGGTTAGAAGAATTCAATTGTTAACGTGATCATTAGCCAAGTAATTGATGCTATTTGACTTGTCACTGGTTCAAAGTGACAACGTGTTCCGGGGGCGGTACCTAGATATCTCTCCACATTCTCGTTTATGCCGCCTACGCCGTTTCAATAATTACCAGATTAGTGAAGAACATGTAATATTACAAATGATTAACATAATTTAGATTGCCTGGTCAAACTTCCACCACGATTCACCAATGAGAAAGAATTAGCAATGCATACACACAGTCATGAAATTCTGGACCAAAACTCGGATCTAGACCCAGAAATAAGGATGCTTAAATGTGACGAGGACTGCGATATCATGAAGAGCTGATCGGGACTAACCTTCGTTACCCGGGGAGACGACGTGACAGTAGCACTGAGAGACGAAGAACTACTGACAAATTCTTGGAGACTGCTATCTGTGATTGATGCGCCGGAGATCCAGAATGTCTTCCACAACTCTGTGGCTGGGAATTTGCAACGAGATATCTCGAGGTAGTTTAGCCTGGGCTCTCACCGTAGCCCTCGATTCTTCGTGAGTCCATCAGAGGAATGTGGAGCGTGGGAAGCTTGCAGTGAGCATGCCTTCGTTGAAATTGGTGGATCCATCTAGATGTGCGGTGAATGTGGGCTTGTGTCATTGGATAAGTATTCCGCGTAGAAGTCATAATAAGTATCCGGATTGCCAATTGTAGCAATACCACGCCCTTCGGAGCATCTAAGAATAGCAATCCTTGGAGCCTGAGGAGTGGCTCCAGTGCGCCTTTTAGATTCTCTGGCAAACTCGAAGGCTTAGCTATGAAACGAAACAAGACGAAGGCACACGTTAACCGGGGAAAGTGATATTGACTGCATTATTTTTTACAAAATACAATAGTTATTGGTGGATGATTTAACCACATGCCCTTGAAGCGCTCTGTCCAATACTTTCGAGGACTTAAGCGATACCCCCTTCTTTTGAGCAGAAGAATGGCGAGATTGTGTTACACTCGAACAAAAAATGGACTAGTCACACTTCGAGAAGTGGATTTGATATATAGCAGCATTCCGAGGCATGATGAATATCGAGAGACTGAAGCTTTTGTCTCTAGGGCATATATTTGAATCTCTAAGAATGTCAAATCTGCACTCGCAGCTGCTAGATAATCTTAGAATGCATCAAGAGACGAAAGTTGAAGCCATATGAAAAAAGCCACTCAGAACACTAATGGACTAACGAAGCAATGAACAATGACGACTTTCCAAATCATGCTATTAAAGTAATGTGACAGTACCATGGAGAGATGTGTATTCAAGCCGCGAATTTGTAAACAATTTGAGGAGCAATCATCTCCTTGTCGGACCCTGTTCTATGAATCTGCTCGTGGATATTGGGTTGTGTGCTTGGTATAGCCCACGAGAATATACATTAGGAATATGGGCAAGCGACGGCATTGATAAAGAGGCTATTCTCGGTCTAAAGACAATGCTAGGATCACCTTATAAAAGACATTGATATAAAAACAGTGTGCTAGAAGATAATTTCGATAAGAAGCTGTTTTATTGGTATTGATGAAAAGATAATTCCTTATGTGAAATTATGATGTTGTGGTGCAGCGTGAGCTGTGTCTTAAACTTAAGCGTACAGTATTTACACCTGTAAAAGTAGCGTTCGCTAGCCTAAACCGGTGAATAACAGGCTGCCTTCCTTTCCACCTCAAATATTCATACAACATTCAACCACGGCAACCTTTTGATTAACAACAATAACATTCGCAATGGACGACGATGATGATTTCGGCGCAGATGCAGATTTCCTAACAGCTCTCGCACAAACCCCTGTTACAGCTCCATCCACAAACCGCGTTCAACAACCTACCCCGCAACGCGTCCAACAGCCTACTCCACAGCGTCTTGATCGAGCACCTCCAACAAATAATGCTTCCGCAGGTCCCAAGGTTGTTCAACCAGTTCCACAAGCTATTGCATCGCGTTCTTCTGGCTCATCAATTCAAGTGTCTCTGCGGCAGAAAGGCAATCCAATACTGACGAATCTCAAATCCTTTCCATGGGAGTACTCAGATATCCTAGCCGACTATGTGCTTGGTACAACCACATGCGCGCTCTTCCTATCACTCAAATACCACCGATTACATCCCGAATATATATACAATCGGATAAAAGGTTTACAGGGTAAATACAACCTACGAGTGCTTCTCACAATGGTTGATATTGGAAATCATGAAGAGAGTTTAAAGGAATTATCCAAGACAAGTTTGGTGAATAATGTCACCGTGATATTATGCTGGTCAGCTCTTGAGGCTGCAAGATATCTTGAGTTATACAAAAGCTATGAACATGCAAATGCTAGTGCTATAAAAGGTGTCGAAAGTAAGAGTTATGGAGATAAAATGGTAGATTTCATTACCGTTCCTAGGAGTATCAATAAACGAGACGCCGTGGCATTGGTTGATGCATTTGGAAGTATCAGAGGTGCTATCAATGCAAGACCTGAGGAAATTGCTGTTGTTGACGGTTGGGGAGAGAAAAAGGTTAGAAAGTGGTGCGGTGTTGTTGATGAGCCATTCAGAGCACGAAAAGCAGCTCGTAGGGGTCTCAGCAGAAAGGAAACAACAGACGATGGGACGGAGCGGCCAGAAGGTGTTTTAGATCGTGCTATACCTCTGAGTCGTGTCCCGTTGAGAGAAATGAATTCCGTAGTAGGAAAATCAATTGAGCCCACACACCAAAGTCAAAATCTCACCGAGGAATCACAAGATGAACGGATACCAGGTGATGACGACGAAGAGGCTGCAATCTTGGCCGCTCAGCAAGAAGAAGAAAAGGCAGCGCGAGAGAAGAAGAAAGAATTGGCGAGAAGAGATGAAGAGCTCAGTGGAGGGGTCGCTGCAGCTTTGGCAAAATTACGAGAGAAACACTGAAATATTTGAAATTCAACATATTATATCTTTACATGTTGATCAACATCGAGTATCTCTGACCCGCAAATGACATTTCATACTACATTTGAACGCGGGAGTTGGCTTCGGAAGGTTGATTGCCTCGAACAACGTTACGGTTGGCTAGTCGACCAATTCACTACTGCAGCAAATGCAAATTTGATGACTTTCATGCTTCTGATAATATCTGTTCTATACGCGCACCTAGATCTTATATATTTCTAGAGATAGGGCAGAGGCTAAATCAATGAATTTTATTCTAAACGTTTACAAATAACGCAGCTCTTTCATGGCACTGGTTCGTTTTACAGAGAAAATCTATATACTTGCGAAAGTTCCGTTGTCTTGAATTGTTATGTGTAGCACATAATACTTACTACACCTTTGGGCTGAGCATGGCAACCAAATCTGTGATCTCGAAGAGGAATCTTCACCTCTTTCTACTTCTTCTGAGCTTAGGAAGAGTAGGTTCATATCGCCCCTATTCCGCGAACTCTACGCTTCGTTTGCCGTATTGTCCTGCCCAGGGGGCCTTTGCGCAATTCAACCGACATTTTCTTTCTTTCGACCGTCTCTAGTGAAACAAGTACTTCACTCTCATAGATCGGAGGAGAACTTCTTGTATCGTGCCAATCAGCTTCATAAGATATGATGTTGCCGAAACGTTTATCCATCCAGCTCTCGAATTCACGACGATTGGATATTTACCTATCCGGACTTTTCACCTCGAAGTTCAATAGAGACTTACATGCAACTTCTTCCTCGGCAGATCTTCCAATACTGCTATTGGGTTGAATTTGACGGTTTTCGATTGTCATTAGTGAGAGCATGTAGATCAGTTTGACCAACGATAGAAAGTTGGTGACCAACCGTATAGATTCTGCATATGTGACCAGTCCTCTCCAGAGTTCTCAGTAGCCTGCTCCATTAAGTCGTGTTTCTTGCTAATAGATTTTTTGGCATAAACTTCGGCATTTTCCCGTGTGCATTTTCATTACTTGTGATCTCGGCCCCGTTCTTGGATTTGCGCTTCTGAGAATGTCTCCAAACTTAATGCTTCAGTTTCTACCACCTCTATAGCTAATTCATACAAGAATGATAGATACTTCCACAAGTCTCTCATTCGTTTGCGCTTGCTAGTAAAGTTGACAAACTCTCAACTAAGCAAGGTAGATTTTGTCAATGTATTTTTGTAAGCGGGTAGATGGTTCATTGTCTCATTCGAAGCGGACTTGTTAAAATTAAAGTTTCTTTTTGTTAACACATATCCAGTAGTAGATATTCATAGGTGAAATTGAACTCTTTGTTCCTATCGAGAACCGTTCTTGGATCTCTTAGTAGACATCAATTGCTTGACGTCGTTGCTGCATTTCTAGAACCTCATCATCGAACCGAATCCCACAAACTTAACAATAACAAATCATGCAAAAGTTTGAACATGTTTTTCAACAATGACGCAAGTCGTGTCAATCCACCCCTTCCACCTCTCCCGCCACTTCCGCCCGTCTTCGGACTAGATGGTTTCGAAATCGAAATTCCAGAAATCCCGGAAACAGCGTCGAGAGCAGGATGGTATTGGTTTGGTTGGGCATCAAACAATAATGCTGTAGTTCCAAAGAGTATCTCTACTTTACAAAACATAAATGCACATCTACGAAGAGAAAATGGGCGGTTGCGAAATCTAGACGAATCACGGCAAAGGGAAATTGGACGACTGCACAATCAAAGTATCAGACTAGGCAGACAGGAAGATGGACAAAATCAGATTATTGAAAAACTGCGTAACCAGTTAGCCGAATTGGGGAGACGAGATGATCAACGAATGCAGACTATTCAAGGGCTCAGGAGAGAGGTGGAAATATTGGGCGAGAGGGATCAGATAATTGAGGCATTACGCATCCAAGTATTGGAGTTAACTAGGGGAGTTGCTTTACACGCACAAACTATTCAAGAGCTCAGGGATCAGAAAGCCAAAGCAGGTGAAAAAGATCAGACAATCGAGGAACTCCAAATCCAAGTATCGAATGTCAAGAAGGAGAATGACGCACATGCACAAACTATCCAAAAACTCAGGGAAGAGGCGGCCCAGCTACTGGGCCACCCATCATCCATAGACAAACTCGGCCTTCAAATAACCACCCTCTCAGAAACCCTCCTTCAGAAAGATCAAGCGATCGAAACCCTCCACAGTCAAATAAGCATCCTATCCGAGCAGCACAGCAAACAAATCGCCGAACTCCGGACGCGCATAACCAGGCTCTCAAAAGAAAACGACGAGCGCGTCAACATCGTCTCGGAACTCCGCGTCAAGCTCACAGAAGCCAGCGAAAAAGCCCTGCGCCACGAATCGACCATCTCCTCCCTCGCCGACAAATCAGCAAGCGATGCCGAGACACACGAAACCCATCGCCTCTGGCTCGAGCGACAACGCAAAGAGGAGAGAGAAGAGGCGCACTACAAAATCGACGAAGCACGATTGCAGAACGCGATTCTGATACAGCGCCTGAAGAGTTCGTTGAAGGAGGCAGAGAGTGAGCGGGATGCGGCAGTGCAGGCGGAGCAGAAGACGAATGCGTATTTTGACGAGGTGATGCGGAGGAGTAGGGCGCTGGAAGCGACGAATGAGTCTCTTGAGGGAAGATTGATGATGTGCAAGAGGAGAGAGACGGAGACGGAGACGGAGAATGCGAAAAAGGAAGAAGCGTTTGAGTCGAGAATTAGGGCTCTGAAGGAGGAGTTGAGGATTGCGAAGCTGGCTGTTGCTCAACCGCTTTCGGAAGGGAAGTGATGCTGAGTCTGTGGTGTATATAGTCTGGAAGTTGAATGGCAGGGCATGATTGAGTCCGGCTGTATCGATAGGTTAAGTTGGGAACTATCTGGTTGGCACAAGAACATTTCGAACCTTGTAGTCTACTAGAACGGCGGCGCGTTCTAAAGTGGAGGAATCGAAGTTATGTGTTTTCGTGTTTTCACTCATCACATCTCTGCTTCTTAGCACCCACAACTTTGGTCATGTATTCATTGTATTTGAACTTTATCTCCCACTTCATTCACTACAGTACTACATACAAAATGAACCTGCTCCTTGCTTTCTCTACGAACATCTAACCCCAAGTCCCATTCATCGTCCCTCTAACACCTAGCAGCAAGCACGCATGTACTTCCCACACCAAAGGCGTACACACCCATCCACCCCCATCCCATCTCCCTATCCCCCCCATTTCACCCATGAAATCCAAACCCTAATTCCCATCCACCCCGAAGTGATATGGCCAAGCCCCATACCCCCCAATCAATATAAACAAAGACAAACACCATGCTACCGAGTCAATACTTCCGAATCAATACAGCATCAATCCATTTCCATTCATTCATTCCCTCCCATTCGTCCCACCCTTTATGTCGATTGACATTCAAATCTTAAATCCAGCGCCCAAACCTAAAAACGCCATAATCTCAACCTAAAGAACCCCAACCTGGTTAAGTCGTCAATCCCGGACCATCCATGGTATGACGTTGTTGCACCTAAAACAAAGGATATCGCTCAAAAACTCCATACAATGCAACCTTTCCCTTTCCACTTTTCAAATACACTCGTTCGCTTTCACCCACCCCCAATAATTACTTTCCATCACTTCTTGTCGTTTTTAAAAAGCATCGCATGGCATCGTACCGCACCGCAAAGCATCCATTCGACGATGGTCGAACAACTTTTCCTGCACGTGACAAAGTCATCGCATCGATTTTCGTAGCCCGCAGGTAAATAACTCCTCTCATTGACTTCTCAATCCGAGATTGATCCTGTGTCCACAACCTCTAACCCATCCCCCGCATTACCTCCCGTTCTTCCTGGCTCCCAGCCTTCCATTTCATCCCTTCCATCCTCCTTAATCAAGTCCAATAGCACCATACTATTCTTCTTGATCCTCTCAGGTCTATCCACAATTCCTCTTTCAAGAATCAAGGCTTCAGCTGTTTTGGCCCATAATTCCTGTAAATCAGGCACACCTTCCACCAGTAACCCAAGTACTTCTCTTCCCAAAGGACGCATTGGCGGACCTGCTGAAAGACTTGTTCTCCATACCAAACTGCCATCCGATACATTCCGTCTGGAGGCTATGCAATTAGACTTGTCACAGAACCATTCATTGCATCCCGAAGAATCATGACTTGAAATACCAGATGGAGGATTAGCGATAGGCTGGGGTGCCTTCTTTCTTCCTAGATGAGTGAATTTTGACATCTTGGATTTCGGTGCAGCGGTGCTGGGTTCGACAATTGGCAAACGACAACTTTGTAGAGAGCCATACCATTGGTCCACGGCGGCTCTCCTCGCGTTATATCCCTTTGTTTTCCAGAATTTTTCGGCTTGCTGAAGCCCGCCAATTGTTAGGATCGCAGAATACACTTCATCAGGTGGTCGATCCTTCAAATAACCTCTGATTGATCTTTCCACTCTTCCAACATATGAAGGAGGCCTTAATCGACGAGAAAAGGATGACATGAACAAAGGGAATACCTGATGAACATGCAATAAAGTTCTGTCATCATACATATTCATAGCATAAGTCTCGAATGGGTTAAGTGTGTATGGTAATCGAGTTAAAGGCGCCCCGCGTCTTTCAAGATGTCGAGCATATACTTTTCGATAAGTTTCGAAGAAGTGAAATATGGTAAAGACGAGTGGTACTAATCTTTGACGCATCCTTTCATATTGAGGTTGGAATTCCAACACTTGAGCTTCAGTCGTCCGCAAGAATATCTCCTTTCGGGCTTGTATAGAAACGAGGGTAGACAATTTTGATGCGACATGTAATCGATGCCATATTCCACACAGATAGTGTAAGTTCAACTTCTCCGGGTCTGGCAAAGGAAATAATCGTATGGTATAACGAGGTAGTGTATGTGTTGCGTGATGTCTCGCGATCGGTGCTTCATTTAATGTAATCAACGTGTGAAATGATCTTGAAACTTGTCGCAAGTCAAGAATTGTATGGATGGGTAAAGGTGAGAGAATTTGAGCTTGTAACTCGGCTGGAAGGGTGAGGAAGAGGTCGGAGAGAGAAACACTATGTAGGTTAGCAATTTATCCGAACAGCCGCTCAGGGAAAGAGTTTACCTTTGTCTTTCAATTCTTTCTTGAATTGTGTCTGGGTGTGTCTCGACAATTGATGGAGCTCGATGGGTAATGTTCACTTTGGATCTTAGAGCACCCAATGAGCCACTGAAACTTGGTCGACGTTGTGTTCGTAAAGTAGTGAGGTCATGTCCGAGCGAACGTTTTCTTTGATCGCTGGGTCGGAAAGCCAAACTCTCATGGGTGACACTTCTCTGTCTCGAAGGTAAATTGAATGTAGCTGCTTCTAATGGCGAAGGTTCGTGATTAATTAGAGGAATCGACAAAGAGCCGATCTGTGAATTTTGTGATGTTCCAGTTGTAGTCCCAGTCGGAGTTGCAGTCGCAGCAGCAATAGATCCAGACCCAGACCCTGTTCCACTCTCAGCATGCCCATGCCCATGTCCATTCCTATCACTCTGTCGTAGTTTATCGAAATATCGCTCTGAAGCGAATTCAGTAAGATGAAGTGGTTCCATCTCTTCCCCCGCGCTTGGTCTTTAGTACCAATAGGTCGTAGAGTTGAAGTTCTTTGTGATTGTTAAACCATATCAAGATTTATGGACGACGCTCTTCGAGAGGGAGGGCCGCCCAAATTGCGCCGAGTTGAAATAAAGTTGAGGAAACGACGTCGCACGATTGAACTTCATGCATTATTGAAAACACCAGTTAAAGGATTCAGAAGTCAACAATATCAATTCAGGTTATTCGAGAGAGGCAGGGAAAGGTTCTCAATGTAGATCGACAAGAGAAGTTTGGGAAGATGGGTTGGCTGTTAAAGAGGTGTGAGAGGATAGTATGATAGTCGGAAGTCGAAAGTTGAAAGTTGAAGGGTTGAAGGGTCGAAGGGTCAAGCAATAAGGGATTGATTGGGGTTGAGATCGGAGTCAAATGGAAGAAAGTACCGAGATAACAAGTCTTAGTATGTATTCGTACCTTGGTATCCTGTCTGCCTGTGTTGATGATGGTATAATCGATATGTCCAAAGAAAGTCCAAAGAAAGTCCAGACGAAGATACAAGAGATTTTCTTCTTTCTTCTGTTTGGGGGCCCAAGAAAAACGAAAGTGTGATGGTTTCGATCGACTGGAATTGGAGTTGTTCGGATTATTGTTGCTGAGATGACCTTTTTCGAGTGTGACTTTGAAAGAGACAGGAATAACACCACCACAAACTTAAGAAGATGAATTTATGCTGCTGGCTTAATGTCGTAAGATGTTAAATGGGTAAGACAATTCCTCCATCAATCCTAGTTCTCTCTTCGTGTGGTGTGCAGTGTCTAGATTTTTCCGTTGTCGCTGTGTTGTCGTTGTCGGAGTGTTGGATTCAAGTAGCCATGTGTCGTCGGACTTTCCGTTTGTAGATCGATCCAGAGACACAAATCGACAAAAGACGATGATGTGGAAGTGGAAGTGGGAGCAGGGAGAAAGGAAAAGGTTAAACAACGACCGACTGACGAACGATGGAAGATCTGGAACCTTTCTCTCTACTCTCGCTCTCTCTGTCTCTTCAAAAGAGTAAGGGTGGAAAGGGTGGAAAGTGTGGAAAGTGTGGCGGCTGAGATGGATTGGGTTGATGGGATAGACGGATGGGATAGACAGAGGAGATACGTTTCTCGTCTCGCTCCCGTCTCTTCCCAGAAATAAAGGGACTAGAAAGGAATTCGGTATATCGGGGGAACTAACGAAGGAAATAGATGGGGATAATGGGACAATGGGATTGTGGGATCTCAAGGGATAGACACGTTTTCCCCTTGACGTTTTATGATTTTTCTGAATATCTTAACCTCTTCCAGTACCAGACTGCAAGACTACAAGTAGTGTTTGGGTAGTCGCACTTGTTATGTATGGAGTAACTTAGTAAAAGCAGCTAATAGTAATACCGATATGGTAGATTGAAAAATGCTACCTAACCACAATAATGAAGCCGAGCTGCGTGAGCACGGTAGGGAGGGAGGTAGGGGGTAGGGGGGTAGGGGGGTAGGGGGAGGAAGAGGAGGAGGAGAAGGGGGAGGGGGAGGAGGAAGTTCTGGATATCTTATATTATATGTATGATATATATATATATATATATATATATTTAACCGCGAGTATCAAGGAATGGTTTGTTCACTGCAGTGAAGTTTGAATGAAGATTGATCGAAGATTCGGTAAAGATTCAGTGAAGATTCAATGGCTGATTGAGTTCTAGATTAAAGTAAAAGTCTCTCTCTCTCTCGCTCTCTCTCTCTCTCCTCTACAAGTTGAATTCTCTCTTTCTTTCCTTTCTCTTGATATGCTTGTCTACAGTAAGTAGTGCTTGTTCCTCTTCTCTATTCTTCTTGTCTCTCTCCTCTCATCCTCTCCTCCTCATCCTCATCCTCATCCTCATCCTCATCCCATCTACAGACACATCTCATTTTCTTCTCTATCGGCCCAACTATTCAATCCCTCCCCCCCCATTCGCCCAACGGACATCTCTCCAAAATCTTATTTTCCCAATCCCGATCCCAATCCAAATCTATACCCACTTTGAGTTTAGCACCAAAGGAACATTCGGTCGGCGTCTTTATGGAGACTCCACACTCCACTGATTGGAATTGTGGAACATCCAGGACCCAGGCACATTGAGATCCGGATAAAGTAAGACGAGAAATGTAGGTCCTGGACTGCTGGGTAATATGACTGATGAATTGACGAGAAATGAGGAAAACATGACTGATGGAATTGGTGCGATGGGGATGGGGATTCGGGTGTGACGATGAAGAGGGATTGAGAGTGGGGAGATGATGATGGTGATGATGATGATGAGGGGGAAGAACTTTTGATATTGGGACATGTACCTGCGACCCAGGCAAAGTAGAATACTTGAATCGAAGATACAAGAACTAGCCCTGTCTGTTGCGCTTAGAAGTTGTGAGCTCGTGATTGAATCGTGGTTGAAGATCATAGGAGAATGTTTACGGTAAGATATGGATGGCATCAAGTAGATCAGAATCACGATATGGCTCCAAATGATACATCGATGTAAGACGACATGTCAACAACTAGTCCTTCTTAGAGATGGGTATGTGCTTCGTAAACAACATCGCTCCTCTCCTCTCCTCTCCTCTCCTCTTCTCTGTCCTATCCCATCCTCTCCTTCACACGAAACAACCAAAACGACCCTTTTTACTGGGCAAGGGTTTCCTTATCCTATCCGTCCATCAGTGCCACCCACGGCGGTACCGAAAATAGCACTTTCGAATTCTTCCGTGATTATCCCCGAATCCAATAAGATCACCAGTATTCTTACTTAATATTGCCCCAGATATTGACCATCCGTTTTGAAGAAGGAGAAGAAAAAAAAAAAGATGGAAAAAGGATATTTGGCCGAGAAAGATGATGAGATCTGATGAGTGTGAGTTGACGAGCCAAGCCGTATTAAACACGACGGTGCACAGTACAGAGTATGATACGAAATCAATCTATGGTCACTTGAAAAGTTGCATCGTACCACCAGTAAGGTCGGTATTCAAGTACTCAAGCATCCAATTCTTTCCTTTTTGTCATTGTACTCCTGTTTCGAGACTGTACTGTATTTCCGTACATCGATCTAATCATCACACATGTCGGTACTTGAAAAAGGCTCATTCATATGTGACCAATTGCTAAAGTACTTGATATCCCTTGTTTTTCATCCAACTAGATTCTGCAGTGTTTTGATTAACAACCCGTTCCCATCCATCCATCATCCACCTACCTAATACCTTTCCCACATCCACATCCCCATTCCCTTGCCTTTTCAATGCTTTCCCCAAACCCCAAGCTATCGGCAAACTTTACAACTGACTACTGTGCTGTACTGCACCTAACGCTGTCCATTACAAATCTAGACCCTCCCACCCAGTCTTCCGACCAAATTTCCTATCAACATTTCATATTACCTCAAGTAACGCCGCTCCATAGCCGCACCAATGCTCCATATCAAAACGTCCTTCAAATGGTGGAGAAAATGACAGAGGGACATCATTATGGAGAACCCAAACCCACTCTTTCCCACACACATGACATTCTTAAAATTTTCTACGCAAAACGGGATCTGGGGCAAATAGTGTGGATTTTCCCCATTGCCCCATAATGATGTGAAGCCGAGGATGTTTTTTTCTTTCCCTTTCGAATCTTTGATGCTATGTATGTAATATCTTACATCGTGCTAAATCCTAGTACATGTCACTATATGGCCGAGAAGCTACGATGAGCATCATGGGCTAGCTATCTTGTTAGAGGAAAATCAAGGTAGAAGGTTTTCCGAGCGGAAGATCTTTTCAGAAAGAATGAAGAAATTCAAGTTCTGCAGTACGCATGCTTGTTTTGATGATCGAACTTGGATGAAACCCAATGATGCATAGTATAGTTCGTCCATGCGATATGCCGTGAAAGAAGGGAACGATAGACCGCTAGATATATACTCAATCATCAGCTATACCCATTCATGGATAGCTGCACGAACAGATACTATAATCGTAACGTTCATTAGATGAATTATGATCAAGTATTGTCTAAATTAGACAAGTACATCTGTACAGATACTATGTATGTAGACCAATCCTTCACAAAAGAATAGCAAAAAAAGAGATATCTCCCCCAATCCAACCTCTCCAACTCACACTACCATCGACTTCATCCAACATACTATTGGAGTAAATCCCAATCCCAATCCCAATCAATCCCCAGTCTCCCTCGGCATTTCATTTGCATTTCATTTCCAATTCATCTTTTGTTGTCCGCATCTAACTTGTAAGAGAATCATTTCCAATCAAAAAAGGCCAAAAAATGTAACAACAAATCACACAATTGGATCCAAAAAGAAAACTCATTCGGCCCTATTCTCAAACCTTCATCCGGAAAACAAAAAACGCAACTGAGCGGCTGATTTCCCTTTTTCTTTTTCCCCTTTCCCTGTATAAAGATACTTTATGTAAGATCTTTTAAAATATATAAGGAAAGATAACGGAAGATCTTTGTTAATATGGGAGTTTTGGATCGAAACGAAAAGAGACGCGACTTGGTGTCTTTTTTGGGGGGGGGGAGGGGAAAACGAGATATCAGGGAAAAGATCTTTAGAGATTCAACTTCCTCAGCTAGTTGTAATACCTAGCTAGGTATGATAAATGGTAAATGGCTTGGAACCAAAATCGGCCCCATTGCCTTGTAGAGATAAGTAGGCATATTGCCAATGCTTTAGGGGAAAGGCATTGTCAGCAATTGATGAATTTCATACGTACATAAAAATTTGAGTTTGATTGAAACAGTACTACAGTCCTCTACTGCAGTGCTCTACTGTTAGGTGTATGTTATCACATGTTTTGATACTCGTGCAAGATGCTCGATGAAAGGAATTCCTTTCTTTCCTGGCTCTAGGTGCGCTTTTTGATCAGTCGGAATTTGGCTGTTGAATGACGCTCCGCTGATTGACCGGAGGCTTGCCAGGCTATGTTATTGATCTGATAGCCGGCCAAGACTATGTGTCTACTCATGCAGATGTTGCTCCGCTGGCCCTCCGGGGGCCACTGCCGTGGAGGCAGACTATTCGAATGAGTAAATATATTGTAGAGAACAAACTTTCGAGCGCAGCGAACTACGGGGGTTGGGGGCCTGTCCCCATGAATGCTCGACAGACACGATATGAGAACAGGGCGACTTTATCATTTATCAGGTGTGATTTTAGGATCTGCTATCGAAGCTGATCACTCAAAGTTCGACTCCATCTGCTGGAAAATGGATATACACACACCCTCAATAATTTAAAACCATTCCTAGATATCCATACACAGTGCACGTGTAATTATGGAGACCTATCAAACAAATCGTGGGGTTGAAGCTTAATGTGATGATGCATCGCGATTCACAAGCTTTTATCCATCTTGCAATATAACATCCGCATCCACATCAACAACCGCGTTCCTTACACTAATAAGTCTTAAGCTTTCGACGTCTAGCTTACCCATACATCAAAATACATAGTCAAATACTCCAAATCAAAGTGGCACATGGTATACAGTTCAAATCCAATCTTCCAATTATCAAGCAATTTGAGTATCAACCCTCAATAATGTCTTCCTCGCCGTCTACCTATCCTACTTCAAGCTACACCCCTCACCGAAACTCTCAATCCTACTCTGGTATAGATCCAGATGCACCACCACCACCGCCGCCTAAACCAAATTCCCGAGATGTGAGTCGTCAAGGTACACCTGCGGGAACTGGAAATCAATCATTTCCTAGACCTGGAGAATCATCAGTGCAATACGAAGGGAGACAAGAAACTGTTTCACGAGAACAACCACAACAAATACAAGATCCGGGAGATCAATGGCTTCCGAAAATATTGATGGATAAATCGTATGTCTTACCTTGCCATATGCAGTTGAACACTTTCTTCTGCAGGTCTTTCTTATCCTGCCTATCATGGTCCCCATAAATGTCTCTATTGATCTTATGTATCCTTCTTTTGGTGTACAACAGGACTATTAAGAGTTTGGCAAAGGAGGATAGCAACATCGTATCATTTAGTGAACACTATTAACATCATCCAGGAAACAAGACCTCGCATCCGCATTATCCAACCCTGCCCTTCTAGCCGCCCTCACTCATTCAACATCTACCGCACATCCATCCATTTCCACGTCACAAGAACCATTAAAATCTGCATTGGATGATAATATCGCGCTAGCAACCCATCTATTGGAGCTTGAGTCTCGACTTGATCATCTGCGCTCCTCGACACAAGCTCAATTATTATCTACACATGCACTGGAACGTCAATGGAAACAAAAACAATCCGAGATGGATAGAACGTTAGCCCCCTTCTCCCCGAGCTCATTATATCAGAGATTAGGACAAGGTGTTCAGGAACAAGAAATGATATGTAGGGCAATGGAAGAGAGCTTTCTAGAGGGTGATGGGGTTGCTACAGAAAGGGAAGCTAGTGATTGGGTTAGAAAGTATAGGGAGTCGAAGAAAGTTTATTATTCTAGAAGAGAAAGGAAAGACAGATGGGATGAAGGAAGAGTTGGGGGTTGGAGATGATGTGGGGGGTTGGAGATGTATCATTCACTTGGAACCTTGAGCGACGAGCATTTACTTGCTACTTGCGACGAAACGACTATCTGGATATACAACACGTCCTCCATAACGGTCAGGAATCTTTGGAGTACCATACTGCAGGCCACAGGTTGTCACTGGTAAAACAGTTCAAAAACATAGTACTGCGCCGTTGATAAAAGGCATAGAGACGTCGGGTGTGATATAAGAGGCTGAAAATGAAAGGACATTATATTTCCCGGCGAGAAACTACGTATGTCGAAACAGGGAGTACGAGACGATAAACAAATACCGGCATACAAGAACGTCGTGGTTTGGTAACGTTTATGTACATATCCTCGGTTGGCTTCCACGAATTCTCACAGGTGACGAATTATGAAACATGGTTTGTGCTACATCAGGAATGAAGGCGATAGAGAAGAAGTATAGTATATCAATACATTGTGCACAGGACAGGATAGAAATCGTGGAGACGTGGGGATTTAAAAATGGACGTGGAGAAATGGAGGGGAACTCACCCGGTCCTGGATGAAAGACATTAATCAATCCAATAACGCAATATCGGCAATCATCCACACTTCCCCGGCTCCTTAAAGAACCAAGATTTATTACCTTTAGTATTGTACGACTGATTGGAGAGTTTGATAAGAGCCAAGGAAATTCAAATCATGGTAAAGGTCCGAATAGATGTGGTCGATGCCCAATTAAAGACAAGAAATGCAACTACCGGGAGAGGGGAAAGATTGGTGAGATGGTATCTTGTGTTACATGTTTGGGCTAAAGATGGATGCGGCGAAACTTTATCTCTCTTGAAGGCAGTTCGTGGTATGATTTGTGGTATGAAAAGTAGCAAAGACGCAGTACGAGGGTAGATTATGCAGTGTAAACGTGTGAATCGGGCGGGTATTTCCGTTCACACTAGACATTTTGCCTGAATGCTTAGCGAGATGTCGGGTGTTTTCTTCAAGATTTGCCAAAGTGGTTATTGTGTTACGTTTTTGGGGGGAGGGGGTGTTCTAATGCAATTGGGGTTGGTTGGGGGAACACAACAGTAGATAGATTAGATTAGTTCTTGGAGAGATCCCGAGGTATTGTAACGTTAATTACAGCTGCTGTAAGCACGCGATGAATAGAGAGAGGTATTTGATGATTGGGGAAATTATGTTTTGGCGAGTTGACTTGACTCGGTAGGATAGTGTGCTGTGCTGCGCGCTGTGCTGTACTGACTGTGCTGTATGTATGGTAGGGCAGGGTAGGGTAGATAGGTGGATAGATGAATACGAGGATTGGAGCGGTCATTTAGGTACCGGACCGTATGAGATGATTTGCATTCATTGATCACGGTGTGTATGTGCGTGTTCTGATTGATTGATACGAGATGGAGGGCTATTTGCGTTGGTTATTTCATGGGCTTATGCATGTGCATGGGAGGTTTGTGATGGTTTGAGTTGTGTCTTCTTCTTTTGGGGGGAGGGTAGGAGGGAAGGGGGGTGAGGTGGAGTGGATGAGTTGGGGTGAGTTGACTTTGAGGGTGGTTGGATGTGTTGTATGTAGATAGAATCGATAGTACGGAATCAGGAAGGATGCTATATAATGTAAGCGTGTCGTCCAATGAGTTAGTTGTGTGTCATGAGGAGGTGGAATACTTTTCGGGATTCCGGGGTTCTCGCTTTTCTGCTTCGGGGAATGTGTGGTGGGAGTCTTGGGATTGGCTATGGGGTGGTGTTTGGTGTTTGGTGTTTGGTATTGATGTGTTTGTTGATAATATGGGTTAGGAAATGAATTGTATCGAGTAGAGTAGATTAGATGGTTGAAGAAGGGTGGAGTGATAAAGTGTGCTTGTATCGTGTGTTGGGATGGGGAAGTGAGGGAACGGAGAATAGAAAATAGAGAGGGGGGAGGAGGAGGAGGAGGAGGAAAGAGGAAAGAGGAAAGATTAAAGCTTTGTGTGCACTATCACTTAGGTATTCAACAATTAGAAGATGAAAAGAATGTGAGGTTTAAATGGATGATTGAATGAATGAATGAATGATGGTTTGTGATATTGTACATTTATAATTGTATATTGTGCGGTGCCATCCTGCTTGTTGATGATGAGAATCAGATAACTCGATAATTCTTCCATCCTATCTATCTTACCTTGTACCATCTTCTCTATCTGCTATCTGAGTCGGGATTGCTGAGTTGGCTTCCTTGAGTAGATTGTGTTCTTTTCCCTCTTGATTTGCTTTGCAAGATTGAGGTTTAGAGTATTCAGATTCAAGCACCTTTTTGGGAGTTTCCCTTTCATATTCTTGCTATTTTGGGGTACTCTGTTCATATTCACTCTTCGCTCACTTGAAGATCTTTCTGATTGTTGCCTCCGTGCAGACTGGAAACTATATAGTATGGATTTTTGTGCTGAATTTCATCTCATCTCATCTCATCTTATCTCATCTCCGTAGTTCGGTCTGTCAGATCACTTCTCCATCCATTCACTCCTCTGCGTTCTGAGATTGAGATAACTCGAGAGGGGATTGTTGATGGCTTGGATGATGGAATGCGGGAAGATGAATATAGATTGAGTATGGGTGTGAGGGAATAGGAGAGAGGGTATTGGACGTAGGATTGAAGAGCTAGCGGTGATGTTTGGGGTTGCGGACTGGGATGAAAACCGATGGATGGCTGGGATTGGGATTTATGGGGATAAATTATGTTTGATAAGAACTGGCGCCATGATGGAATGAAGTAGATTGGGGAAGGAGGAAGAGGTTCAGTGAGTGGTGAGTGGTGTTCTTCATATTCTTCTTAAAACCAAAATATGAGTTTGAGTGACGGATGGTAAAGTCGTAGAGCAAATAGAGATAGAGTATAGAAGGGTAAGAACAGAGAACTTAGATAGAAGACCAGAAACTAAAGATCAAATCTCAGTAGTGGGTGAAATTTCGAATTGATAGGCAGAAACAGACACGATATATTTGGTTTTTCCTCAGTTTCTATCCAGATATTTGGGACATTCATACGAAGAGAGAACCCAAATAACAGTTCAGAATTAAAACAGAGCTTCATGAGCTTAAGTGACGAGTGACTTTCATGTTTGTGTATATTTGTTGGATTGATTGTTATTTTTAGTGGTATAAGAAAACGAGAGGGGCTGGTGGGAGGGGGGGACCGGAGGAAAGTTAATGGGATGTATAGAGAAAATGACCAAAATAGACTTGATATACAACTTGAAAGAATTAGAATAAAGTAACGAATAGACAAAACAGTTGAAGAAAGAACCGGAAATGAAAGACCAAAAGGAGAGGGATGTTGAGGACATGAGAGATGAAATTCTTTTAAGGGGGGATGGTAATAAGCGAAAATAGACCATTGAAGGGATAAGAAATCCAATCAAATATTCCTCTCTCTCAATCCTCTGAATCCTGGGTTTGTCAAGAAATGAGAACCAGACTCTAGGACACAGCTATCATTTCTTTAACGATAATGCAATGATATTTGATATCTCATCTGTCATGCTCAGACTTACTCATTGGCTTCTCCTGATTCCCTTGCCTTGCTTGGATTACTTTCCTTTCTCACTTCACTAATGTAACAAATCTAACACTCATATCCTCCTACACAGAGTGAATCTGGACACTTTTTCAACCCAATGATTCAACCTTAAACTATTCCAAGCCAACTTCTTCGGATTTTGTTTTCAAATAACCAGAGAGATCGCACTATAACTATTCATCGATAAAATTGCCAAAAGAAAACAATACACCCTGTCTCATCCCCTTCACACACGTTCCATTTTCTACTTAGACCTCAAAATCATTTCTCCCTGAAACCTCAGACCAAAAAGAAAATTGAAGCCCGATCAAGGATTCGAACCTTGGATCTCATCATTTTTGTATTCGTCGATACGCTATGGTTCATTGGTTAGCTCCTTTATTCATACCTATCTTTGTTGGCAATGCTTGGTACTTGCAGTGATGCGCGTTAACCACTACGCTAAACGGGCTGATTGTTTTTAGGGGAAATGGTAGGGTTTGAGTATATATCTAGTGTTATGGGATTTTATAAAGGTGAATAGAGGAGTGAAGATTGGTTGTTGAAGAGAGGAAGAGAGGGGGGGGGAGTGTTACTAATGGGGTTCTTAGGATTATACCATTCGTCTTTAAGGCATCAGTCTACCAAAATACAAGCTGGCATTACTTGAACACCTCTTTCTTCGTACCCTCAGATGGATCATATCAATTCTCTTTTCAGAAGCTTGACAATGCGTGGAGGAAATAGTGAAGTGAAGTTGAAAGTGAATCCATATATATAAAAGAAAGAGACAGTAAATCGATACCAAATGTTGATCTCTGTCCCTTAAAAACATAATACTAACAACATTCGGCTAAATCATGAGTCAAAACTCCCAATTTCCACAACTAATAACACTCCAAGACAAACCTGAAACCTAAAGAACCAAAGGCATGAAAACTTCCGACAGTATATATACCCTCCACATTACCCAAAGACTCAACAACTCCATCTCATACCCAACAAGCAATATCTAATGCCCTCTCCCATAACACCTTTAAGTCTAGAGACTGGGCCTAAGCCTAACACTACCCTCAGCATCCCTTCGAGTAGAAGCAGTGCCGGGTGAATCCAAGGCATATTCTTCAATCATCTTCTCGGCTGCTGTTTCGCCTACTAAGTATGCTGTTGATTGTGTATGATTACTATTTTTCGCATTTGCATTAGCCCCAAACCATTCATTTATTCATTAAAACGCTCCCTTCTTTCAAACTTTGTTTCTACTCCATCCACGAGATGAGAGAGATGAGATAAGAGAGGAGGTAGCCAAATTCTCAATGCATCAATCTACCTCCCATGATAAACTCCTTTATCTTGAACGGTCTTCCCGGAAGGAGTCAAATAAAGAGGGGATATGAGAACTTGGAACAAATCACGAATAAAAGGAAAGAACAAGACTTACTTTGGCAAAAGCGGAAGTACACTCAAATCTACCACTCTCAACCCTTCCACACCCAATACCCTAAAATTCGTATCTACACATGCTGTACTCTCATCTTTGTTTTTACCCATACGGACTGTACTGCACATGTGCCAGCTGCTGAAGAGATTATTGCGGCAGTGTTCCTACAATCCTTTGTCAGTTTTGTTTGTTTGTAGGAGATGCGAGATGCAGGAAAAATATGTAAAAACATGAGAGTGGAAACTAACCCAAATACTTTCATCACTCGCCCCAGCACCACCCTCCGGGACTCCAATCATTTTTACAGTCTTCTCTTTAAAAACAGGCGTGTTTAAAAACTCCATTGTTTTTCTTACTGCCTCGATCAGAACTCGTCGATCATATGGATGATTAATTAGATTCGCGTCGATTTTTGGTGGTACAGAGGGGTCAGCAGAAGAAAGTGTGACGCTGCCTGTTGCTTGGGGGTTCATGACAAAAGAGAGACAGGTCAGGTAGGAATCTGTCGGCGAGAGAACATGGGTGCCTGTGAAAAGAGGAGGCACATGCTAGAGGTCGGATATTAGTTCAAGGCTTATGGGAAACGAAGCAAAAAAGCCTCGAAGGCAATGACCAGCGGAGCGGCAACAAAAACAAAATTAAAAATGAACTCATACCGTAGCAATTTCAAAAGTGGGAACATTCTTCTGTCTCATAAAAGCCTTTGTATCCTCCGGCAAATCAGTAAATTCTTTTGATTCCAAAACTTTCTCGTTTTTGAACCATCCCATCGGAACACCACAATATAATTCCGCCAACTTTCCACTCTTATCTTTAACCCAACCTTCCTTTGCAGTTTTCTTCATCTCTTCATTCATCTCGAATTCCATACGATCATTTGATCCTTCTTTCAGCAACAGAGTTGTGGTAGAAAAGCAATGATCTTGAAGATTCTTTCCTACTTGTGGAAGATCTTTGATGATTGGTATATTGTGTTTCTTAAGTTCGGAAGCAGGACCAATTCCAGAAAGGAGGAGAAGTTGAGGACTATTCAATGCACCGGCTGATAGAATGACATCTTTACGAGAATAGTATTCTCGACCATCAGTTGTTCTAATGCCTATTGTTTTATTCCCATCAAATAGGACTTTCGCGACGGGGGCGTTGAGAATAGTTTCGAATCTCGGACCCATTAATGGTAAATAAGACGAGGCGGTTGTTCTCAACCCGTCATGCATACAAGAAGAGCCCATACCCATTCCAATCGGATTCCCAGAATTGACATCAGTATTTAATGGCAATCCAGCTTGTTTGGCAGCTATATAGACATCCGTCAAACCCTTTTCCCAAACGGGAGCGTAAGAAAGGTGAAGAGGCCCCTTGGTTCCATGATCTTCTGGCTTTGGATTCACAAATTCGCGATATTGGTCTGGAACTTCATCGTGGTAATGTTCAATTTTTTTGAGCCGCTCTTTAACATGCGCCCATGACCATGCATCATCATCGACCTTTTCAGCCCAGGCGTTGAAATCTTCCGCTCCCCCGATCACCCAACAGGAAAAATTAATAGCGGTGCTACCACCAATTCCTTTTCCTCGGGAATAATCTATTTGTTGACCTCCTAGATGAGAACAGGGCTCTGTCTTGTACCCCCAGTTTAAGGAGGGTTGGGTGCCAAATAGTGTAAAGCGTTCAGCGGGAACGAGATATTCTTGGTCATTGTTGGGACCTCCTGCTTCGATGAGGAGGACAGATGGATGAGAAGGTGCTGATGAGAGGCGTGCTGCGAGGGATAGTCCGGCTGGGCCAGCTCCTACAATTATGAAATCGTAATTGTTGTGTGGTGTAGATGTCATTTTGAGGTATAATTTGTTGAATTATATATTTTTTCCAGGTAGAATACGACAAGGCCTATAAGTCAAATGAGAAGCAGGTACTCGAGATTGATATCAAGTCTAAAGGATAAAGAACCCAAAGATTTTGTTAATAATCAATGTTTCAAAATGTGCCACGCACTCGGTACCTAAATTAGAAATATCAGTCCAAAAAGCAACAAAAATGGAAGGAGCTTGTTGATCACTCACCGATTATGTCTGGGATTTTGTTTGGCTGATACTGTATCAACGAAGTCCAATTCTTACAATCTGTGTAGGAAGGGAACACTCTTATTCTCAATATTTAGCTGAAGCTCGACCATCAAACATTTGCAACATATACGGTATACCCCAGATGAACAATGGACATATAATAAAGTATATGGAGGATCTACCAGTATGCAAGGATATCTAAACATAAGTTCCCGTCCCAGGATGACGGAATTAACCCGTTTGTCCGCTTAGCTTCTCCTTTCCTCAATGATTGGATCTTGTATTGATAGTTGTGGATTAACATATGGTGGGGTAACTCCAGAGTAATACACTAAATAAAATAACTGTAACATCGGCGTCGTCTTAGTTGTATCGGGAAAGAGTTCGGTATATTTTTGGAATGGCAGACAGTCAAAGGGTCGCCTTTTTCGGGGAGCTAAGCTCAAGCAGATCCAATAAAATTCGGTTCATTAGCTAGCTGAAATGAGGGTTGATTGCGGGGTAAATGGGGGCTGAGAATTGGAAGTGGGGATCGTCAAGTCGAAGCCAACTCAAATCATGGTCCGGTAGTTTATGCGGGATATGATCATGTGTATTGGGTGCTAATTTCTGAACAATGGACGTCACAGATAGTTCTTGTCGTTTTGCTGTTTTCACACACACAGATATTGGAGATGATTGACAACTATAAGTCCTTTGTTCCTCCCATCAAAAGTCAACCTTCGAATCCGATGATGAGAATCTGGTGAAATCCTCACGACACATCAATCTGAGGCGCGCATTCTATGATGTCCGAATTTTGTAGCTGTGCCGGAAAGTGGGAATTCGTCAATTATCGCCGAACGTCTTTGTAGTATTATAGGTAGTACATACACGAAGCTTCTATTGTGGAGTTAGCATGTTACTGAACAGGGAGAAGTACGTTACGCCATGGTCGAAGTCTTTAGGGTTGCTCCATCTCGGCCATCAATGTACAAACTTTGCTTGGACATATTGACATACCTCGCCCATTATCTGAGGTCTGGGCAATAAAAGCCATGCATGCCCAGCATTGTTTTCATGTAAATTGTACTCTCTTATCATATGCCACCCGAGTCGAAGTAACGGATCTTTCATCCGTCAAGATATGGCAAAATTTGCTCTCTCCACAAGTTGTTTCGGAGAACAGAGGAATGTAGAACCCTAGCTTGGGCTCAAACTCACCTAGCATGAGAAGTTGAATATCGTATCAAAGAAGGACAAATAAGAAGTCCAACCTCGTCGACCTTATGCCAGAGTAGAAGCATAACTATGCAGAAGGTATGTTCTCAACGATGGCACTGAGATATCTATAGCCCGGATGCAAAGGAACAGGAAAGCGAAAGATTTCCTACAGGCAAAGCATCCTATCCAGATCACAGAGTGGCCATAGGGTCTTTAACAATTTTCAATCACAGCTTAGCCCAATTACTAAATCATCGACCAATAGTAAGTCGTTATTACCTCGTTAATAACTGACGAAAATATCTACATACAGGCAGAATCAAATACCCTGTTTTTAATTTTGGTTTCGTCCGCATAACATTCATCAATCGCCTACCGACTCCGCTTGACAACTCCTTATGTCCAGGAAACGAATGACAGCCTCGTTCATTACCGGCAACCACCTAAAGTGATGCCTAAATCTGAAGGATCTCATTTATGATTTCGTCAAACATGGGTATGAGGATTGAGGAGAGAATAGAGTTTGAAGATGTAGCGGTGAAGATGTTGTTCTAACGATAAGCCTGTGGTCTGCAGTCATCAATAAGCCCTGACAGCTGGGAATCATCTCCTGCTGTTGGAACAAATCTCATACCCCGAGAATCAATATGTCCTTCATTGAAGGAGATTGTAGCGAATTAGACTGGTGCCTTGAAGACGACCGGCAGTAATACTGAGAAAAACAAAACCTTGGTGTTGTATTGAGATCACTGCGATGATTATTCCTCCAACCCGGATTTGGCCCACATAAAACGAATTCTAGAGCCTCAGTCGGAGTTGAAATCAATTGCTGCACCCCATAAACTATAGATATCAAAATGGTCAAATGAAGCAATTCCGATTCAGCGGCGCAGTTCATAGGCCAGAGCATACTAATGCCTAGGAAGTGTGACGGGATAAGATGAGATTCAAGGCGCAGATATAACGCTTTGGTACAGAAACTTTTTCAAATCATGTAGTGAGATACAATTTAAGACCATTCTGTTGTTGAGTGCTCGAGGACTGAATGTAACAAGCTTGTGATAATTGTCCCTGGATCTCACTCAGATAGCCACGTGTGTGTCAGCGGGTTTGACATGAGATATGCAAGATATCGACATTTAGATCATACTAATGATCTTGACGACTCGGAATTGTTCCAGGCCAGTTGATGAAAATAAGAGGAAGATTAAACGCATTGTATCGATCGCTAGTAATCTAAAGACGGGCGAAAGGAATACAATTTGCAAGGGTGTTGGAAAACCAATGCTACAATTGTTTTCTGACGCAAGCACATGGCTTTCATCCATCGGAACTGAGATAGAGCTATTTCAAGTGAGGCGTGTACAAGAAGTGATTCGAGGTCCTCCCAAGAATGCTTGTTTGCATCTAGAGAGGCGTTGTGTTCATCACGGAACGGTGCGAACCATGAATTCATGGTAACATCGCCCTTAGATAATCTTCTACCCCGCTTCACCAACATCTATGATTGGAATACATCCTTGATGCCCCTTGAGGGTTCGAGAAACTTCCGCTTGTGTATATTGCACATAAGCTATACGAAGACAAAATATTGGAAATCAAGGCTTGTTCATGTAGTGATACAGCAGCAGGTGTGCATCGAGGAGAGTGTTTCCCGCAAGATGGACGATACTTACAGAAATAGAAATGGCTTTTGGGCTTTTCGAGGAAGTTTCATTCAGCCGTTGTGCTTTCTTGATAAGATGCTATCAGGAATTGGACATGGGGACTAGAATCTCTAACGGCCATGCAGCAACATGTGTAGGATCAGATGCGTACACGGTCTCTTTGATGTATTGCTGTGAGGGGCTGTAGCTGGTCGAGGGACGAGGATTAGCAATCTGAATCGAGGAATTCCTACCAACCAGTACATGATATGAATACTCTCCACCTTTTATTGGCTGACCTAGAGAGTTGACAGTGTGGTGCCATCTGGTTGTCTCGGTTGAGTCTGGCGCGATTGGTACGATATAAGAATATTTCCTTTGGTGGTAAATGCAATGTATGGCTACAACACGACTACAGCATGGCTATTCTTCATTCAGAGGTTCCGACCGAATGGCTGACCCAGTTTGAGACCCAAAAAACCGAACGAAAATCGAATAGCATTATGCATCTCGACGGTAATATACATGATTTTATGTATGCTACCCACCCCAAATGCGGACTATTATTAGAATCCTTCACAAACTTGATGTCTAGTCTCGGCCAGCAACCAACGAAAGGCAACAGAAGTAATCACTTACCACGCGACTGCGATCAATTTGCAAATTTTCCCTGTAGATTCCACCAGCTTTCGATTCCTGGGCCCATAAGGAGGCCTGGTGCGACGAAATGAATCAACATTTATATTGGCTCCGCGAGCTTGACACCTCCCTAGGTACTCTTGGCTGGATTTGGAGATTTAAGACGAGAACTCCAAAGTGGTTCTTGCGAATCTTTCCGTGTTATTCTTATTGGCTGCCGGTGGAGTATCGACGATCAGTAATATTCAAATTCAATAACTGATAGATATCATTTTTCCGTACGTTCCCAAGAGGCCGGAGGGAAAGAAAAGGTCGAGCATCTGGAATATATATCAAAACGCAAAGTTCTCAGAAGGGAAGGTACCAGGAGACAAACCACCACCAACAAAGTAAAGGTATTGTAAATCAACTATCTATCCAATCCTAACTCTTCCTTTCTCTTCTTCTCTATTTCTCCGTTTTCTCTTTCTGCCCCTTCTGCAACTTTCACCAGTCCTGAAATCAGATCCTCCCTCCCCACCTTGTCCAACCCCTCTTTCTGAAGTTGTTCAATTTACCTTTTGCTGCGCCTCATTCAAATACTACTGTCATGAAATGAACGCTTGCGATCAATAGTATCTCCACCTTTGATATCCCAAAGAGCGATAGAAGCCGCGTGTGTTTCCTTGGCTAAACTCTGGAAAGCAGATAGCAGATAGTTACATTGTTTCTTCTGTTTTGCAATTCCATCCGATCTTTAATCTGAATGGATTAACCCGCGATAAACCCCATACGCCTGCAGACGAACCTTCCCCAAAGCCCCCCCAGAGCTCGTTCCGATCGTCAAGGACCATTGCACAAAATGGCAGTCTCGACTTCTTCACCGCGATTGCACTTCGAACCCGATAGTGTACCTTTACCTACTTCATCTGATAATGCAGAACCAGCTTCTCCTGCGCTGTCGTCTTCGACAGCTCTTGCACGTTTTGAATTCGAATCTGGCCGAGGAAATGAAGGAACAAAAATATTGATGGTAGAATGGGAAGATGAATCTGCTGAAGGATCCATCAAAAATATGGGAGATTGGGAGGTATCATGGGAAGGGAAAAGCACCGTTCTATCTGCACGAGATGGAGCAGAAGGTAAACTTCATCGACTTTACTTTCTACTGGCTCCGGGAGCTAGCATACCAAGAATAATAAAATTATCACAAGTGGGAGGGAAGACAATTCAAACAAACCCATTACCTGCGATATTCCCACCCGAATTAGGCTTGACTGCACGACAAGCTGGACGGAAAGGAGTGTTACACACAATATGGGCGAAGAAAAGAATATCTGTCTTACAAAGGGAAATTGACGAGGAAATGAAAACAAATGGGGAGGGGATAGGTTTAGAAATGGCCATGCAGGAAAAGCAATGGATTGAGGAAAACTTTGGTGTTGGGCCAAGAGTTACACAGCCAGATTTACAACAGAATGCTACTCCAACTAGTCCAAAAACACCCGGTGGTGGTAGGTTATCCGAGAAGCTTAAGGGGCTGAAGTTAGGAACTAGTGCCCACGACTTAAGTAATATTTCAGGTACGTGTAAAGTTAAATATCGAAGAATGAAGATAGTGACATTAATAAGTCCTAGAACCCAAATTCGAAAGTCAGCAAAATCCACTATCCCCTGAACAGGGCGATGTCGCTGTATCGTCGTTCTCCTTGTTTCATGGAGGAACTTCGCGTCATCAACCACCACGTCTTGTCGCTCAACTTCCACCTAATCATTCCTCTCAATATGGAATGAATTCTCTAAATGCTGTTGCAATTGGTGATGTGTTACAAAGAACATCAGAAGAAGATCAAACGGAAGATGAATTATTCGCCATCAAGATGAGTCCAAGAAGTCCGGAGATGACCAAAAGTCCTTTTAGTTTCGCAACTAAGGACGTAGCTTTGAGCATGGCTCAAAAGGATTAGGAAGCTCTATCGCCATATCTTTGGAAGAAAGTCGAGAAATTTACTTACGATGATATGACTGATGAAACAAACGAAAGAATTGAACGAATTGAGTTGACAAAGTACTCACAACACTGGGAGGTTAGATTTTCAAAAGCTACGAAAACACTCGCTTTATACCCACTACTTTGGTCGTCGAAAATTTGGATTTGGATAAAGTCTTAGCGGCTTATTTTAGATAGTTATTTGGTCACCAATTTTTTATTCCCCAGATTGAATTATTTGAGGGTTTTTGGATTTATTAGGTCTGTTACCGTGTTTTACCAAGGTTCTAAATACACATCTAATTTACTACCGGACCGAAACACACCTCCAGAATCCGAAGTCACTTTAATTGTCCCAGCCGTCTTCATAAATTCCTCTTTTGTATTCGTATACACTGTTGATATACATAAGTCGCAATTGGTCCGTTGAACTAACTGCTAAGTACTAACTACAAATCTGTCTAACATAACGTTCAGTCTAGGAATGTTTCCGTAAGCTTTGGCTAGAACATTTATTTATACTTTCTTTAGCTTTCCCCACGCGTGGGAATATCCCGTCCAGCTCCTCGTGGCATCTCGCGACTATCACTAATAATAAAGTGCGAAACTATTAGTTGACAGCTTCCAACTGATCATTTCTGATTTGTTTACAATTTGAATCGCCTCTCAACTACCTACCTAGGTAGCCGGCATTCTACGCTCGTTGAGTGAATAACCTCATGGCTCGTGCCTACTGCTTGGATAATACGTAGGTTGACTGTCGGGCCATCATTGCCCGACCTAATGAATGATATTGATGCCTCGTTGCCCCTCATCCTGGTCCTATCAAGTTCAATAAGACCTGCAACTATGACGCGACGACTTATTACAAGATTGAACCTTGTTTCTGATCTACATATGACCGAGGTTTCAAACAACAGTTGAGGGAGGGGGTTTTGACGGATATTTCAGACTTCCCTTTTAATAGCTTCATAAATTCGTTTTGCATTTGCTGTTTAACGTTACTTTCCAGCCTTAAGTGACTGCTGCATTGTCGACTAGTTGAACGGACATTCTCCTCTCATCCGATTGCGAATTGTCAAAGCACAACGGTGGATGAATTTTTATCAATGGGAAAAGATCTGACAAAGTGTGGGTCATAAATAATCCATGATAACGTTAACGTGGTCGTCTTATTTTATCTGAAGACCTCCCAGGCTTGCCATTTTATCTCTTGTAGTCGGAGATCTTCAACTCATTATTATACTCAATCAGTTATTGGGTTATCGCTGCAGTCAATCTTGAATGGACGGGGAGCTAGTTTGTTTCCTCGTTTATTGAACAAAGGGATAGAAATTCTCCAAGATAGTGGCCTTGTATTTATGTCAACATCTTAACTATCAACTCGAAGTTCACACCTCTTTACTTCACACCTCTGACATCTTTCACCATGTCTACCAACACCACAATACCCCTGGTGTCCCTATCGTCTACCTCTCTCTCATTTGTAGAAACTCCCTCTAAAACCGCCATGCTCCTCATCATTTCAACATATCTCCTCATAGTCCACTTCCTTCGCTTTTCGAGACAAGACTACATGATCAAAAAATTCGGATACAAAACCCGAGAATCATTAAAAAATATGACGAATACGGATGCGCAAGCAATAATCGGTCACATAGGCGAATTGGAATTCCCCCATTTCTACATTACCAGTCTTCAATTCGCTCTCTTCAAAACTTACGGTGTCCCTACAATCTCCAAACTCCTCGTCGATACAAAACAATTTAGTTCCAAGGAAACAGCGAGTAAACGCTACGCGGATACAACTGTATTAATTGGAGAATTCTCTTCTCATCATCCTCTTCATCCGAGAGTTTTGAAAGCGATTTCAAGAATGAACTATTTGCATTCGGGATATCAGAAAGCGGGGAAGATTTCAAATGATGATTTGCTTTATACATTGAGTGTTTTTATTACGGAACCAATTAGCTGGATTAGGGAGTGGGAGTGGAGAAAACTGAATGAGATGGAGATTTGTGCAATTGCTACGTTCTGGAAGGGGATTGGTGATGCGATGGGTATTTCTTATCATGATCTTCATCGTTTCAATGAATGGAGAGACGGAATTGAATTTTTCGAGAATATCAAGAAGTGGGCAGAAGATTATGAGAAGAGATTCATGGTTCCGAATGAGTATAACAAGAAAACTGCGGATGAATTGGTTCCACTTCTTTTGTTCCTGGTTCCAAATGCACTACTACCCTTTGCGAGGGATGCAGTTGGCGTTCTTATGGGCCCTCTTCTTCGCTCCGCAATGATTTATCCGGAACCCTCACGCCTCAATAAACTACTTACTATTTCTATACTACGTACTCGTCAATTAGTTCTCCGCTACCTATCACTCCCAAGACCAGAATGGATGAGAGTTAGACAAATTTCGAACTCGGATGATAAAGGGGTAGACGGGAGGTATCATAGTACGAGTTATCTCGTGCATCCGTACTATCAACTCCCGGGTTTTTGGAATCGGTGGGGGCCGATGGCTTTAGTTACGAGGGTTATGGGAGGATTTGTACCGGACGAGACGAGGGGGGATTGGTTGACGGAGGGGTATAAATTTGAGGATGTGGGGCCGGACAGAAGAAGAGGAGAGGGTGGGAAAGAGATGAGGGATACGGAAGAGAAATTGGAGAAAGAGAGAACTCCAGGATGCCCTTTTGCTTTTGGGCGATAATTATAACGGAGTGTGGGTATTGCGAGGGTGTGTTTTGTGAGATCTGGATATAAAGCCATAAGGAGAGGATTGATGATCTCGCTGGACACTGTTTACGATATATGCGATAGGGAATAGGAAGCATTTAGATACATAGGATTGGATAGAGGAGAGTAAATGGGAGTGATTGTTTTGGATAAGCAATCTGGTTATTGACATCGTTTATGAATATACCCATTCCGCCTTCATCGTGTAACTGCATCTCAAGAGAGTTTCACAATAACACTGCAACGGGATGCCAAAAATATCGCGGAAATCTACAAATGAGCCGTGATCTCTGAATGTTTGCTATATAAATAAATGGGTATCTTGTGATTAAATCAAAAACTCCAAAAGAAATGGGTATCCTAAAACCATAAACTCCGAGAGAAAACTTGGGTATTACAAATTCAAACTAAAACCAAAACCATGCCATACTCCATATCTCTCAGTTCCCACATGCAGAATTTATCTAAGCCCAGCGCTGTGCCATGCCATACCGCGCCATCCTAGAAAATGTCAAATACATAGCCCTCAACAACCATGCAATCCCACTTAGACCAAATGCCCTATGCCAAGGCCGTTCCCAAGCTATCCCGATATCCCGAATGTTGTAGTGTCATGCGATGCGAAGTGCGAAAGGAGGCAACGCTTGTCAATATGTTATGGATGTGACAGGGAAGATGAGGAAAACAAAGAGGTGCTCAAGTACACTAGGATGAAGACCTAATAATTATTGGAGGACACTATGCCCAGGCGAAAGGACAGTGCCGGAGATTTTGAATATAAACAGACAACTTAAAACGTTGACTTGTTTTCATCAAAGGCAAAAATATCATTTTTACCGAGGAAAAGAGAAGGGTCTGTGACGTCCAGATCTTTGACACACTCCGCGACAAATTCTGGCTTCCAGAGATTGTTGACTTGGCCAGGCAGATAAAATTCCGTCTCGGTCGTCATCATCTTGGGAACTTGCAATTTCTCAGCAAGTGCTAGCTTGGCGAAAGTTGCACCACTAGCCCAGAGCATGTTCTCGGTGTCTTTGATCCGCAAAGCCAATTCTTGTGGCACGCTCTCACAGACCCCCCCTTCCTGCAGGACGAGTCTGCAAGTTGATCCATCGGGATCATATTGATCTTCACCACTCAACCACCTGTTGATGAGCTCATAACTCGCGAGGTCAATCTGTCGGAACATGTTGGAGGAGTGCACAATGTTGGCATCTTTTTGTAGGATTGAAAGGGGCTCACTGTTCATGAAAGTGTCTGGGCTATCATTAAAACCCAGAAGATTTGTCTGTCCGATCTCTTGGCCCGCGAGTTCTCGGATAGCCAGAGCTAATCCAGAGACAGTGGCTCTGGCCTGGGTGGGAATGCGACTGAATTGATATTCTAACTTGGCGTCCTCAACACTCTTATCTAATTCCTGAGCTGTGGACTTGGGGACAATATCTTTTTCGTTTGATCCCGGAGCTTTGGTGTCAAGAGTATCGTCGTTTTTATCTGACTTTCGAGATTCAGTTTCGGACTCAATGCCATCGCCATTATCGTCAGGATCCTCCGAATTGGACTCTGGGGCATCACTTCCATCTTTTGTTGCTGGATCACATGAAGCTTGTCCCTGTGCGTAAGCCTTTGCGTTGAGCTCCTTCGGAGCTTGCGAGCGTCCTCTGATCGGACTTGCATCGCTATGCTCAGGAGCTTCCCATCCAGAATCAGGAGCATTAGCATAGAAGTCAAAATCACTGACAATTTCAATGACTGCAAAATTCTCTTCTTCCAATCCCTCTCTGATGATCTGTGTCACATTGTGCACCTCGCGCTCATCAACCGGCCATCCAACTTCGTAGAAGCTTTCCAGAAGCTCGGCTCTTTCTGGAACTTCCTCGAATTTAACATCTCCAGGAGCGTATTCAACCGTGATGAGTATCCATGGTTCACCATCAAACGTCTCGCTTGATTCTTCGTGAGGCGATTCAATGGGGAACCCAACTTGTCCAATCACAAAGGTCAAATCTTGAGGGGGTCCTTCCATTGTATCTTCGACAATATATCCACCGATGCTTTCGACATCATCAATTAGAAATCCTTGGTCATCGTACAATTGCCAACTCCCTTGATGTCTTGAGGCAAGAGAGCCACCCATGAAATTCTCTGAGGCTGGAATCGAAGGCAATTGAACAGGCGCAGTAGAAGCTGGAGATGATCCTCTTAGTGGTGAAGCACTATATAGATCACCTTCGTCTGCCTCGTTTGGACCATAGATGTCTGACAGAATGCTTTCCTTGGGATTGAAGTTTGACTTCTGCGGTGGCTCAATACTGGTATCACGTGTGGATAAACCATCGCTTTTGCTACCATTGAGAGAGTCGAAGGCTTCATTGGAATTTTCACTATCCGATATCGGGGCCGGGGCAATTCCTTGCTTAGCCAATGCTTGTGCTTTGAAGAGCGAGGCAAATCGAGATTTCTTTGGTGAAACAGATATCTTAACCGTCTGTAGACCAAAGTGAGCCTGTGGAACAGGATCTGGAGAAGTCTCCTCTGCAACCGAGTCTTGTATTCCTTGCTCAGATGTAGGTTGCGCAATGAAGAACTTTGCAAAGCGGGATTCTTTTGGTTGGACAGGGAAATCAGCCATCGCCAAACCAAAATTGCTAACTGGAGCAACATTGCCAGAGGCATTTGGAACTCCACCCTGTGATACCTCTGCCTTAGCGCAACCAGCCTCCTGTTGTGTTTTAAACAATCCGGCCCATCGAGATTGTTTTGGTTCGATTGGCATCTTGATCATGGCGAGACCAAAGTGAACATTGGGAAGTTGCGGAGGTCTTGACTCCACATCTTGAGCTGCTTCTTGTTCTCGAGCTTGTTGCACACGGGCTTCTTGATCATGAAGCGCTGTCTGCTCAAGAGCATTTGCATCATTCGAAGGCTCATGAGCAGTGTTGCTAATAAACTGTTCATTGTCAAGTAACAATGGCTCATCCCGAAGTTTCTTCCACATAGGGTAATAGGAGTCAATGTTAAAGAAGTATAGACGTCCGTCGACTCGAGGATGTTTACACTTTTCGGCCTGGCATCCATACCACCCACAGAAATTGTTAAAGACATACAATTTATCCCCTGGATTTCTCTCAAGATGGACTTTTGCTTTGAAGGTCACACCTAGCCAGTATAATCTTGTCTTGTACAGAACCTCCAACTGAACCCAGCGCTTCTGAATCCTATTTAGTTGGTGGTACTCATTTGGATTAGTCCATGGATTAGGGAGCCAAGGATCGCTAGCTCTGAAATCATCTATTCTAGTTGGAACCGGGTTGTGAGGACCCCAAGGAACGGTGAGACCAGGAGGAGGAAAAACTGATCTGAACTGGCTGTAGCTTGGAATTCTGTACGTGCGTACAATTTCTTCCGCATTAGTTTCCCCAGGTTGTTTGACTCTCTGAGGCACAATCACTTCCTCAGCCTTTTTATCGACTAAATCGGAACCATCCTGCTCGACAGGGAAAGTGTTTCGACGCTCTGATAGATAGGCTTCCCGGTTCGCAACCTCCACTGACATTTGCTTACTAAGCTCCAACATGAAAACTTCTTGCTCCGCTGAGTCCGGCTCGTTTGGTGATTGTGATTCAGACACAACCTTCAAGGTTTCAAATGTGTTGTGGGAGAAAACAACTTCTGATGCCGAATTTGGGAGAGAAGTCTTTCTCGCAGGGACATCAATTGGTGTAGTGACCATCGGAACAGTAGGCTCTGCAAGAACAGAATGATGTAGATTGAGTTGAGGCTCAACGCACATGTCAGATTCATCATGAACAACGTAATTGTTGGGATCATTGAACATTGCCTCATTCTCCGCATCAGAAGGAGTTAGACTGGCACGTCTTCCACATGGATAATGTGAATTTGGCGAGACTAGATTTCCAGGTGCCGAATTGCGTCGTTGACGAAACACATCTTCAGTATCTTCATCCCGAATGCTAGAAGCATCGTTGTCACCGGTGGGGCCCTCAGATAATTGAATTTCATCATCAACAATCTGTGAAAGGTTGGCCGTGGACGTCTGAATCAAACTGGGAGTAAAATTGTCGTACCCGATTGGTTCGCTTACTGCTACTACCACTTGTACAACGCCATCTTCATTTGGTGTAGCCACTGGTGTGACTACCAACTGGTAATCTTCTGGAATATTGACAGACAATCCAATTGATACCAGGGGCAAACTTTTATCCTCCGCGTTGATGTCATTGGGAATAGGAACAGCATGCTCTGTGGCATCTGTTTCATTGACCAAGATCTCAACAGTAAGATCTGCATTGGGAAATTGAACATCAGTATTTGTCTTCTCATAAGGGGTATAAACTTTGTGTGGCTTACCTTGACTATCAACAGCATCGTTGTTGATCGAGATAGCAGGGCCGGTGGCTTCTGCCACCTCAGCTAGTTGATCGCCATCATCGTTCAAATTGCCATCAAGCACCGACTCGATGACAGAGGCGATTGGTGCCAATGGAAGCACAGCGATGTTTGTGGCTTCCACATCTTCAATAGACTGGATACCACCATCAATTACCACCAAAATTGGCAACGCAGTCTGAGCAAGTGAAGGAACTGTAAGTCCATCGTCGATGTAATGGCTAGTTGTATTCTCCAAGCTAGCATTTTCTGGTACTTGCTCAATTGTCTCGACTGTGTTATTATCTGGTGAAGAATGACTTGAAGAACCAACAAGTGTTTCTGATTCTGGTGCGGATTCTGGTGAGTTAATATTAGTGTTTGGCTTATTGGATCAATGCTTAAATGTCAGGGATTTGCTTACCAGTAGAATGTCTTCTAGATCTACTACCAGTCAAGAAGTTAACGAGATTCTTGACTCTATACTTGGTAGTATTGCGAGGATATTGGCTCTTTGTGAGCTTCTTGGACTTTGTGGTATTTACTTGGTTCCCGACCTTCTTGTCCTTCGTGGAGAAAATGCGAGCAACCGAGCGGAAAACTTTTCTGAAACCCATTGTCATGGTAGGCACAATGCGAAAGGTTGAATTAGTGCGTATTAAAAGAGGTGGATATTCCATGTTATTGTATGTGATAGAAAGATACCAACAACTGGATGATGCCGGAAGAAGACGATCAATAGAAAATATCAATTGTATTGAGAAATATGAACTGCGTGAAAGTAGAAGTTGTGATTGCTTTGTGATTACGTTGCTTTCGTGAAGTACCATGTCAAGAAAAAGTAAAGGGGATGAAGATGAAGCAGAAGAAGTCTTAAGTAGTAGGATAGAGCAACCGTTCCAAGTCTCCAAAGACGCTAACATGTATATGTTTGGTATAATACAGTACTGCCTGTTTATGATTGAATGGGTGACTCTATTGAAGGGTATAGATGGTTGACATAAAAGAGATGCTGCCGTAGCTATCTTATGGAAACCAAAGATGTTCGGTGCGGTCCTGTCAGTACAGCATTGGTCCAGCCAACTGATCAGTGTTGTATAAACATGAGGCAGATGGTACATAGACGTTATATATTTTTAGTCCGGCTCTAAATTTACTAGGTACGATAAAGTTCGAAAGTTGTGAGGAACTACCAACCCTATCTAGTTGCATGTTGACCACCGCCGTTCATAGTTTGAAAATTTCTCCTACCCCACAAAATGAAAGTGAAATAATACATAAGTATAATCTATCGAACTTGACTTCAAGCTAGTCATAAAGTTGTACTCTAGATTGACTTCGGAGTTCGGGATGGCTGTTGTATAGGTCGACTTGAACTAAAAGTTTCTCGATGGCCCAACTACTTAGAATGTGCTCCTCCTCATCCCACGCATCTAAATTCAATTCTCTTCCGTCAACTAGCCAGCATCTATTGACAAGCTCCGACAGCAATTCAAGTCACTTCAAGAAAAGAACTACAGTCATAGCCATTCTTATGCTCACCGAGTAACGACGACAACGGCATGACTGACACGTTTTTCAAGATGTTCCTGCTTTCCAGACAGGTGAAGCTAATTTTCGCGATAGTTGGACTATCATTTTGACGTTCCCCTGCAACAGGTATCACCCTCTTAGTGGAATTTGCCCGCTTCTTTTCGCAGCCCTCTCAATTAGTTACAATGTTTATTAACACTGTTTGGTGAACTTGCAGAACCTTTTACTCACGATACATGCCGATTCAAAGAACAGTTTATCTGCCGCGATACCCACGGTCGATCTACAAAGCACCGGCGATTATACTGACAACGCGAAGCAAAGCAAACGTTCGGTATTCTCGCCCTCATGCAGGTTTTTTTTTGAGATGCTTTCGAGCATCTTAGCGATGCATTATTGGAAATATAACGGCTTCAGGTGGACTTTCCAAAGTGAACGCCCGATATGAAAGGCAAATGAATAGCGCATTGTTGTATTATCATTTGCCGATGAGGAAGCACATAAATAATAAGTGGAGAGCACATCTTATCATGCACACTGAGCATTGAAAAGGGCTGCGCCTTTATTGTATAATGATGTTCGACCAACAATGATGACAGGTACTCTGAAAGCCCGAATTGTCTAAGAGAATCTAGATGCCACTGCATGCTAGGCGACAAAGGATTGATGCGCTACATCTTTTATCGAACTATCAGTATCAAATGTATTGTGAAGCAAATGAAAGTAAAATCAAAGATGATGAATTAATACATCCATCATGCTTCATGGATCGCCATGGTTTAGAAGCAAACTTGGATTCCTTTCTGTTCAACAGTGCAAACGAAACGACACAGGGACATGGTAGCCACGATGTAGAAGCCTCAATCATATGAAGTTGTCCTGGAGTGGGTACATCAATACAGAAGGCTACGTTTTCAGAGCACAAGTCTGAGCTACTGTCAAGCTCTCTCAGGCTTCCAGCATAGCGAAGAGGAAGAAGTGAGTCGTTACAAAATGGTTGATGCACACTCATTCTAGGAGAATACTTCTCTCCATCATGGTGAGAGCTCAAGCTTCAAATGGAGAGCAAGTTGCTTAACTTTTATGACATTGTTGTAAAAGAGCAGCCGGAAAATATCAAAGAGAAGTGAACATGGCATGTACAATATCTTGGGAGGCTTTCCAGATAGCTCGCTCCACGTCCATTCGCTCTACTTGCTTGAAAGCATTATCTCAAAACATACAACTTGAGAAGTGAAAACGGGGAAGGTTTGCGAGGGAAGTGAATTTCAAAATCCATTGCCATCTTTCAGAGATATGGCTAAGAAGCGCAGACAAAGATATTATCTACAAGATCAAATAACGCCAGCTAACGACGTTGAGTTAAACATTCCCAGCGACTGCTTTTGGCGAGTGAAGCATGTGGTTTGGGTGGTGAGACGAGAATGAGGTTGTTCGCAGCTCCCTAGTTTATCGTGCACGGTCCTTCCTCAATATCACAGCAAGCTCGAAGCTCCCAAATCCCTAGCACAAAGAGCATCTTACAACAATCCAGGAAATTCCAGCGACGAGGTAATCCATTCGAGTTATTCAGCTGGAGCGCAACTGGGTTTCTCTTGATCCCACTTTCTCCAATAGTACCTACCGCTTCTATCGACTAGCAATCCCTCGGAAGTTCCAACTATGTCTGTTCCCACGAAATACCTATTGGTATCTTTACCAACATCTATCTCTCAATCCAGTGATAAAGAGGAAGCTTTAACAGCTCTCCGGTCTACAATCTCCACCGATAACGGGACTACGATACCTTTTAAGATTCCTGAATTCAAAATCGGTACACTAGATGCATTGGTTGGGCAAGCAGATGATCTCGCAAAGTTGGAAAGCGCTTGTCAAGGTGTTGTAGCAAAAGTTGGGGAATCCCTTCGCAATTTATTGGAAGGAGATGAGAGCAAGATTGCACAGCAGAAGACTGTGAATGACAGTGAGTCTGGTGATCTACGAGCTCGTGTTTGCGATTATGGGCTAATGGTTTGGCTATAGAACCCGCGGATCAATATCTACGTACGTTCTCATGGAACAAAGTTAAATATCGTGCCGACAAACCTCTCGCAGAGTTAATCGATTCGTTACAAAAGGTTGGCATTCTTTTATAGGGAGAGTTAAAGCATTGCTGATCAAAGATAGGAACTTGTTAGTATCGATAACGATGTTAAGGGTAAAATGAACCAATATAACCAAGTCAAGACGAATCTTACAACGTTACAACGGAAACAAACGTAAGAACTCTGAACCTGGAAATATGGCAAAAAGCTAACCATGTGAAGTGGAAATCTCTCTACAAAATCCCTCACTCCGGTCGTCGATCCCAAATTACTGGTACAAGATTCCGAATACCTCGAAACTCACCTTGTCGTTGTCCCAACAAACGTCAAGAAGGATTTCCTTAAGACCTATGAAACCATATCGCCAATGGTTGTCCCAAGATCCTCCGTGGAAGTTACCCATGACGACGAGTTCACATTATTTGCGGTTACAACATTCAAAAAACACAGCGCAGATTTCCAACACAAATGCCGAGAAAATAAATGGACACCTCGTGATTACAAATATGTAGAGGGTGGAAAGGAGGTGGAAAGAAAAGAGGCTGAGAAAGTAGAGAAGGACGAGCGCAAGGTATGGGGTGAAGCTCTAAGACTTGGTAGAACTGGTTGGAGTGAAGCTGTCATGATATGGATACATGTCTTAACTTTGAGGGTATTTGTTGAGACAGTCCTGAGATATGGATTACCCCTGGATTTCGTCTGTGGTTTGGTTAAGGTATGCGTATCGAGCCCAAGTTTTGTCAAATTTTATTAATTCTTTCCAGTCAAACCCCAAAGGAGCCAAGAAAGCGAAAGCGGCACTCGATTCGACATATGGTTACCTCGGAGGTAATGCCTTCGGTCGAGACAAGAAAGGAAAGGCTTTGAAAGATGATTCCGCACTATCTTCGGAAATAGCTGCAGCGGGAGTTGGTGGAGGAGAAGGCAACGAGTACACGGCCTATGTCTATTACGAATTCGAAATCATATAGATAGTGTTGAGGGAATTATGTGGATATGGCGATTGAAAGTTGGCGCATGGCAATGGGAACATATCTGTTGAAGCATGCATTTGTATTATTGTATCGTAGTAAGAGATATCAACAAAGCAATTGTTTTCAAATCGATCAATGTTTTGTTCATTGAATTCTATGATATCTAGCATTTTTGATGAAATAATTCTTTTCAATCGCTCGAAATGTCTTGTCCAAGGTATCTAAATTTACAACTTCAACAACTTCTCCTTCTCCAAATACTCCACAATCTTCTGCACACACTCCTCCACACTCAACTTATCCGTCCTCAAATGAATCTCTGCCTTCTCGGGCTCCTCATATGGCGCACTGATACCAGTGAAATCCTTAATCTCACCAGCTCTAGCCTTCTTATACAATCCCTTTGGATCTCTCTTCTCTGCCTCCTCAACAGGAATATCGATGAAAACCTCAATAAATGGAATAGCGTCGTCTCCATTGGCGGCCTTTTCATGCAATTCCCTCGCAACAGCTCGATCTGCCTTGTAGGGAGAGATGAATGATGTTAAAGCGATGGTACAACTATCTGCGAACAACTTTGCGACTTCGGCAATACGACGAATGTTCTCGTTGCGGGACTTCTCGTCGAATCCGAGATCTTTGTTGAGTCCAAAACGGACATTGTCGCCGTCGAGACGATATGCGGCATGTCCGAGATGGAGAAGATGTTGTTCGAGAGCGGTGGCAATGGTAGATTTTCCAGAGGCAGAAAGTCCGGTAAACCAGATTGTGAAGCCGCGTTGTTTGCGGAGGGTGGTGCGCTCGGCGCGGGTGAGGGAGGGGTGCCAAGTGATATTTCTGAGGGGGGTGGTTAGTATTATATCTTTGAGTATTTTGCTTTCCATTGAAAACTCAGGACAAAGATAGAATTCAAAGTTTACACGCAAAGAGGGAGAACATACGTAGACATTTTAAAGAATTGTGTGAGAAAATTGAGAGTTATTTTTTTCGAAAAATGTTGTGAAGATTAAAGAAATAAAGAGAGAAGAGCAATCACGCAATCACGCAATCGAAATTCAATGGACTGCCGTCGTTACCAAGCCCGAATGTCTCCCCTTGTTAACCCGCTACTGATGCACCATAAAAATCTGCCCCGCACTACACATAAAGTTGGCAAACGCGTAATATGTTTCTGAATGGTGGGGAGTTGATGATCACGTGGGGGTTGTTTTGCGAGCATCTTTCAGGGGGAAGTAATTTATCTCTTGCATTGTTACATTGTGGCAAGGCTGGCCGCTGGGAAGATGGACAGTTTTGTCCAAGATCTGGAAGTCTGGAGATTGGAAATTGGTAGATATAAAATAAGGCCATAAGTCTAATATCTTTCTAGATAAGCAAGGTCACTAGGTGATTCTACAAGTAAAATCTAGATCTCATGCTTCTTGTCTAACCATATATGCGTCTAGAACACTGAATGCACACCCTTTGTCTATACTTGACAACCTTGGTCCCCTTTAACCTTCAACTGAGGAGACGTTCTCTACAACACTCTATGAGACCGGGTATATTCTAGCCATCATCTGAAAGTTAATTAGCATCAACCATAACATCATCCTAGCTTTCCAAACTCACCTTAGCCTGTCTGGGTTCAATAAATAATGCGTTTGCCTCACATAAGACATTCGGTTTCTCTCCCTCCCCAACTAGAGTCTCAATTCTTCCTTCAACCCAAGCCTTTCTGCCCTCGACTTTCGTAGTCTCCGCTCTCAAGACTACAAAAGTTCCTGCAGGTGTAGGTGCTTTATAATTGACTGTCAAAGTAGCCGTCATACCAATCTTATTCGGCAATGCACCAAAACAACATCGTGCTAGTCCCTCGTCTAACATCGTGGCTAGAAATCCTCCGTGTATAATTTTTGGATGTCCACAAAGATCTTCTCCTAGGTATGAGATTGACACAAGAGATTTCCCGCCTGCCTCAGTCCATACAAATGGCGGTACTTGAACACGTCCCGGGCCCATTAATGTTCCACCTGTAAGATTATGTCCTCGCTGTGATTCTGGGATTTTCATGTGTGGCCTTGATTCTGTGAATTCGGGTCGGCTTCGTAGTTCCTTCGCAACTGGATGATTGTTTATATAGGCTTCGACTTCTATAGATTTTGCATCGGTTGGTGTATATAATTTAAGGGACTCCTCATCAGATGGGGGATCAAGTATAGCATTGGCGGCTTTGAAGGCTGGATAAGCAGCTATTGAGAAGCCTACAGATGTGAAGACAATAGCAATTCCAAAGAAAGTGAGAGTTCGTAAGAGAAATGAGGGTTGTGGAGGTGGAGGCGGGGGAATAGTAGCTTTGTGAGGTTAGCTAAAGTTTGGAAAGGGGAATTGGGAAGAACTTACTTTCAACATTGCATAATCGACGAGCTGCAGTAAATGTTCGAGAAGAAGTTAGAGGAGATGAATTCCTTAAAACTGCTCCACGATATCGTACAAGTCCTGAACTGCGAGTTACAGCTCTGTATGTACCAGCTCGAGGCTGTAAAATTTGACGAGAGAAAGACATTTCAGATTGCGCTATTTTCAAGCTACGATCTTTGCATGCTGATATAGAAAAGAAACGGGCAAGTCTATATAGAACTTTCTACGCTAAACGCCAGCTAACAAAACAATTCGTGCGTGGTATATTTTATAATAGATATCGCAATTGATATAGTGTAAATAAGCCGAGGATAATGATTTCCGGACCGGCCCATTTAAAACCGGCGATATGTTCTGCCGAGATCTTATCTTATCTTATCACACGAGATCAGCTAGCCTTCACCAGCTAACAAACTACTAGGTAGACTAGCAAATTAGGTACGTATTGATGCATTTTGTACCTGCTTTAGTCTGAATCGATGATATTATATGAAGGCCTAAGCTAAGGATCATAGTCAACAACTCTGATATCGTAAATGTGAACGGGTATTGTGGGAAAAATCTAGCACATCCTTCAACCACCAAACAGCGACGTCATCTTCTGGGAGTTCTGGTCATTAATCACTTCAAGCCTTGAGTTCCATAGTGCCTGCTCTGTATCCAAACAATTGTCACTCTATTGACATAATCATCACGTGAATTGAGACATTGCCAGTGATAGAAACGTATAGCCAAGTAAGTCAACACCTGTTTTCAACTGATGCATAATGATCAACGTTTAGCCCCTCATTTTATGCATTTACAGCTACCCCTGTTTGACCTCAGCCCATTTACTTATAGGCGGGAACACCCATCATGAACTGACCTTCTTCCAAATACATTCACCTCAATCTCCAACTCTCGATTATCTTCATCATCTTGCACAATCACTTTCTCGAGCACAAATCCAAAAACATCAAGTCAAACAACACTATCCGTACGTTCATCATGGCAACCGCAGAGACTGTCCAACTTGGCGATATCCATGCCCCAAAAGAAGATAGCATCATTGCTTTCAAAAAAATCGAAACAGAACTCAAGAAGAAACTTCAACATCTCCGCCACGAAACCAATAGTTCGTCTCCCTTTCTGTCCCCTCTCCAATCCCCATTCCCATCACTAACCCACTTCCCTATAGAACACGAGCCCCAATACTTCGCTCCTATCTCTCACGTCCCAGATCACACCCTTACCTCCTTCACTTCCTCTTCCCTCACCTCCGTCCGCGTAGCCACTAGTGCCTATGGACTTCACCTCCTCGGCAAAGTTCTCATTCCAGAAACCGAAGATAAATATTTCATGTTTCGAGCTTTCATCCCCGGAGATTCAGATACCGCTACTCTTCATTGTATACACATGGAAGAAACGGATGTTGGAGGTGAGGAGGGAAAGTTTTTTAGAGCAATATTTGAGGAGGAGGATGAGTTGAAGTGGTTTGATGAATAGATTTTCAGTGCAGGAAGGGTAGAAGAAACGAGGGAATGTATGAAATTAGGAAGTTATGAGGTTATTGTTGATTGTGGTTTGGCCAAAGGAAATCATGGGCACTTGAACAGGGAAATGAGCAATGGTATCCAGAACCAGAATATTTCAATCAATTATTATGCTGCCTGGACTCGTGATTTGGAATGGGTATAACTTCTTGAATTCATCTCGAGATATCCGTACTGACTACCTGCAAACATTTTTACACAACACCCATCACAATTATGTGTAGACATTTTCCTTTTCCCCATCTACCATATTGCTACTTTATCTTCCCTTTCCATTTCCCATACCCATGTCCTCATCTCCATCATCTTTGTCCAACATAGCCGCATAATCCTCCGCACTAGCGAATGTTGGAAGATTCTTTAGTTTCCTCTTCTTGCTTCTGCTAGTCTCTTTCTTCTCTTCTTCCGCTTCAGGGCTCTTTGCTCTCTGTAATTCAGCTTCAAATAATGCATCCATATCCGATCCTGCTTCATCATCACTATCCTTGAGGTCATCATCTTCTTCCGAGAAGATGCCCTCTCCATCATCTTCCTCAGCATCTTGCATATCCTCATCCTCATCTTCTCCTTCAACATCGACTTCCTCATCCGATCCCTCAATATCAACACCACCTTCAGAATCATCCTCGGACATGTCAAAGTCATCCATATTCAAATCATCATCATCAGACTCTGGACCCTCGATATCTGGCTTACTTTCAACCAAAGCTTGCCAAATTTCATCCTCATCTTCATCCTCATCATCTTCTCCGTCTTCGCCCTTCTTCTTCTCCTTCTTTTTAGATGCATCCTTACCCTTACCAATCTGGTTAAAGTATTTATGGAAGAAGACTTCATCAACCGCAACGTCCTCTGCCTTCTTTCTCCAGAATGCTTCTGAGTTGACAGATTGTTGGACCTTGGTACCACGATTGGATACAAGGATACCTTGACTTGCCCCACCAGCAAGAGGTTGCATAAGGGAACTTCCCTTTGGTGCTCCAGCTGCTGCTTTTGCGTTTCTGTAGACAAAACGATCTAAGAAATGGGTTAAGGTGTGGGAAGCAAGATCGGGTTTAGGGGGCATTTTTTCGTCATTGATAAGGCGGTCGACAAATAGAGATACAGATGGATGGAAATGTCTCAAGAAAGGAATCTAACATTATTAGTAAAGCTCTCTCATTCAATAGAACGCAACTCACAATTTCCCATAAACAGCTTTTATCAGCATTGCTATGTTCTGGATCTCTCTTCTTTCCATCATATGTGTCTGTTCTAGGTTTCGAAGGGGCTATTGTAGCTTGAATATCTGCAGTCTCTCCTTCTTCTGGCACATCTCGATAAACCTCTTCTTCCTCTTCATCGTTTGCTTCAGGAGTATTAAGTAGAGTCTTGAGTCCAGGGAATGTGACTTCTAACTCTCTTAACAAATAGATAATACCACAAATGAATGGAGGTTGATGAAGAGTGACAACTTGTAACATTCTTTTCGTAAAAGCCTTTACGCGCTTGATATTGACATCTGATTTCAAAGCCCTGTAGAGTAAATTGAGATACAGTGCATGTTTTGAAGATGTGATTAGACGAGGATCGAGTAAGGATTCGTAGAGAGTTCTATAGAATCTGTCGACGGCAAGGTGTTTTGTTGTTGATAATTGCTCAATTAACATCAAAGCTTGGATACTAGTGTTGAAGTTGGACGAATGTGTGATTCGGAATAAAGTGTCCATATGTTTCTCGAGGCTAGATCTAGTCAGTGTTGTCCACGGCCATTATAATTCATGAAACTTACGTTAAATCATCAGTTTTTGTGAATGGGAATGCACGATTGACACCGGTCAAAACAGCAGAGATCATCTTCTCTGTTGTTTCCTCACTTGCCTGCTTTGCTTCCTCTTCTGCTGTCAACTTTTCCTTTGCTTTCTTTCCCATAGCACCTCCACCTCCTTGGATCTCTCCTTTCTTGTTGAGTTTAGGACCAGTAGGTTTGATAACTTCGGGCTTTTTGAGAAGGGATACGAAAAGGCCGAAGTAAATGCTCAAAAGTTTCTTCGCAACCTCCTCCTCTTTCGAACTGAGAATCGTTTGATTGAGAGTATTGATGGCGTAGTATTTAGCGTGTGAACTCTGACCAGGTCTCAATATAAGTTCGTTCTCGATGGAATTGATAATGATCGGCTTCATCAAAGGATGGGAAGTTTGAAGTTGCATGAGGAGATATGATGATCGTGAAGCGATCTTTTTATCTGGATCACCAAGTTTGTTGACCAAGAGTCGAAGTAAATTGGATTCTTGTTCTGGCTTATCCTTTAAAAGTTCGTAGACGTACATGACAGCTCTTGAACGAGCATATTCTACCTCATCGCTACACCAAACTTCCAGAATCTTGAGCATATCAAAATATGACTCCTTGAGCCAATCTTCATATGCCCATGAAATGAGATGTGCTTTGGTCATATTCCCTGGTAAAGGTTGTCCGGATTTCCAAACTCCAGTGTCGCTTTCTTGCAATGTACCGAGAAGTCCAGGTTGTGAAGCAAATGTACGAAGACGTCTATCTGCAGGAAGCACCACACCAGCGCCGAGCAAATCCTTCATGGCTCCCAATGCTGTAACGGCTTGTCCTCTACTTCTTTTCTTTGCCAGATCCAATAAACTTTCGAATGATCTTGTAGTATGAACTGGGGATTCTTGAACAACCAAAGTCAAAGCGGAAATTTTATCGGATAATGTACCGGAGGACATAATAGTAGCAAGGAAACGATGTGAAGAAGTCGCAGAAAGATGTTTCGAGGCATATAGAGTACTGTCGGCTTCAAGAAGGGCTTTGGCATATTCGTTTAGGTTGTTGATTGACGATCGATATGGTCCTGTCTCGCTGAAGTCTCCCGCAGGGAGGATGGGGAGATCTGCTGCATGCCAATCTGGTCGCGCTTCAAAATTCTATAATCGGTCAGTGGACTCAAAATAAAGGTAAGGAGCTACCAACCAGGCGATTTTGATCCTTCACAGATTCTTTGACTTGAACCGCCGCAGGTTTCTCTGCCGCTTTGGAAGTCTTTGAAGATTCTTTGACTTTAGTCGCACTCTTCTCTGGTACTTTGGGTGCCTCTTCGGGTTCACTGGATTCTGATTCTGATTGTAAGGCCTCATCCCGCCAATCATCAGCATCTCCCTCCTCATCCTCCTCATCAGCTTCTGCTTCAGGAGCTTGTCCTTCAATTCCAAGACCTGCTACAAATTTGGCAAACTCGTTTTTGAAGTCCTTGTCTTTGGATTTGGTTGTTGGCTTTGCTTCATTCTCAGAATCAGATTGTGCATCGAGTACAAGATCTAAATCTTCCTCTGTTCCTCCCAATGCTAATATTTCTTGTAACAAAACTTCTTTTTCACTTCCTCCTGATTTTGGCGCTTTGTTGACCTGTCGATCCTGATCCTCCTTATTGGTATCGCGCTTTCGTTTTTTATTGTTTGACACCATTTTGTACAATCAAAGTAATTCAATTGGAGTGATGGTGGTGAAAATATCGAGGGCTGTTTAAATTATTTCTGACAAAAGTTGCGACACACTTAGAAGTTCTTGATTGGAAAAAAAGTTTAATTCACCGCCTTTTATTCTGCCATTGACTGCCGGGACAAAGATTTTCCGATGCTAGGAAAGCTTCATTCCCCAATATCGTGTAAATTGAAACTTTTCATTGGCTTGGTGGCATGATGGTCAATGTGAATCAAAAGACAATCCGAAAGATATATATGATAAGAATGAAAACATAGTATTTCTTTCCATCTTCCCTTATCCCAACTGTTCATTCGAACTTGTTCTGAACGTAAGACGCAGGACCGGCAAGTACTTCAAGATGCGTTCCCTCCAAAGTATTTCGAGGTTTGGAGGATCTACAACAAACACTTGGAGTCTGTGTCGGCGTACAGCACTTTTCCCGCGGTCTTTCAAGCTTTCATATTCTCAAACGCAATCAAATCTTTCTACAATCGTAGGTTCAGATTTATCATGAAAACAATCTTCAATCACGTGTGTGTTTTATTGATTAATTGATATGGTAGAGTGATGATAGGGCAAGATTATCTAAGTTCTGGATACCTACTGGTGGTATAGCTGCAAGCGCAGATGAAGGTAAGACTCAAACTAGTTATGTTCATCGAACTTGTGAGAACTAATTCGTATTAGATTCTCATGCAAAACTTATTCGAGGAGGGTTCTTACGTCAGGTGTGTTGTCAAGTCATTCCTCTTCACTCACAAGGCATCCTCTCACACCATGGATAGGCCCACACAGGCATCTTTCATATGTTACCGCTAGGAAGAAGAGTACAGGACAAATTAGAAGCACTCATTGATAAGCACATGTCAACGTTAGGTTAGCAATCCCGTTCCGCCAATTTGTTTTCCCCATTCATGCTGATATTAATGTCTTCTGAAAGGTGCATCGAAACTTGCCTTGTCATCTCTGTCATCTGAAGAGCTCTGGGTCAAAAGTGGTCGATTGAATTCTAGTTCTGAGGTATTTCCCATCATATGATTTTATTACCATAATTGTAACACTATCAGCTCTTCCGATTGGAAGACCGAAAGGAGGCGAGGTATCTTCTTGCTCCTACACATGAGGAAGAAATCACGGAATTGGTTTCAAATTCAGTCCAATCATACAAGGAACTTCCTGTTCGTTTATATCAAATCAGTTTGTTCGAATCTGTCATCTTCTCTGTTCCTCGCTCATTCATATTTAGCTCGAAAGTATCGTGATGAGCTGCGACCAAGGCAAGGACTTCTCCGTTCTCGAGAATTCGTCATGAAAGATCTTTACACGTTTGATTACAACAGCACTTCCGCTCTGTCAACTTACGAAGACGTCCGCAAAGCATATCATAATCTTTTCGATGAATTAAAAATTCCATATCTTGTAGCCGAAGCAGATTCGGGAGACATAGGCGGTGACCTCAGTCATGAGTTTCACTTTCCAACTAAAATCGGAGAAGACAATATCATCAGTTGCAGTAAATGCAATTATGTAGCAAATGAGGAGTTAGCAGAAAGCGGGCTGCCAAAATCGGGTGAAACTGAGAGTTTGACGAACGAGTCCAAAAACCTGAAGAAGGTTGGTGGGTTCTCTCGTGATGGATCTGCCCTCATTGTCACTTGGTTTTATTCTGAACGTGGAGAGGAGTATGACTTGAACACAAGTTCAATAAAAAGGCTTGTACCGGACTACGACCCTTCGAGGAAAGTTGGACATGTGGAATTGTCGCGACTCATCAATGAGGATTTTATGCTCACGAATACATGTCTCAACAAAACAGATGAAATCCAAATCACTCATGTGATTAATCTTATTGATGGACGAGTCCCTCTTGAGTTTTCAGAGGCAGTTTCCAGGAAACCAGAAGTGCACTCTGATTCGTCTTTGAATAAGTTTAAAATTTCGTCTTTCGCCCAGGATCCACTTACTGGGGAATCATTAAATTTGAAGCGTATCGCAGAGGGCGATGTCTGTCCCAAATGTCAAGAGCCGACGTTGAAAGTCGAAAAGGCCATTGAGCTTGGACATACTTTCCACTTAGGTACACGATATAGTAAGCCGATGGAAGCAACTGTTACTGTACCTTCTGGACTTGTGGGGGGAAATCTTAAAGCTGGAGAGAATGAACCTCAGCAAGGAAGAAATGATCAAATACAGGTTCCTATGGAAATGGGATGTCATGGTATTGGCGTAACGAGAATGGTTGGAGCTGTTGCAGAAACTCTAGCTGACGAAAAGGGGTTGAATTGGCCTAGAGTTATGGCACCTTTCGAGATTGTTGTGGTACCAGGAAAGGGATTGGATGAAGATGCATTGCAGATATTCGACACTCTTTCTGCTGCTGCAATGGATCCAGTAGTTGATGATCGAGAGGTATCGATTGGTTGGAAAATGAAGGATGCCGATTTGATTGGGTATCCGGTCATTGTTTTGCTAGGTAGGAAGTGGAAGGAAGGTTTATGTGAGGTTCAATGTAGACGGCTGGATGTTAAGGAGGATATCAGGGTTGAGGATTTGAAGAATTTTGTTGGGAAGTTGTTGAGTCAGCTTTGAGTCAAAGAGGTGTACTATAAATTGTAATACATCTCACTAACGTGTACCAATGATTATCAGGTCCTGGTAGAATATTGTCAAATAAAGGGTTTCACTTTGATATTCCATGTACTAATCATTTAGACGAGAGTCGAATTTGGAGGCAATTTGTCAAGGGGCGCGTACGATTACTCGAGTTATTGCTGAGCAGTCATTTGAACTTATCATATATTATCTATGAGCATATACTATTTTTTGAAATAACCTCAATACACTAGACTAAATCGATCAACGGAATTTAGGTAACTAACTGGCTACTTGTTCAAGAACCGATTTCGGCATCAGGCTCCCATTCTGAGGCGTTTCACAGTGAATTTCAAACAGAACAGTTGGAACACAGAAATACGTGCTTTCTATCCCGCGAGGTATTCACTCCTCCGCCTTCGCAATATAAATTTGCCCTTCACTGCAAAGGATTTGCAACTTTTCGCTCCATGTACGATCAAACACTGTCATCACGCTCAACTTTATCAACGTTTCTCTCGGTTTATTCCAGCAGAGAAGCAGCCTTCCAGAATCAATAGCTGCACTGAGATACAAACAACCTCGCCAGCTCTATCTCCTCAACAAAATGTCTTCACCCCCACGCAAACCCACACTCAAAGTTCTCGAACCCTTCGATCAAGGCAAAGAAGCAGGTAAACAGGCATACCGTGAGGACAGAGTAGAGGAACTACTTAAATTCCAGTACTCGGAAGAATACTTCAAAGGTTACGAGGCAGGTGTAAAAGCAGAAAAGAATCTCAGAATCCCCGGCACCGAAGAATGGGAAGCTGATAGGATTGCCAAAGGGGCCCAAAAAGCCAAGGAGCTCGAGCTATTCGAGAGAATCGGAGAGGAAAAGGCCAAAGAGGCTAGAAGAATTAAGGAAGCGACTGAGGCTGCTCATTGCGATGCTGTTATGTTTCACAGGGAAGTTGGTGAGTCATTTTACAGATATGTGTAGGCTGAAATGACGGCTCACTGATCACACCGAATGTAGATAAGTCTCGAGGAGCGTCGAAGGAGGAGTTGAATGAAACTTTTGGGATGAATATGACCTTTGCAGACATGGGAAGAATTTTAGAAATTCACGGCCCTCGTGCGCAATTGGATGGGGATGGCCAGATTAAGGGCGGGCTTGAGCGTGGGGAAGTAAGTATCTCTCTCGCTTGTTCGAACTCAATAGGAGAAAAGCTAACATTTGGTAGTACAGATAAATGAAGTAATTGACACTCATAAATAGCTGAGTTGTTGGGGTTGGGGAGACAAAAGTTTGCTGGTCTAATAATTCCTCGGGTCATATCGAGTCGAGGTACAAAGCTACAATTGGAAAGGAACAGAATGACAGCTGGTTGATCGATGGAAGATAGTAGGGTTTGCTTCGACCTATTCTCATTATCCTCCCCCTAAATCAATGCAATTAAAGCAATAATATTTTGAATATCCTCCCTGAATTGTAATACTAGTTAACTACTATTAGTTGAAAAGCTTTTCATATCAAAAACCGATATTTTACTATATTTTCAAATATAAAAATATCTATAATTTATAATTCAAATCCTTTTAAAATTCATTTTTATAGTTTTTATAATGGTAATTAATATTTTCAATATTTCAAAATTCTTAGAAATTTATATTATAAAATTTTACATAATTAAATTGAAGTATTAAAAAAGTTATTTAATTCTTGTTTGTTTTGTTAATAAATCTACTTACTTTGAAAATACTTTAATTACGTAATTTGATCAATAAAATTATAAAAAAATGATTGATTTTATTATTGTTAAAATATTATGAAAAGTAAATCGATTCATAAAAATCAAAAAATATTATATTATATTAATAATTATAAAGAAACTATACGTACAGTCACCATGCACTCCTACTAGCCGAAACACATTTTTTCCATTTTTGATATATTTTATTCTTCAACACTACAATTTATTTTATTAATTATACCACCATAATATACTCCATTGAAATCAATTGACTTTAATAATATTCCTAGGATACAATTGAATCCATGTAATCACAGCAGAATTATTAGAAAGACCAAAAAGAATACTAAACTCATACAAATTACAATTGACCTAAAAATCTTTCGTAAAACTATTCAATAGATTATATTAAAGAGCTCACAATATATCGACAGAATCACTTTACCTAAAAAAAACTAAAAGAAATCATATTTACCTTAAAACGAATACACCTTACTAAATTATATTCGAATATTCCTCAAATCCACTCATCAGGAAACCATTAATATATATACTCTTGATTATAATAGGAATACAATACAACACATTCTTAAAAAAAAATGATATAGGTAATTAGAAAACTAGAAAGAGACCTGAACTTGTAAAAGAATACACAGTTAAAAGATTAGCCTAATATCTAAATTATAAAAGATGGATAGTGAAAGAATGAGAAGTAATCTTCTAATTGAATAAGTACTCTATAAAACAGAGAAAGAGGAAAAATCAGAAATAGACCTTCCACACTCCATACCAGAAATAGAAACAGAATATAATCCAAACCTATTCTATAAATAAGAATATAAAGATTATAATCTGAAAAGACTTTTATAATATCGAGAGGAATAAGCTTTATATTATAAATAAGGATTTCGAGAATATGAAATTCGAATATAATACTAACTTTTATCTTAAGATCCTTAATAAAAAGCTAGCTTCCATTTAAAAGGAATTGAATGAGGGGTATCAATTTATACAGGATAATGTTTCTATACATTATATTTATAAAATATTAAAGTGGTTCCAAAAAAAGAGTATTCTTTTAATCAATCTCTAGCCTCCTTATAATCCCAATTTCAATCCTATAGAGTATATCTGATGACACCTAAAAGTATATGTTTTTGAAATGTTTTTGGATATTGTAGCAAATAAAAGCAAATCGGAATATGCTAGGCAAAGGCTAGAGAATACTTTGCAAGTAGTTTAAAATATATTAGATGATAGTTTATTTATAAATTTGAGGGCAAGTATGGGGGATAGAATAGAGGTTTGTATTGTAGCAAATAATTAGTATATTAAATATTAAAAGATTCTATTACAGCATTTTAATAAGATTTTATATTATTAATATATATATATATATAAATCAAAAGCATATTCAAATTTTAAAGCAAAATATTGAATAATTGATTTAATAATAATAATTGAATTGAATGTTGGTATTAATGAATTCCGGATAAAATCCGGTCGGCTAGTAGGAGTGCATTAGTACTGTAGAAATAATAAAATTTGATGTGAAAAGATGCTTCGGCTGATAGTAGTTAACACTAACTGTATTGCTGTGAGTTGCCAACGGCTTCCTGCATTGTTTCTATGCATTTTGAGACTTTCTCAAACACATTCTTCATATCTACAAATTTTGCAGTCAAATTCTGCGGGTCCCTCCACACTTGCAAATATCATGCTCATTTCGGGGTTCTTATTTTCTTTGGAAGTAACCAGTCTTAAATAGTGCAGCAGAGCTCATTTCTTTGTGTGCTGTTATTCGTCTGTATCACTCACATTGAAGGACTTAATTGATAAGAATCTTGAGATTTAGTCTCTTTACGACCCGCAAGCGCTTGTCAATGATTTATTGCGAATTATTCTTGCCTTTGGAGCTTGCTGTTTGGGGAGCTTAGTGTGATGTGGATGTTTGCATTGCTTGAGATTCCAACCATTCGAAGGTGAGGTAGAAATCCTGTAGCGATGCACACCAGACGAGAACGACGATTTCGTGTAGACCGCTTTCTGTATATCTCCATCGAAAGCTAGTTTCACTCAAGTAGTCTTATTAATAGCTCGAGATATTCCTGTCAGACTTGTTTCTGCACCTTTACCGATCCTTTTGACCTATCGATTCCCAACTTGCCATTAAGGCCTAGTTCGAACGACAAAGATTTCCATCGACGTGGAGTTATTCAGTGATGAGAACTTTCTTGAGTTCTAACAACGAGTACCCCATGGGATTAATTTCTTTTTCTGCTGACCTGTTCTATGAGTATACTCACGTTCTAACTGCAGAAACATATGAAATACCCCTTCCAGATACCTCACTGTATTATTTGCACTCAGAAGTAATAGAATGGAGCTATCTCCAAAACCAAACCCCAATAAAATATTTGAAACAAATGTTTTTAAAGCGTAGAGATGAATCGATTAATTGATTGGACAAATATGGTATGTGAAAGTAAGAAGAAACACTTGTAAGATTAAAGAAAAGAAAAAACAGTGAGCGGTATATACATCAATAATGTCTCATGGTGCAGCTCCTTCACCATCGATAAAACATCTAAATAATAACATAAAGTAGGTAAATTATGCCAATTGTGCCACTTTTAGATTTCTAGTGGTGGCATAAATTCTGGAAGAAGCGCGTGATAGATCTAAGGGTGGCACAGCAGTTCTCAAGACATATTTGGGCAAGAATGGTAAGCATGACGGAACCAATGTGATTGTGTCATAATTCGAGTATAGAGCTTCTGTCTGAGATGAATTTGTATTTTTGAAATGCAAAAAATTCAACGGCTGCTAACCGGAACGAAAGTCTCGAGGCTCCCTATGGAGGCACATTTTGATGTTGCAGAACATTAATACATTTTAGTTTCACTGTGGCGATACTTGATAATAGTCCAACCAATTCAAATCCGAAAGTTGTTGGGTAAACCAAGCATCGTTCATCGAATCCATCTGCATACCTGTATCAAACATGATAATATTATCATTGCCAAGCTCTCCATTGGGGACTCCAGGCACAATAGCTGAATAATCCTGGGGAATCGAATCTTGAGGATTAGTGATGTGCTGTTCAGCATGTGTTGGGTTACCGGTTATATTTGACCCGAGTGGATTTCCATTCAATGGATTCATAATTTCAGCCGATTTTCTTGCTTGAACTTTCTCTTTCAACGTTTCTAAAATATTTATGGCTCGTTTGGCTGATTGGATCTGCACTTTGTGATGCTCGAGAATCTCGATACATGAAGTCCATGATGTTTCGAAGCAATGTTCGGCGTATAAACTGGCTCGGATAAGCGGAGATAATTGTGCTGCAAGAAGGATAGTCGCAGCAGCGAATGCAACTGTTATTGTCAGTAAATAAGAATTAAGCGAGGTTCCTTGTTTTCTAAGAGCATTGACTGCCGTCCAATGATGACAAATTTTTACAAGAGACTTACAATAAACAGTGTGCCACCCTGAGCTACGATACTCCGTGTTGAGATTTTCGTGTATAGTCTCTACGAGCAAGTGAGCTGACTTCACACATAATGTGCAAACTCCAATAGCAAGGTCTTTCGTTAGTCCAGGCTCAGATTTGGCGAGTAGGGCTGACTTCTCCTTAAAGACGGACGCTAAGAGTACGGGTCGCAGGAGTAAGATGCGAACAAGTAAAAACCTGGGGGACAATGTTAGAGATTGAGTTGAAATTGACAGGTTTTGCTTCATTACCTGCTTCGTAAAACTTTCGACTGTAAAACAACATGAAGTTGGCCAGGTGCGAAAGCGTCGGTCCTTAGTGCAAACGAAGTAATATCCTTAAATATTTGAGGGACACTCCCCCGAAAATCATCGAGTTTCGCATTTATGGTCAATATACTGGCTAGATCATCTACCGACCAAGGATTGAAAGACTTGGCCAAATTGCTTTCACTCTTGCTACCTTGAAATACGTAAAACTTTGAAAGTATTTCATCCATAATGTCGAATAATCTGAGTGAGTAGACAAACAAATTCATCCGAGAATGGACTCCAGATGGTTGAGCTCCCGGAACTTGATGGGAATCTGCTGTTAAATATTGATCATCGATTATTGATGGTTCTGGGACATCGTAGGATCCGCTTCTTATCATAGTTGGTCGACCAAATGTCATGGCCAGTAACCTTTTTAGCAATTAGTCGCGGGAGGGGTAAAAGTTGAATAGGACTACAAACCGGTCAAGCAATATACAACAATGCCATACCCTTCGCTTAATCTCGTAACCTGATTGACTGGTTCTATGTGAGTTATTTTCTGTGTTAAGACCTAATCCTTGTGCGGTTCGAATAGCTAATCCAACCACATTCCAACATCTATTTGCATGTTCAGTGGATTGTAAATAAACACCCGTGAGTAGAAACAATTGAACCAAGGATAACTGTAGTGCATCCAATATCTCAAAGTTCAGTAACCTTCTCGATCGTCGATATAATTCATCTGCATAGCTTGATTTCCGTTGTGGAGGAACATCCTTACTATATTGACATCCCAAAGCAAAAACGAGATTAAGTGTAGCGTGAAAGATTGTTTCGTTCAACTCATCTCCATCTAATCCTTTTCCTGGTGATGATAGCCACAATCTCTCGTAAGTGGCATTGAAGGTCCGCAGATCTAAAAGAGGGAATACTGGATGAACGAATTCCCAATAACAATTTAAGAATTCATCAGCCTGTTGACGTTGAGGTAAAACAAAATTTGCGACATCTTGCTTATGAAGTATTTCTACTTCACCATGTGGTTGAGGTAGACTGTCAATTGATGGTCTATCCGTTTCATTGATCGGTACTGCTTGATCTGATGCTGCTTGTCGAACTTGAGATACTAATGCAATCGTCGATGATCCTCCGTAAAGAGAACCTTGTGTCTCCGTATTAGAAACCATAGCCAAACCACCAACATTTCCAGGAGAGGCTGCGGTCCCTACAGCCAGACTCGGAGATGAGGTTGATTGACTGACTGATTGAAAGTGAACATTTGGTTTTGGACTACTGATCATTAAAGACTTCCTGAATATCGGTAAATTAGCTGATTGGACACGAGTTCATAATGTTGGGACAATTGTCTGAGTGTGGACTATGATTGGAAATACCCAACATCCTTGATGTATTGAAGAGCCCAAATCTTTAGATGTTTTAAACGAGTCCATTACGCTTCATGAAATCGAAAGTCAAAAAGTAACGCCTTGGGTATTGGGTGAAATCCCGTGCAAAAGGTACCCGGCCTGCAGCCGGGGAAATTTAAGAAAAAACCCACCCGGTGTTGATAGAAGCTTTAGAGCCTACCGTTGCCTCCTCATAAGAACAACTGTCTTGAACACCTCTTCGTATACATGATGAACATGAAGGACGATCACCGTTGCATGCTGTCTTTCTTTGACGACAAGAATTGCAAGCTAACTGGGTTCTCCGACGTTTACGAACATGTTGTTGTGTTTGCAGTTGGTCCTGATTTTGAGATGCTCCAGGCACATCTTCGGGGCGAGGAATATCCATGGACGGAGATGGAGAAATGGGACTCGGGGAGAAAGTAAGAGTGGGGAGGTAAGAGGCAAGAAGAAAAATTGATGGAACGATGTGCCAAGACTCGAATCAAACGCTGGTAAAGGGGGGTTGAGATTGTGCTGATAACGGCCAGTATCAATGATATTTTGGCTGATATATATGTGAGGAGGAATTGTGAGACATCAAAGTGTTGATATTGCTTTGTTAATCCGCTGAATTGAAAGATGATCCGGGTAACTGGTCAGAATTCCCTGGATTTCGTTATTGATGGTCATGGTCATGGTAATAGTCACATGATTTTACGATTCTACTCGACCACTTACGTAGACATGTAGAATAGAGGATGGAAGGGTCGGTCCGTCATGACTAGGATAAAAAGTTGTCGATCTAAAGCCAATATGGTTAGCGCGTCACGGGACTCGTCTCTAGGAATGCTTTCTCTAGCTTGATTGTCATTTTGATATCATATCTGTATATTCCCACAAGAACGACATATTCAAGCATTCCTCGCAAATGATCGATAGTACGAAATTGAATCTTTTGAAAGCGTTCAACTGTTTCAATTATGAGGAGACTTGAGTTCAACGGCGATATTCAACACTACCGCTTGTACTCGCAGGCCTTTGGGCGGCAGAACCCAGAGACCTCTTCACAATTAATCAATTTTACCCCTTCATCTGCGGTTTGAACATTCACAACTAGATTTGTCTCGCCGATGCCCTCGCTTTACTTCCTTCCTGACTGGAATTTTTGATGCAATAGAACTTCATGAGTCACGCCGTGGCATCTGGAATTCCAGGTTAAAATCTGACACCGATTGGCTACGTCGTAAGGATGGATGGTGGTAAGCCTCCAAGGTGTAGTTTACGATAAGGAACGCATCATCCTTCCATCAGTACATGCTCAACTGATAGGCATTTTATATATTCAGTAAGTCCGTCGTAAAGGTATTTTCAATTCAAAATTCAAAATTCAAATCCCTTTGAACCTCTTGACATTTCCATCAATCAATCTCAAAGATTTCAAAGATGTCGTGCCCAGATTGCTTTCGAGGGGGACTAACCACAACAACCGCAACTGGCAAAGAAACTATCATTCATGGTCTTCCGACTTATGTTGCAGAACCAGAAAATGGAATTGTGCCAAAGGGTATAGTCGTTATCATCACTGATGCTTTTGGCTGGAATTTTGTGAACAATAGAGTAATGGCAGATCGATATGCCAAAGGAGGAGGACTTTTGGTTTATTGTCCCGACTTTATGGATGGTTTGTTATCTCCAGCTTTGTCTACCTTTGAACATAATCTAACCTCTCCATAGGCAATGCAATGAATCCTCGCGCCATATCTCTATTTGATAAAATTATGGAACCCGTGTCTTGGTTTACTACGATTTTCTTCAAACCTATATACGTTTTCCAAGCTATGATTATCGCAATTCCCTGGAAAACAAAGACCAAAATTCCCATCACCCATCCTAAAGTCGTCTCCTTCTTTCAAGCTCTTCGATCATCCGAACCTCCCTTTCCAACAAACATACTCAAGATCGGTGTCGCAGGCTTTTGCTGGGGTGGGAAGCACACTATACTTCTCGCACAGGATGATTTGTCACGTCGCGTTCAACGACATCAATCGCAAGCCAAATCTCTCACTCCTGAACCATTGATCGATTGCGCATTTACTGCCCATCCTTCGTATATCGAGGTACCAAACGATATCGAAGCAGTCAAAATTCCACTCAGTGTGGCAATTGGAGACAAAGATTCAGCTATGAAAGCTCCTCAAATTGATCAGATGAAGGAAATACTTCAGGCGAGGCAAGAGGGAAATTTTGAAGTCAATGTTCTTGAAGGCGCAAAGCATGGATTTGCCATTCGAACACACCCTGACGATAAGGATGAGTTAGAGTGTGCAAACAAGGCAGAAGCTCAGGCTATTGATTGGTTCAAGAGATGGTTTGCTTGACAATTATTTTCGTCCCAGGTGTTGAAGTCGGATTCTTCCGTTCTCAACGCGTCCTGTCGTTACATTTCCTCGTTTTCCAAATGTTTGCGTACTACTTTCTCACCAGACATGCCCTGTCATTACAATGTTTCAATACATTCACATGTTATCATCAGTCCACTTAAAATTCTGTGTCTCAAAATATTGGCATTTGCTTTGTCCCTTTTTCCAATGAACCAAAAAAAAAACCAAAGGTTCTTCCCCTATCTGTGAGCGAAAATCACGAGTGCAAGCTATGGTTGGGTATACCCTTCCAATTTCGGGAATATCAGTAAGCCTCGTAGCTCAAAGAGAAGTGACTACACAGTATGCAGTCGATCCGCCCTTGAGGCCTGCATAGTTTATGAGATTAAGTCGGTGGACCATAACTTCTCACATGAGTGGCGAGGGCCCTCGTAGTGAGAAAATTGATCAGTACACTCGTTCAGATGAACTCATATCGAGCATTCACAAGAAGCATTTCGAGGTGACATTTTTAAGTTATGAATATATGTTCGATTGTCTAAGACTTTTTCTTCCTAACTGGCCTAGAAGTAGATATTGAAAAGGAAGCCTGGCTCTTTCCTTCGACTGGTATTCATCCCCTACTCGACCACAGCTTCCGAATCATGGTATTTTTCGAGTCTCAACAACTTCTTTGCATTTTCCCTTCCAACATCTTCATATGCTTTTCGGCCACCAAGCGCCTTCTTGATGTTCTCCGCATCTCCATCCCACCATCCACATCCATTCTCAATTGTCTCATATGGATAATCAACACTGAATAACAATCTTTCGGGACCTAAATACTCACAAACATACTTGAGAGTAGGGGTTGAGAAATGACCGGAGGTTGTGAGCCAGATGTTTGTCTTGAAATAATCAACGACAGTCTTTTTCCAAGGGATGTCACCATTTTTCTCGGCGAGTGGCTTTTCGACGTCCTCAAACCAATGATTGATTCTCCAAAAATCGAAAGGAATATGCTCGCCCAAGTGACCGATGATGAGTTTGAGTTTTGGGAAACGATCAAAGACACCGTTACTGATGAGTCCCAAAACATGAAGGGAAACGGCATTGGCGAAACTAAGTGGTGGGCCAATGAGATATTTGCGTTGAGCAAATTGCTTCTCATACATGGATCCAGTTGGTGCGGCAGGATGAATGTAGAGTGGAACATCAAGCTCTACACACTTCTTCCAGAAAACATCGTAAGCAGGTTGATCGTAGTAGAGGTAGGTCTCTCCACCAGGACCAGCATGTTGAAAATCATTGACGAGAGCACCGTGGAATCCAAATTCCTTGACACATCTTTCCAACTCTGCGGCGGCTTGTTCGGGGTTGTGCATTGAAAGGCATGCGAAAGCTCCAAGTCGATCTCGGTGGTCTTTGATCTCATTTGCGATGTAGTTGTTACATTCAGTGGCATGTTTCTCGGCCTTAGTTGGGTCTGTGATTCCTTGAATACCGGGGACGGTTAAAGAAACGATGGTATAACCAATTCCATTGGCATCAGAGACCTTGACACGCTCACCAGTGATGGACTTGATTTGACGCATGTAACGATCGAGGTCCTTTGGGGCGATATACATTGCAGCCTGGTCACGAGATTGATCCGCCAAGTTGGGGATTTCGTAGGCTTCTTCGAGGGAGACTTTACCGAGCATGTTGATGGCAATTCTAGTGTTTTCTTAAAAGTAGATAATCGAGGGGTTTTAAGTGAGTTGAATTGATTGGCTTGATGATCAGATGTTTGAACTGTTTGTTTGAGGATAATGGGAGTGAAGATGGAAGGCCTATTGAGCTCTTATATAGATATCGAGAAGATTCAGCTTCATCTACCTTTTCAAGGGTATGAATCATGTCATTGACCATATTTTGCTACTTCCGAAACTTTCGTTGAGGCGTGTAAGTCTCGACGGTCTAATTCACTAGGGCCGACGCCACAAATTCGTAGTCGAGATGATTTACTGTTCAGATCAGCGCTCGCATCGAAAAAGTTCCGATGTATGACACTCAAGGCATTGCTAGCTCATCGTAATTCTTGCACTGTGCTGTGTTGAACTCGCCTTCTCTTGTTTCGGGGAGTTATGGTTCCTGGCTTATCGGGGAGTTAGGAACTCACGAGAAAAATGGGGCGGAATTCAATTCTCATCTGTCAATTCAAACACTTTTAGTGTCTCAAGAAACGGCATGAGTATGGGTAGATCGAGGTTCAGCCTCAATCGAACTTTATGGAAAGTTTCAAAGGTTAAGCGGGATATATGGCGTTGACTTGCTCGATGGCTCATAAATGACGGCAACAACGGCATCTTTCAATGACTCTGGGCCGACCATCTTCCGCATTTTATTAGTAATACCCGTACATTGTCAGAGTATGTAGGAGTAAACATACTTTCACAGAATAGCGGCGTATTAAAAACGTCAATTTCCAGATTTCTGCATCATGACTTGACATTGAACGAGTAAATAAATGACAAATTCCAAGGAGTCTGTACTTGTTGCTGGTACAATATATCCATTAATTGCGGAGAAACACTAATCTCGAATAAGTGAATCCAGACTAACAAAAGGGTGAATACAACCAAATGGTTGTAGATAATCGGTCGAAAACAATATGAACATAGTGCTGGAAAGACCGGAAGGTTGTGATCGAATTCAAAACTTCCATACCACCCTGGGACAGCACCTGTAAGATTTTTAATGCTATGGCCAAGGATATGTAAGAAGCTCGTCTTCCTCCCCGTCATATGCCAATCGCACAAAATATTCTGCATCATGAAAATTTGCGAGCTCTCTCACAAAACCGTTGGTTGTGAAAAGAACCTTGAAAATTCGTTCTCGAGTCGAAAACGACTTTGCAGCAACGGATTTACATATAAGGGCAATCAAGTCCTTAAAATTCTTCTAGAGCAATGCACTCCCTTCACATCCATCAAATATCTCCAAGCCATCGATCATTCAAAATTGCAAAGCCGGTCCGTCTGAGATTAGATCTGCTAGCAACTGGATTGTAGCTGGCAGTGCATCGGTATCCTCTTTCAATCTCTGGAAACGCTCGATGGAAAAATTGGGACAGGTTCCATCTGTCCCAATATCATCCCCAATCATATTTATGATTTGTCCGATCAGGCCATAGACAACCTTGAGAAGTTCTGTTGCTGGATTCCTGGTCCTCCAATGTCTCGCGTCATAGTGTCAGAACTCGGCCATCACTGTAAGGTGGGCAAGACGAAGATTACTCAAAACAAAAGCCTATACGAGAGTGTTTTGGCCCGGCTGTTCTAAGCCATGTGGATCCTTAATCCATAGAGTTCCAGATGTGGGTGCTACAATCCATTGTAGGATACGTGTCGAAATATCACCATTAACTACCAGGGATTGGCCCATTACAATCAATGTATCGACATCAACAGAAGCTTGTATATATTGAAGAAGAAATTCGCTATCTTCAAGCATACTTGCTTTCGACAAGCGAGGGCTAGAATCTAATGAAGGGTTAGGACTAGTACCTAGATGATACCCAGCCCCACCAGCCCCACCAGAACCCCTCTGCATTTTCGATTCTGGAGTATTTGGAGGATTGATCTCATTCAGTCTCTCCTTCATTTCTTTATTTTCTAGTAAAAGCTTGTGCATTGTATTTCCAAGCTGCAACAATTGCATGTGATTCTGCTTTTTAGATATATGCCTCTCTTCTGCTGTGACTCGAGTCGTATATGTTTGTAACTTTTGAACAGCCTTTTGAACAGCCTTTTGAACAGCCTTTTGAACGGTTTCTTCCAAGAACGAACGACCAAGCGATTTCGAAAAGCGTTTCTAAGACGCTTGATACCATTTACGAATTGTAACTTCAAGGAAGTCGAAAAGTTGAATATAAAATTCGGTTATATGACATTTAATGTATGCAGATTTTTGATATCTTGTGGTGGCAGCGGCAATCCAAAAAGATCGGACTTGGTTAGATATATCGTCTGATGCGTCAGATACCTCCTCGGCGATTTTGCTATGAGTTGTGATTGCCTTTGTAAAGCTGTTAGCTCTGAGATTCTCTCAAAACATGTTTGTAGTCTCGTACCCTGACCAAGGCAGAAAAGGCACTAGTGAGTACGCTGGTATACCTATCCCCGCTCGGTAACAATGCAAATAGACTTTGTAAAGTTCTCTTCGGGGAATTTTTGACTTCAGCACCCTTCGCCTCTTGCTTCTTTTGCAAAATGTCTTGTTGTAGCCGTAACGTCAAAAGCAGAACATCCGTGCCATTATTTCCACTCGTAATGGAAACTTCGGCTTTATGAAGCTTGAGCTTGTCTTCGAGGTTTCTCTAAGACACTGACAGTTTGTCAATTTTCTCCTCCAAATTCGGAAGCTTTCTTTCTAAGAAGTTGGGCTATATTAGATCCCATAACTTGCGAAACTGGAGGAATTTGAAGAACTGAAAAGCGTTGAACTTGATAAACTAAACTCTAGAAAAAACAGTTTTTCTTTCATGTTGTCGTCGATTCCTTGCTATTATCTGGGTACAAAATCTTGGTGTAAGTGATTTGGTAATTTCTCTTGCTGAGGTCTCATGTCCTGGTTTGATATGGTGGTATTTGTGCAATGCTGAGTGATAATTACATAGGTATGGGGCATGTTGAGCTTATGGATGAGATAGATCCCGTTGCAAATCTATCTAAACCGGTTATGAAGGAAGGCTTCCACGAGATCATCCAGGCACTCTCCGCCAGCCAACATATTGGGAAAGACCAGTGGTATGCGGTCTCTATCAAAGGCAAAGAGGCAGAGGAGTCATTCTTCTTCTTCACGGTACCCCCCAACATTCCGAGACGTGCAAATCTCCTGGATATTCGCTATTGTGATTGAATTTTAGGGCCGCACGTTGTAGAAAGAGCTTATTCCGTCGGTATGGAAGAATTTAGTTTTCGTGATATGATAGTGATCCGGCTGATTTGAATTCAATAGAATGTGTTGTTATTTCGACAGGCAGACCCCTACTTGTTTTGACTGTTGCAGATATTGAAATCAAAGAAGATGTGATCGAGAAAGAGCCTTCTCCATGGTTTTATCTTGCAGAACGATGGAAAGCTGTCTTAGTCATTGATGAGGCTGACATTTTTCTCAAACGCCATAAATACACAGATCTCACTTGTAATGGAATTGTCTCGGGTATATTCAAAACGAAACCCACAGATCAGAACCAAAATGCATTAACTGTTATTGAAGTATTTCTACGTAAAATGGAATATTTTCAAAGTCTCCTCTTCCTCACGACGACAGATCGATGAAACCTTTACCTCTCGTGCCTATGTTGTGATCGAATATCTACCACTTGGCAATGAGAGACGTCATCAAACCCCGGACGGTCTCTCTAAAAAAATGTGAAAGGAGACTGATGGAAAAATTGAACTGAGTTGGAATACAAACAAATATGTGAAGCAGGATGCTGAACGACTGGATATGGGTTTGAACGGTAGAGAAATTCGCAATGCACTTCAAACTGCTATTTCACTTGCAGATTTTGAAGCCATAGGGGAATCTGGGTAAAAAGGGAGTGATCCTATTAATGTGGAAAAGGGACACTTTGAAAGAGTTTTTGAATTGAGCATATCATTGCGCCCTTATCTCACCTCGATCAAGCGCGATACTCAGGAATCAAGAGCTCAGAATTATTATGGTAGAAATGATAGTTATCAGGAGTCATCGAATTACCGGGCACGCTAGTACAGAGCTATCAAAAATATGCTGCCAACAGTTGCAAGAAGCTATAAAATCCATCTCCAACCTATAGATAGCATTTGCCAACGGTTCACCTATCACGGCTCCCAATACTGGGCCAAGGTTCGTCGCTGAGAGTCAGACTTAAGATTATTATAGTTTGGGATGATTGAATGAATTTAATTGCTATAGACATGCGTTGGCGGTATTTGATCAATCCTAACATTGATGTCGTGTTGAAGAAGAGGAACACAGGAAAGTTATATATTTGCGCTGAGAGGAGAGAACATCATTGGCTTCACGAATGATCAATGTGATGCATCAATTGGGGGAACACAGAATAAGGGATCTCTGCATTCATTTCAGTCATGTCAGAAATTGCTTTTATCGTGAGATGAGAGAGCTCGGTGGTGGGTGTGGTCAGTTTGAACCACAGTCTCAGTATTTACTAGGTCTTCATTTGACATTGAGGATTACTAGGGAAGCTGATTCTCAAGGAAAAAGTTCGACAGCATTAAATATCATTTGAAATTGAACAATTTTAACATAGATGTTGTTTGTCAAAAGTTGATAGGACGAGTAAAGTACATGAGAGAATTCAAGGAAAATCCAACCACCCCACGCTTAAGGTTAATACGGCGGTGCAATTGTGGCTTGAGAACTGTCACGAAACTGTATTTCAAACCGAGGCTCTTTCGGCCCTTGTAAAAAAAAGCTTCATTAACCTACTTCGTATCTAGTACATGATGTGCGCGGCCAATGAGAAAGGCTAAATTTTAAAAAAGTCAAAGGTTTTCACTATCTATCCATATTAGCATTTTCAAGCTACCTCAAGCACACACCGGAATCGTATCAATCATAGGCCATGGTCCATGGGGGATGGTACGGGATGGCCGACATATGATTGCAACCTTATGAGTATTCAGAGGATACACTGCAGACAAGATCATAGTCGGCATAGGAAAGCCAAGGGCTCAACCTACTGCCATATGAAATGTTTTTGCCTCCTTCTCGAGTCTCAATAGAAATCCCATTTTCCAAATGGCATGTCACCCCTCCTTATGTAATAAATTTTGCGGGGGGGAGGGGAGGGGGGAGATTTCTCTTCCTTGTCATTCACTCTTGCCCATGTCGATGTCGATGTCTTGGTGGGGCACGGACGAGCTGCATTGGTGTAACTACCTAGTAATCGTTAGCTGGGCATTCTTTCCCGCTGACGATAGATTTGAGTGAGAGACAAAATATTTTCTTCTATTCTCTTCCCCGATTGTCATCGTTACCATCATGTCTTCTTCTGGTATTGAAGCATCTCATCCATTTAATGATGAAAATGTTGCTTCATATAGACAGCCTGCAAATGATGGGTATCTGAAAGAGAAGCATGAAGAAGAAGTACTTGATACCTTCTCTCCACCATATCATGACAATACCATATCCGTCAACCAGACACATGATTCTACCCATCGACAATTAAGACCAAGACATATTCAATTGATTGGTATTGGAGGGACAATTGGAACTGCTCTTTATGTTCAAATTGGTCATGGGTTAATAAATGGAGGACCAGGAAGTTTGTTTTTGGCCTTCACTTTTTGGTATGTATATCTCTTTCCAGACCATTGACGTAGAAGTACATGGAGAAAGGGAATCGGTCTCTGATTTATCGAAATGATAGGTGCACTTTCATTCTGGCCGTCACAAATGTAAGTATTCCTTTCGGTCATTAATTACCTTTTTCTGACTGTGAAAACTTTAGTGTATGGCCGAAATGGTAACCTACCTACCAATATCATCTCCATTTATTCGATTCGCTGGTCGGTATGTCGATGAAGCATTTGGAGTTGCTGCAGGCTACAACTTTTTTATCTTTGAAGCCGCGCTTGTTCCATTCGAAATTGTAGCTTGTAATATTATCATTCATTATTGGAGTGATGCAGTTCCTGCTGGTGGAATCATTGCTATTGTTATAGTTCTCTATGGGTATGCTACTCTGAATTCCATTCTTATACCCAAATCATTAACTAACAATATTATAGTTTCATTAATCTGTTTGCTGTTAGATGGTATGGAGAGTCAGAATTTTACCTCGCCATGGGGAAAGTGATTTTGATTGTTGGTCTGATAATATTTACTTTTATCACGATGCTTGGTGGAAACCCACTTCATGATCGATTTGGGTTCCGATTTTGGTCCAGTCCAGGAGCTTTCACCGAACTCTATAAAACGGGATCTCTTGGTCGCTTCCTAGGATTTTTGCAGTGCCTCATTCAAGCCTCATTCACCATAGCTGGTCCAGACTATGTCTCAATGGCAGCCGGCGAAGCCCAAAATCCCAGAGTTGTTATGCCTAGAGCATTTAATGGCGTTTTCTATAGGCTTACCGCATTTTTCGTGCTGGGAAGTTTGGCTGTAGGAATCTTAGTTCCATACAATGACCAGGAACTCAAAGACGCGTTTACAAATGGTCTACCGGGAGCAGCAGCTAGTCCTTATGTAGTCGCCATGAATCGACTTCAAATTAGAATTCTCCCGGATATCGTAAACGCCATGGTTCTTGGAGCTGCTTTCTCGGCGGGTAATTCTTATGTTTATTGTGCATCAAGGTCACTTTTCGGTCTTGCGCTTGAAGGAAAAGCTCCCAAATTCCTCACCAAATGCACAAAGGAGGGTGTTCCAATATATTGTGTTTGTGTTACGTTGGCCATTGCATTATTGAGCTTTTTACAAGTTTCAAATAACGCAGCTGTAGTACTTCAATGGTTTGTTAATTTGGTTACTGCAAGTCAATTGATTAATTTCAGCGTCATGGCTTATACGTTCATATGTGTAAGTGAAGTTGTTAAATTCTCAGAGTGGTTATGAGGGTAATACTGACTTGATGTAGTGGAAGAAAGCATGCGATGCACAAGGACTTGATAGAAATACTTTACCACATAGAAGTTTTTGGCAACCATTCAGTGCATATTATGCATTGACAGGATGTTTTATCATGACTTTTGTTGGTGGATATACAGTTTTCCTACCTGGTATGTGGAGTGTTTCCCCCTTGCGAATTTCTTTGGCCTCTTGGATTGAAAGAACTAATTTTATGACAGGTGCGTGGGATGTTCCAACTTTCCTCTTCTCCTATGCAATGGTTGGTATTTTTCCAATTATTTTTATCGGATGGAAAATTGTAAAGAAGACAAAATGGTTAAAACCACACGAGGTGATATTGAGAACTCAGGAGGTGGAAGAAATTGAAGAGTATACAAGGAATTATGTTGAAAGACCTCCGAAGACAAGGTGGCATGCTTACGTGGACAAAATCTTTAGTTAGTGGCAGGTGAAATAGGAGGTTAAAGAATCTATCATGGCCATTAAGTTTTTGGTTGGGGTTAAATGTGACTATTACATTTTGTGGCACTGATTTTCTTCTCAGACGACGGCCGAAGATAGAATCGGCGACCAATTTATGAAGTTTTGAACAAGCTGCCTGTGGTTGAACCAAAATGTTTGTGCGGGGTACTGGATTTTCCGTTCCGGTGTCTTCTAGCCTGAACGCGTCGTGGCGAGCGTCAACCACAATTATTCAACCTCTAACCATTTTTGCCGTCCACGACGTTACTCTCTGCGAACACTTCGAGATATCAACGATTGTTAAAACTCAATGTCTTTGTGTCGCAATAACAAGACACTTTGGGAAAATGGTGAGTGTGCGGGATGGAACTAAGATCTTGACGACAAATCTTCGAGCATGAACAAACAAGAACGTGCGCAATCACGATGATTGGGCACGCGATGACGGATTACTGTATCCTAGACTTTGCCGGAAGTAAATTGAATGTCTGGTGCCAGGAGGCTGGGACGGGTAGGGTGATAGTAGATGGGGAATAATACCAAGGCAAGGGGAGTTCCTGCTTATAATACCCCAGAAGGTGGATGTTTCAAAGCCTTGATCGTTTTTCCAGAGTCGGTTTGTCCATATGCACTGACGCTCATGGAACAGTATCAGGCAAGAATTGACATCATTATTCTGTCAGCCGATTTGGTAGCTGTCGAAGCTTTTCCTTGCTCTCGACAATTGCCATCGAGTTAGATCTCAACATTCTCGAGTTGGACACAGACACGCCAATACCAATAGTGGTCATTATCAGGTTTCCTCCCAAGAAAAATTTGCTGGAGATGATAGATTCGGTGAATGGAGATTTAGTGATGTACAGATGTATGGAGCAATCATGATGGAGCTTTCGTATCCTTGGGTGAACTTATCATTTCCAGGTCAATTTGGCGACGGATAAAAAGTCTTGTAGCACGAGTTTTTTTTTCCATAGCCGCACTTTTCTTGCGCACGCTCACGAAAACTTTGCCAAAGTTGGATGTTTGTTCCCTGACTATCGTGTGTAGTATTGGCGTCGATTTTCTTTTTGATATGACATTGGTTGCTACCACACATGTGTTGCCCCTTATCTAGAGCCCACGCTTCAGATACTCAATCCATACAGGATTAAGCCATTTTTGCTAATTTCTCCCACGCGATATTGATTACAACCTCGTTAACTTCAAAGGCTATCAGCTCAGATAGACACATGTCGTTGACGTGTTCACGCTCCATGATACATTGGACACAATAAACTTTCGACACCTCACTTTCATATTAAACTTCGCCGCCACGAGATTCCAACCATAAATGCCAGTCGGGGGTAAACGATGCACGATAGACGTTACACTTGGAAACCGCACTGCCTGAGCCTTAAATTGCCGTAATTCTTTGTTTGTTTCTATCCAATCTCAACCAAGTAGCTGACAAAATGCCCCATATCACTCTCGGCTTCCTGTTTTCTATTGTAATGGTTTCATTGTTCTTCGCAACATTACTAATCGAATTAATTCATTTTCTCAGAATGTCACCGTGCGTCATCAAATGTTCAGACTCTTGGATTGTTCTCAAGGCAAATTCGAATAAAGAATGGAATTTTTGCTCTTGTGATCTGCGGTAGTCATGATCTGACACCTTGTTAGATCGAAGGGATTTCCCGCAAATTCCATCGTTGGTGGAGGCGCCTCTTTGAACTATTCTATCCATCTTTTGAGGTTTGAATTTGGTCTCGAACTAGTCAATCACGAGAATTTTTTATCCTTTGTCCACATGCTAGTTGCATGCTGGTGATGGGAACTCTTCTTCAATTAATCTACACTGTGTAATGTCGAGTCATTTCATCATTCATAATCTTCTAAATACGTTTCATCACTACTTACTTGAAATCATCTTCATCCATTGTATTGAAGTAATCATGAGTCCAATAATTCAACTATTTAGACGCAAATCTCCTCTTCAAGAAAAGCTTGCAGAAATAGTGAAGTTACCGCATTCAGTCCTTATAACTATTCCGGCTGGAACACCACCTCCAGGGGTCAAATCCCTTTCTGAAAACCCAGAGACCCTGCAACCGGTTATTATCGCAGTTTGTAGCATTTTGTTTGCTCTTATGCTTATATGTTGTGGGATTCGTACATGGACAAAATTCATGATTATGCGACCTGTGAAACTGCGCTGGAACGATTGTAAGCAAGACATTTCACCCTTCACCACCAGCCAGATTGTTGTGACTATGAATTATTAAAAAAGTTGGAATACTGATCAAGCTTTTTTTAGTAACCTGGCTTCTTGCCTTGGTATGTACTGATTCTGTCATGAAAGCCAAGCTTCTGACTTGTCTGTAGCTCACCTCAATAACCTGTTATGTAATCACCATGATATGTATGCTACTTCATCACTACTCCATGTGTACTTAACTAACGATAGACGTAGCTGTCACTGGTCTAGGAACCGTAGGGTTGCATACATGGGATTATTCACTCGCTAGATTATTTACCAATTACAACGGAGTTGTACGTATTCTTGGAAAGGTTTTAGTTCATTCCTAACATAACATAGGGATTCATTGTACCTACTTGGAATACCCCTTTGGCTTTTGGGCTCGTGAAACTTACAATTTGGCTCACTTATATCGAAATATTTACTTCAATGCGTTGGGTTAGAGTTTGTTGTTATGTTGGTGCCGCCATAACTTCGATTTGGTATTTTCCAGTAGTCATTGCTACACTTGTCTGGACAACCCCGCCGCGTGGCAAGAACTTCGTATACAGTTTAATTTCGGATGGAATATTTACCACTCAAAAATTGACTATTCCTATAGCTGCTGTTGGCTTGGCAATTGACGTTTTCCTATTTGCTATACCATTACTCGCAGTAAGCAAATTACATATGGCAACAAAAAAGAAATTGGGAGTAGCATTGATATTTGCCACTGGAGCATTGTAAGTTTCATTTTCACAAAAAGAAAATATTTGTGGATAGAAATACTAACATAAGAAAACAGAGCCATTGTTGCTTCAATCTTGAGTATTATTTACCGCGTTCGACTCAATGAGGTATTGGATAACACATGGGCTTTAGTACCCGTATTTATCTTGACGTAAGAATCATAGAAGTTAAACATCATATATGCTAACTTTATTTTACAGCCTCGCGGAGTTGTTTATCGGTATGATCATTGCTTGTACTTGGCACATGTCGAAATTCTTCCGTACATACGATCGGCAGTTTGGAAAGGTGGGCTCGAGCATAGCATATATTGTATGTTTCAGATGCGCGAGAAAGTTTAAGCAAAGAAAATAATCAGAGAAATCCGGTAAGGGCAGTGAGGGTTCTGAAACAAACGTGGAATTGGTCAACAAAGAAAGATGTAAGAAGCAACCTAAACTTTATCCTAATCTCGACGTTACGAATTTCAATGCAACTATAGTCGAGGAAGATTTTAAATCTGATGAAAATATTGAGCTTGGGAATACAAATGGAGTTGGAAATCATTAATTCTATGAGAATTAAAATTCCAAAAGAGGTCTAACAGTTGTATATTTGGGAAGACTCGGGGGGACTCCCATTTTTAATTCTTTGGTCAGCAACCAGAGCAATCCAATGTAATGTTTCATTTCGAAAGCAAGACTCATGGCGCAAATTCAGCTTTGTTCGTGAAATTCTTTCTTTTAAAATTGTATCTGTATGTATAAATCAAATTTATTATGAAAAAAGTTCACTGGCAATGAGATGGAATAAACTACATTCGAGTACACGAGTGTGTTTTCTTTGAAATCTTAAGATTCAGTATCAGGAAATGGATATTTATAGGTCTTGATATTGATAATATAGAATATGCACGATAATCCATATCTTCTAGCCCTTTTTGTATATATCACGAGCACGATCATGATACACATCATTCAGCTTTCATCCCCTTGATTTTCTCGATCAGAACATAAGTTTGTTATTGAATTGGAGAAAGTTTCAAGGAATATCGATTGCGAACCATCATACAGTCTTCTTGGAGTAGTTTAGGAAAATTTTCATGTTGGGGGAAAGAAATTCGGGGTTCAGCTAGGCTACACGTTCAAGGGTTTCACAATATTTGATTATTTATAGCTTGCATATAAAACAACTCAAAAGTCTCTGCTGAATCGTACTAAGGATCTACGAAGTAAGCATTTTTTCAAAGAATTCTATTGATTTTTTATTGAAGTAGCTTGATTATACAAAAATTATCTGCACCCGCAGATGACCCGCACTCTAAATTCGATTTATCCTAAAAGGCTTATATAATTATATCTAAAAATATGTAATTCGCCCAACCGTAATCCAAGCGAACCCGCTCGAAAGCTCCCAAATTCGAGTTTTCTGTTCGACTTGGCTTGCAATTCTGGTAAATTTCTAAAACGAGATCCCTACTTTTGCAATTCGACGTACAAGCAGTTGACTTCTCGATTTATAAAACCCCAATTTCTTCTTGTTGCTCTCGCGACCTAAAGTGGCATGAATGCTTTGCACAAGCCGCCGCTTGACGTTTCAATCCAATCTTTACTTCCCACGCACTGGCGACAATACAATAGACCTCTCGGGTCGTATTTGTTTTTTATTTCGCGCAGACGGTCATAACTACGTCCAAAGAAGGACAGCTGCCAACCAGGCTCGTATGCGTTCGCCTAGAATTTATTAGCCACTCCTGTATACTTTACCTCCACAGAGTCTTCTTAACATACCTCATTTAAATAGGCTCCAGAAGCTGGGTCAAAACCACGGAGTGTATCAAGGCTATTGTAAGTCATATCATCGATAAGGCTCTTTATATCCGTTTGCGGGATTGAGTCGTCCCATGGTTGTACGTCATTGAGATGGAGAGTAGTGTTACGCCATATTTGATTCAACGCATTGTCGATGGGCTCATTGCTTATGGTCATGGTGCCGGACATTGTCCGATCGGGTACGCTTCCGTTCTACACGTAACAGTAAGGTATAGTTTTGAAAGGAATGCGTGAGAATGACAATAATAATAAGAGTGTATTAGTGATATACCAGTTTTTTTCGACCCTGTAGGCCCTACCTCTTGAAGAGTCTTGGCAAATAAATCTCGTTTCAGAGAAGCCTCGCGAGAGATGAGTCTGGACGCAGTGATGGTTGATTGACGGCCAACGTTTTAAATGCTTGGGAGCAGCTTCAGAAGATCGGAGACGGTGGAGATGGGTATGGGCGCAAGCGTATAGTCGATGGTACCGTTTGAAGCAGTTTTACTCAAAAATTGCTTCAGTGGCAAGATAGCGGCTTCAACTGTGGCATTGTCCGCATTCCAAGCAAACAATGAGCCACTCAAACTCTTTGGATTCATACCTAGTGTGAAATATCCATGTACTCCTTTGTCTTGAGCTTGTGGTACTACGCCAAGGTGTCCGGCAATGACATTCCACCAAACCTCGGTAGAGGTTGCGTTTTTTCCGGAAATATTCAGAGCCAAGGTCGTGAGGCTAGGCTCGGGATATGCCTTTAAGGTCATGTTGAAAATAACACCGAAAGTGCCACCGCCTCCGCCACGAATTGCCCAGAATATATCTGTGTTCTGCTTTTCGTTTGCAGTGAGTATCTCGCCTGCGGGAGTAACTAAACTTGCTTCGATGATATTATCAGCACCTTGGCCATGAGCACCAGTCATGACGCCGTGTCCTCCTCCAGTGGCCCATCCAACAACACCGACATCCTTTTTCTTTTGTTAGCACCGCCAGAAGGTTATAAAGAAAAAGGGAGCGCATGAAGAAGGGGGAATATCGATCATGGAAAAATCAAAAGACCACAACGACCAAATTTGACTTACCACATTGGCACCACCGACAGCAAATGCTTTCTGTGCTAATAAAGTATCAAACAGCTCTCCATCTTGGACACCCGCGCCTATTGTAACGGCTTTTTGAGCAACTATCCCCGTCGTATTATCTGCAGTAATTACAAAAGAATCATCCATGATAATTCCCTTTATGTTGTGTGTCCATAGCCCGTAGAGAAGTCAGAAAGAGGGAAGTTTTGAGATTATCGAACTAGATACGACATACGATAAACTTCCGAAAGCGGTATTTCTTCATAGTCATGTCAGTAACATGTATATGGTTGAGCGGGCCAAAGGCCATCTCTTACCTTCCGGCACCTTTGTGTCCAGTATTCTTGATACTCAGACGAAGGTTATGTTTGCTGGAGAAGTTGAAAGCTGCTTGGATATGACTAACCTCTGTCACGCTTATCACGTAAACAGGGTATGCACCGATGGAGCAACCATCAACTCCTGCTCTGGTATTGCCGCTGATACTTGTGCCATTCGGATAAATAGGATTGCAGCTATTGTTTGCCCATATACTCGCGTCGATGCTGACAGGATTGGCGGCATGGAAAGCAGACGACGTCCACGCGGTAAGAATTGAATCGCATTCGCTTGGGTTGTAGCTAGGTTGGGAAGGATAGCAAGCCGCAGCTGGAGGTGTCGACTCAATAAGTTGTCCAGAGATAGACTCATTCAGCGCCGTCCACTCAGATTTGGAAGGCCAACAGGATTCCGACGGAAGCTAATAGGAAGGATCAGCCATTATTTAGTGTGCATTTCGAGAATCCAACTCGATCCAACAAGCAAAAGCACACTCACACATTTGCAACCAATGTCAGCAATTCCTTGTCTAGCGAAGGAAATTAGGGCAATGCCGAAGATTGATAGAGTGCGCATGGCCGATTGGAGATGTTGGGGTGTTACTGTAGGACTTGATTTGATGTGATTATTGATGGCTTGAGCAGGATCTTTGAGAGGGACATCCTACAGTCTTTTATACCAAATTTGACATGAAGCAATACATGGTACAAGGGATTCTCCATAAATTTGTATTGCATGTGTGGTAAGCCGGCAGTAGGGGAGATGCGATCCACAGCTTCATCTCAGTGTCCATGCATATGACCAATTCAACTTTCTACTCAAAATCCAAAGCAGGTGGCGCACCAGGAGAAGCAGTGTACTATGGGCGTATAGGGTGCGTATTACATCCTGGATTCGGTCATGGGGCAGAAATGGGATTTATTTGAATACGGTTGTTCCGCCTGAAAAGATGGGTGCAATTATTCAAGAGCATTATCTCAATAGCAGAGTGAGACCTAACAATTTGACTAAGAGAATTTTCTCTGGTTTTAAGGATTCTTAAATTGGGCCTATTTATTTGAAGAAAGAAAATCATAGACCGCATAGAGTTTATTCTTAGTCGCATTGATCAAGCTAATAAATGACAATGTTTTCGGGGCAGCGTATTACATTTCTAAATCAGGCATATCCGTATTTGGAGCCCATATCAGATTAGTTCACCGTCTGAGCATCAAATTAGAGTAGATCATCAAGTGGGTTCAACGTTACCGGATTTTCTTTGTCAAGACATGGAAACACAGGCAATTTCGGGGTTATTTTGTTTGGTGCATACATCACTCGTTGGCGTCGCCCCTCCATCCCTCTGTACCATCTCAAATTTTCAAATCCAGCTAATTTGAAAGAACAAAAATAGGATATGAATGAATAAGGGCTCGTTCGGATCGATTTCATTTTTATTTGATGAAATCTCTAATAATGATAAAATGACAAGGATAAATTGAAATATTGAGATATACAGAGTTGAATTGAAAAAGAAAAAGATATCGCTTTTTCTCAAATATATTCGCTTAGAATCAACTTTCTTTCTTCGAAATCCATTTTCTAATCCGGTTATTCTTTTAATAAAGAATCTCTTATTTCTTTTATCCTCTCGAAATGACAATCAGGTGATTAGCTAAGTTCAGTGCCCTACTTTTGGGCCACCCCTCTTTTGGGCCACCCTTTTACACCAAAATTAGCCATTTTGATGTATTGATATCTTCATCAAAATTGAATATATTTTAATAAAATTTTATATAAATAATCTTTATATAGATATTAATCAGTTTTAGAAGTTTTAGATTTTCCATAATTCTTTTGATTGAAATTTAAAATATTGAAATATTGATTTTCGAATTTGTATGGGAATCACATACAAATTTGAAACTTTGTTAAAAACAATAATAACTTTTCAACAAAAATGATTAAAAATATATTATAAAATTTTATAATGGGTTTCAAATATTTTTAATAGTAAGGTTTAAAAAAATAATATAAAAAATGAGTGGATATCGATTTATAAAGAAATCACTGATTTCTAATCCCTGTAAATTTTAAATTTTCAAATAAAATCTTAATATAGGTTAGTAAAATTTTAAAATTTAAATTTCTATATATAACTATATATAATAATATAATTAAATTTTGTAGTTTATTTTTAATAATTTTTGTTGAAAAGTTATTAATGTTTTTGGTAAAATTTCAAATTTGTATATGATTCCCATATAAATTCGAAAATCAACATTTCAATCATTTATATCTTATTACAAAAAATTGCTAAAAATCTGAAAATCTCAAAATTAACTTACATTTATATAAATAATCTATGATTTCAATTTCAGCTGATAATATCAATAAATAAAGAAATTAAAAATCGTGATTTTCGTTATTTTTGGTGTGAAAAATGGCCCAAAAGAGGGGTGGCCCAAAAGTAGGGCACTGAACTTATTATCTTATCGATCTTTACGATCTTATTTAATCGATCTATATAGCTTTTAATCTTTCATTTTTAAATTATAATTCGAATTTATAACGTAACATATGAGGAACTTGGACAGATACCTTTACACTAAATTTTGTATGTAAAGGTACTAAGAGCGACTTTTTATAACTTTAGAAATACTAGAAATATAGTTTTGATATTTTGAAGTATAATATATTCAATATATATATTTAATAAAGATATTAAAGTGTCTTATTTTTATAAATTCTTTTACCCCCTTTTATTGAAAAAATTAAATACTTTATTTGATATTCCTATATAGATATTATGTACTTTCTAAATCAATTAGCTTTCATATATGAATCGTGTTTTAAATCATATATATTAGGGAAGATTAATTAAACTAGTTTAGTAAAACGATTTATTTAATTTATAATAAAAGTATTAAAGATTTTATTATAATAATAAGACATTCACTTTGTCAAATATGAAACCTGCTACTATAGGGACTTGGTTTGGGCATGCTCTGACTTTTAATATATTTCTATCTCATTGTTAATCCTTTGATTGAAAAGTTATAATGTGAGGAAATAATCGCAAGGTGGAAGTCAACCGGTAAGCTGACTTCAACCGCAAGGCTGCATGTGCGCCCCTCACTTGACTCATCTCCAAATGTACAAGAATGAATGGAAAAAGGGATGGTCCCAAATTTGATAAGCAAGCTTTACGCTCCCAAATGAGCATGACTAGAAATAAGTTCACAAGCGCACCGCGAGTTTGGGTGGGCCACAAGAGTTTGTAAAAAGAGAATAAAGCTCAAATTGGTGTAAGCATTCCGCGTCACTAGTCGCTATAGACCCAAATCTCCCATGATTGATATCTAATATTATGCCAACAATTTTTCCCAGATGGCCTCGACATCAGCGTCCGTCTTACCTTCGACACCAAGAAGCTCATTGTCCAGCTTCTCTAGCCGACCTCCGTGCCCATCTTGGAATGCCGCCACGCGGACGTAGGTATACACCACAGACGGCGAAGGATTACCCTCAGCCCATTTCTCATCAGCCCATTTTTTCTGTTCATCGAGGCTGACTGTAATTGGGGTCCACTTTCTCTCAGGCGCGACCTTTCTCGCCAAGTCGAGCAGTTTTTTCTGTGAGATGACAATATCTTGGACGTAGACGGGTCGGTTCTTCGTCTCTTCTGGGTGACTCAAGACTCCGACAACAGCTTGTGCTACTGATGCGAGAGTCGTTGCGCTGAACTCAAACTCTCCGCCGTTGTACAGTGGTGGTTCGGCCGACTTCCACTAGATGATTGAGGAGTCAGTATATGTCTCAAAGCTAGGTGCAATATGTGGGAGTGTGTGCATAATTCAAGGTTCAAACGAATAGATGGAATGGTTTGGACCCCGAATGTCACTTACATCTAGAAGGAGGGTAACTTCGAGAGCCCAGTCCAGGAATACGCTGGTAACAACATATGTGTAAGTTATATCAGCGCCAGCTGCGACCTTGTCCTCTAGATATTTTCGTGTAGCCACTTTGGGGGCGAAGACAGGAAGAGCCGCTGCTTTGGGCTTGCTTAGGTCAGCTGCAAAATCGGAAGGCAGGATGCGTTTGACACCTGCTGCAATTGCAGCATCGATGAGGAGTAATTGACCAGATGATCCTTCCAGACCAATCGTCAAGACGAGAGCATCTTGGCCTTTGAGGGCGGATATGAGGGAGTCCATGGATGTGTAGCTGGATGATCGGGAAGTCAGCAATTGCTCGTTAAACACTTGTCTCAAGAGCAGTTTCAGGAGTACATCACTCCTGAGACACTCCAAAAGTAGGAAAGGGCCACCGCTCGATCAACGTACTCTGCTCTGATGACGTTGGCTGAGGAAGGGAAGGTTGACTTCGAGTCTGGACGAGCGATGACAGTGACGTTGAATTTGCCAGAGTCGATCAGGGCTTTGAGTACCGGAACTCCAAGAGCTCCACCGGCCTAACAAATTTCAGTACATGGAAAGTGGTCAATGAGCTAGGGCGATACTCACTCCAACAACTGCGACGTTCTTGATGAGGGACATATTGAGTCTTGGGGTGGTTGTGTAGGTACTGATGTGGGTTGATAGGAGATGAAGATAAAGGTGAAGATGGAGTGGAAGAGCGGATAATATGATGAGAAAGAATGTCTACAGAGAAGCGCACTTGCCTTTATATAAGGAAGGAATGCTTTCTGACGATTTGCAGCCACTGTATACACTAGCTGCGAGCATGGGGCATGCCCAACTATGATTCTCAAGATCGATCCTCTATGGAGGTAGATTTCCTCTGAAACCTCATGTCCGGCATGGCAGTGGCAGTGGGTCTGTGGAGGACCATCAGCTCTAATTGTAGTTGGCCAGATCAGGATGCAGGGGAAGCGATTGGCGGGATCCCATAAACACGGGCCTATTTCAACACCAGCCCAGCCTTGACGTCAACCTCACAGCCAGTCTCGTGCCCCACGAGTAGCCGGCAAAGGAATGTCATTCCTCAGCGTGTGTAATCCGGTCGCTGCAAGAGCCCTGCATTGGTACTATTTCAGAGGGAAGCAGAAGCAGAAGGAAATGGGAGTTTTGAGTTTGGCATGGACTCTCGTGCGTGTGGTTGATACATGAGTAGCGACGCAGGGGCTAGAATAGTGGGACGGTGGATTCTGGACACTGTGTTATGGGACGGCAGTTGTTACGTTTTTGGGATTGGAGCTGGTGCAGTCGTGAGTGCGCAAGGAATTGATGTCGTGGTGAAGGAATCTCAGGAGATGAATGGAGCAAGGGGGGAGACTTTTCGTCAAAGATACATGGCTATCAGGCAGTTTACATTTGTAGGGCTGGGCTTGTTGCAGTTGTGTTGGCGAGGGATTTGTGTGTTGCTGAAGACTTTGAGAGGACCGGTAGACCAAAGGGGGAGGATTGCTTGTCAAAATTGTATGAATATCAGGCACTTTACACTTAAGTGACTCTTAAAAATGATACTGATATGGCATACTGAAACGTATCCCACAATGATAACATATCCCATCAGCTTGCCTCTGCTATCTTTTGCTGGCAGTATGTCGGTACATGTTGTGTCGTTATTGAGAGGTTAAAGTCTGTAGAATAAAGCGAACGAATTAGAGTATAAGCAAATCAGTCATCTAAGACTTGAGCAAAATTGCCGATGTACTCTCCCCTACCCCTAATAAACTTTAAATATTTAACATTTATTAGGAGTAGTGTATTCATCTGGAAAGTTTGTACAGCGCTAGCAAGGATACAATAATTTAAGCTCATCGTGGGTTAGGGTTGCGGTATACGCTGGAGTTGCCTGATTTGTTTCCTTGCCAGATTATTCATTAGATGCTTTGGAATTCTGATCAATGCTTCTATTTTGAGGCGTTTTACCTCATTTAAAAGCAAGACAGTTGGCCTTAAAACTCAACACCCTTGCTAGCGCTGTACAAATTCTACAAAAGAATATGATAGGGGATATTAGTAGAAGTGCTGGGGGTAAGTTATAAAGCCGTCTTATTAACTTTAATTCTATCTATACAAAAGTGCTCTTAGTATAAAAAGGCGATGATATAGCTTATCTCTAGTATCTTCATATATATCAAATGCTATTTATTAAACACGCTATATAATTGATTAATAAACATACTATATAATTAATTAGTAAACACGTTATATAGTTGATTAGTAAATATACTATATAAATGATTAATAAACACGCTATATATTTGATTAGTAAATGCGCTATAAAGTTGATTAATAAACACATATATAGTTGATTAGTAAACATACTTGTCGGGATAGGGATCATGTGACCGTGCTAGCGCTTGCGCTAGCGCCTTTCGACACTATAGCTATACGTTTCGTAGTCCTAGCTTTTAGAACCCTAAGCAATATTACAACAGTGTGAATCATAGTACTATATTGACTTGATCATTCTAATGATAATATTAATAATACTATGTAGTTGATTAATAAACACGCTATATAGTTAATTAGTAAACATACTATATAATTGATTAGTAAATACGCTAACGTAGTTTATTAGCATGCGAGTCATATCATCATGTGGGTCATTTGAAAATACATTAAAATTAGGCCTTTTTCAAGTTCTTGTTTTAATAACTAACTATTATTCCTAGGAATTTTTTAGTAATTACTATTAATGTCAATCAATTTCAATAGGGGGATAATGATTTAATGAAAATCTCTCTAATCGATTATTATTCTTGCTGGATTCAATTTAAGGTTTTTTGAAAATTTGGAAAAAGAAATCAATAGAGAATTAATTGAATTATATTTATTCGAAATCGGAATCGAAATATTTCTAAATTAAAGCTTTTATATTGAATTGAAATTATAAGGAATTGATAACTGGAGAAAGGTAATAACATAATAATTATAATTATTAATAAAAATCTAAAAATGAAATTGAAAGCGAAGCTTTCAATTTATATAAATAAAATTAATTAATATAATTAATATAATTGATTATATATCTTAGAAAATATATGCATTCTTATAATCGCTTTTGTTTTGAAATGAGTTTTTGATTATTTATAGAAAAAGGAAAAAATAAAATGATTTCATACTATTGTCGTAGGTCAAAAGTATATAAAGAGTGATTATATATATATATATAATATTATTTTTAAAGAATTGGTTTATAATAAAAAATCGTATTATTATATAGTCTTTATAAAACCAATAACTGAACAAAAACGAAAATATACTTCAATTAATAAAGAAAAAGGAATACTGGGATTCTCTATGAATATTAATAATAAAGATACTATTTTTTTTCAATTGCTTTAATCCCTAAATTATATTCCTTTTTTCTTAAATATTAAATGTATAAAATGAAGAAGATATAAATTTATAAAGCAAAATAAAATATTGAATAATAAAGAAAACAAAAACAAAAAAGTTATAAATATAATAGAAAATAATCTTTTTAATAATTGAAGTTTCCCTAAGCAATTAAAAGATTCAAAAAGAATATATAAAATTACTTTTGAAAAGAAATATAATGGAAAGCTTATTGATTGGAATTCTCAATCAAAATTGTAAAGGAAAACAATAAATGTATTTTATAACTTTACAAACTTTTTACGAAATTATAATTATAATAAAAAAAGTATTCATTTGAAAACCCCATTTTTTTTGAAAAAAGTATTTAATATATTATAACTTTTTTTATCTTTTCTAATTCTCCTTTTCTATATTATTAAAAAGTTATTTAAATTCTTAATTTTAATTGATTAAACAATCAATTAATTAAAATAAAAAGAAATATAAAAATGAAAATATATAACTTTAAAATTATATATTATTAATATTTAATATTTATAATTTCACTTTTGTAAATCTAAAAATATTATCGAAATTTCCTATTTTCCAAATTGACTTCTAAAGAATTAAATACCTAGCTCTTATTGTCTTCCTTACCTTGCTATTATAATATAGCAATTCACCTCATTTTACTACGTATAGCCACTTACTCTATGTATAGTATATGCGAAGGCTTTCTTATATGATCATTACCACCTCCTATTCTTTTACAATAAGAAAAGAGAATTAAAAATAGAATTAGAAGATTTTAACATTTTAAAGTTTAATTACATCTCTAATATCTTTATATAAGCTAGAAGTAATGATTTAGTAAAGTTTATAAACTATTATTATTATTATTATTATTTATAATTAAATCTCGAGCATAGCGAGGATCAGGGGTCTGAGGGCTGGCCCCTATAAAGATTAAAGAAATAAATTAAAAAATTTATATATCTTAAAAAAAAAAAAAAACGCTACTATGAATCCAAAGTCTGAAAGATTCTTTTTACCCGACGGCTAGTAATTTATTTATACGGAAAATTACTCTCATACTCTAAAATTGGAAAAAAAATTACTCTTATATCCTTTAGATTCTATAATCAAATGGATAGATTCTAGTCTTTTGAGGTTAGATTCTATATTTGAAAAAGATATAAAAATTACAAATTAATTTATTATAGAATCTATTTTAGGGTTAAAATTATAGAAGAATAGATTTTATAGTAAGCGATAGAAGGGTAGATTTTATAGCTAAAAGTATAGATTCTATGATAGGCGAAAGTAGGGTAGATTTTATAGTACGATTTTGATAAGAATAGAATCTAGCCTAAAATGGCTATATTCTATAATAGAATCTAAGAGGCATGAGAGTAAATTATTTCTGAATTTTAGGGCATGAGAGTAAATAAATGATATTTGAGGGGCATGAAAGTAATTTGCCGTTATTTATATAGATAATAAGATTTTTTAATTAATTCTTGGAAATCTAATTTTATATAATAGTTATTATAAAAATGATTTTTTTATAACGAAAATAGTGACAATTTCACTTTACTTTCTGATATAATAAGAATATAAAAGTAAAAATTAGATTTTTGAATATTTGAACTTTTAATAGTATTAATTACGCTCTTATTTTCAAGAAATATTGATTAGTTATTAAAATTTGAATATTTTAGAAAGCTTAATTTAGGTGATTTTCGAAGTGGGTCACATGCTGATATGGGCCACATGCTAATAAACTACGTTATATATTATTCATTAAATATCACGTATAGTATTACTTATATAACCATTTTAGTCGTTACCACGAGCCTGCTTCCAATATTAGACTAAATATTATTTTAATCACCTACCCTTGCATATGCCTACGACCTGCGATATCTTCTAATAAATATCAATTATAAATTAGATTCGAGATGATAATTATACTACTTGTTTTGCTCAAGTCCCCTTCCTCCCCCTCCCCCCAACCAAATTTAAATCGGTCATCACCAATAATAATTATAAAGTCATTACAATAATATCTGGGCCTGAAATATATACAAGAGATATTAAATCTGAGTCTGCAAGGTTGCTCCAGCCCAAAAGGAGCATCTTTCAAGTTGCTCTTCCGGTATACTTTCCATGGTGATATTGTTCAATTTAAAGAGTAACCTCTTCTGTCCTTGTTCATGTCCACTTTCAAAATTATCCCAGTTGGTAAGCGTCGAGTTCTGTTCCACTCCATTTGGATCCAAATATTTGATGAAGTTAATAAAATATGTTTGAATTATTGGAACAATGGGTGCATTATATGTAGAATAAGAACCATTGACTCCAATACCTGAGCCAGTAGGTCCAACTCCGAATACGGCCGTGTTCTCAGAAACGTGAGGAACGCCATAGCCTCCAGCAACGTATATCTGATCTTCGACGTTGTATCGATAGTTCCATACCTGGGAGTAGTCATTGAACGAGGATTGGGAGCTTGCTATTTCCAGGCCGGGACAGATGAAGACGGCCTCTCCATAGGCTTGAGCGAGCGAGGGGAAGTATGCCGCATGCAGTGGAAGAGGGGCCATCAATGGATAGAGGGATTCTATTGCTTGTAACTGAGTGTCAGACAAGTAGGAAAATTGCAGGGACATGAATTCTGAGACTTGAGCTTTTGTTGAGGCATTGGTAACGAATCCAGTTCCCTCATTCGTGTCATCGCTTGTGATTATCGGAACTTTAACAAAACTTCCTTCTTGATAAAGGATATTTGGGTAATTTCTGATAAATTCCCCATCTATACATGGTGCCCAGTTTGGTACTAATGCGGCACCAGAAGAAATGATGACCGTAGGAGATAAATTGAGGGCTTGAATGGCTGCTGTATCTTTGCTTCTAATGCACGAAAGTTGGTCTGCAGAAGAAGAGCAATTGAGCGCCGTTGAGACATTGGTAAATTGGGATTCTGTATCATTGATAGCTTTCATGCCAATAAAATATGGGGATTGTGAAATTGCTCCGATGAATAAGCCATCGTCACGACCTCCATGCGCTGCAAGCTGCAATGCAACTGAGGCAGATCCGGCAGAGTCTCCATGAATAACAACGTGGTCGGGATCACCACCAAACTGTCAATGTCAGATATTATGTTGAATGGATGTCAAAATAGTGCCGTACCTGAATAATATACTTTTGTACCCAGAGCAAGGCTTTTCGCTGGTCTAGCAAACCGGCATTCAAGTTCCCATTCAACTTGATTTTCTCACTTGCCAAGAATCCCCACAAACCTACTCGATAATTGATTTGCACAAGGATAATGCTAAGCTCCGATTTCAATAGTACATCCGTACCATTGATATTGGGGAGACCATTCTGGGAGAATCCTCCTCCTTGAATGTAGAACCAAACCGGAAGCTTTGAGTCGGTAGTGGCATTTGACGGAGTAAAAACATTGACGTAAAGGCAATCTTCGGAAAGAGTACTAGAAATGTTTTGGTTTGATCCGACACATGCTGGTGGTGCCTATTACAATACTCGAATTAGTGCTGGGCGTGCAAATAAATCATGGTTTGAGATCGGGCAAACCAACTGTAGTAGCGGGCTGAATGGCTGTTTCAGTTGAAGGATCGGCAGGTGCTCTCCATCTGTAATTTCCTAAGGGTGGTGCTGCATATCGCATACCCAGATATTGATTGATACCATTGGTAAGTTGTTCACCTTGGTACGTAGCATAATCGAGGTCGACTATCGTTGATATTGTAGTATCATTTTGTCCTGAAGCGGTGGCTTGCGAGAAACACGCAGCTCTGAGAATGCAGAGAATAAAAACTACTCTCATCGTAAAGATTAATGAAGGCTCGGATGTGTGGTGAAGAGAATATTAATGGATGGATATATGGGGGGACATTACATACATCTCTAGTGGTCTTTATATAATGCGAACTAGACTCCTGGAATTCGAGTTTTACTAACGGCATAAGCATTGTCAATCTCCAGTCGAATTTTAATGAACCCAACTCCTTTCAATTTGCTATATTAATGTCTAGTTAGTTTCTCAAGTTATGCCAATTACATACCGTCCACTCCGTAGACAAATATGATATCAACGAGAGTAATAAATTTTAATAAACAATAGATGCTAGAATTCGTCCGAACGATACGAGAAACTTGTTTATCCTCCGTGCCTTTGTCTAAGCAGACATGTAAGTCCTGATGTTTAGTCACAGATTGTGCTTTGAGTGTCTCGGTGTGTATTTCTGACTGCATTATCCGTGGATTAAAGCTAAGACAAGAGATGATGTCATCAGATCACTTATAATTCTACCAACTTGATGTGGATGCGAAGCTGCTCGTATGATACGAAGAAAAAAGATGGATATCGGACAGGAAGGGCATTTTTGAGAAAGAAAAATAGAAAATTTAGTTAGTGCCGGGTAAATCGAGATAAGGCTGACGAAGTGTCGATCTTTTGCCTTCGCCAAAAGATATGTGGTCTAGATTTGGTTACACATTGCCCCACAATTGAGCTCAAAGCTCGTATATACGAAGATACTAATTGAGAATTCCAGAAAGCTAAGGTAAGTTTACGCCACATTAGAGCTAGCCATCGATGATTCTGATTGGCAGAAAAAAAGCTTCTCATCAAGCTATTTGGTTTATGTCCTTATTCGTGTCACCCGAAAGTCTGAAATTTGATCGGGATTAAACGAGATCGTTTCGAGACGTAGAAGTTCGACTCCTTTCGCTGATGCTGTGGTGCTTTACTACTAAAGCCGCTAATTTTACTACGAAGTAGTTCATGAGAGGCTCGAGGGGATCCAACTCCGGGCCCACTCAGGTTTATAAGCACACTAGGTAAATCTACTACAAACTCCATTTGCGGGAGTTTGCGCTCCGATATGCATTGCCCTGGATAGCCGGGGCATATACTTCTTTCAGCACAGACTTCGATGACCTCCACGATTTTAATTCTTCATTATGGGGTACCAACCTCGACCTCTCGTATATCAAAGATTGAATACGAAGGACCTGGCTCGTAAGTGGGTAAAAGCACTTCTTCTCCACCAATGCACATTGCGCACACAGCTGCCACATTTACAACGCGCTTGCTCGGCACTTTCTCTCTGGTATCTTTGCTGTGATTTTTTGCAAAATAGATCTTAGTATTGTCCAATCTCCACAAACCTAGGTGCGCACATACTTACCCTTTCTTGTTGTGGGTAGGATAATCTGATCTACTATCTACTTCTCCTTCACGTCCGCAAACCCTGTTTACCGGAATAAGCATGGGCGTACCAGAATCTTTGGAGTATTGACGGTACAGCTGGTCTGGGAATGGAATCATACCGCGGAAAATACCTGCATATTTACTGTCCAGTAAAGATAGATGATTTCAAGCCATTCTTTTCTATTTAAAGACCCCATCCTATGTTGCTTCACAATAATTCACCCAATTCCCTTGGTCTATTCCTAAAAATTAGGTTTCCCTGATTCCTCACCCTCGAGCTCAAATATGCAGCTCTCCGTAGCGAGTTTGCTTTTCAGCACGCTCACTGTAGCCCAGCAGGTGTATATACCTGGAGCGAACCCTACCACACGTTCATATTGCAATGCATCACCTACTCCCATGACCAGCCCATCCGGGACACCAACATACAAGACCAGCTCCTTTTCCTACACCTTGACGGAAACTACTCGAACAGCCATTTCCGTCACTCCTGGACCACAAACCACCCATGGCTTGCCATACGCATCCGTGAGCAGCCTTTTCGGAAACGTATCGACAACTTCTTGGGGAAACTGGTATCCCAATGGTACCAAACAGACTGATACAGCCAATCCCTACGGAAACGCAGCTTGGTCATCTCTTTGGGATGCGCTACCTACTGGCATCATCGCCAACTTCACCAGAGGAATTTACACCACGACTGTTTCCCCCACCCCCATCCCCACAAGCGAGCTAATCTTGCCACCTCCCCTCGACTATGATCCACAAGACTGCTACTATTTCCCCGAAGACTTTGTCTTCGGTGTCACAGGGGCAGCAGCTCAAGTCGAAGGTGCCATTGCGGATGAAGGAAAAGCTCCTACAACCGCAGAAATGCGCACTTTAATTTCGCAATCCATTCCCGCCGCATATCTCTCCTATGTTTATCCCGACGGACAAGTCACCAACGATTTCAGCGCCGTAGAGAATTACTACCTGTACAAACAAGATATTACACGATTAGCGAGCGCTGGAGTGAAGTATTACGCGTTCAGTATATCTTGGGCCCGTATCATGCCATTCGTGCTACCTGGCACACCAGTCAACTCTCAGGGACTCCAGCATTATGACGATCTTATCAATTTTATCATCGAAGCGGGTATGCAGCCGGCGGTGACGCTGCTTCATAACGATTCTCCTTTGCAGTGGTTTGGAGACGATCCAGTTACGGAGCTTTTGGAGAGATCTTATACCCTTGGTTCCAACCAAGGTTTTCAGAGCACATACAAGAATGTCACTTTTCAAGATGCATATGTAAATTATGGAAAGATTGTCATGTCGCATTTCGCGGATCGCGTGCCGATTTGGATTTCGTTCAACGAACCTCTACAATCGTGTATCAATGGGAAATCGTTTGACGCAGTCATAAAATCGCATGCGAGACTCCATCATTTCTATCACGATGTGTTGAATGGGACCGGGAAAATGAGTTTGAAGATAGGTGGTACGCCTGGCGTTCCTCTTGATCCTACAAATGTTACACATGTTGCTGCTGCCGAGCGATATAATGATCTCGGTTGTGGCGTGTTTTTAAATCCCCTTACGGGTCAGGATTATCCGGATGCAGTAAAGGAGACTTGGCAGGACTATGTCCCATTAAGCGATTCGGATCTTCAATATCTCAACGGCACACTTGGTATCCCTCCCCTCTATCCCGTTCATTCTCCCATCCACATTCTAACCAACTTTATAGATTTCGTCTCGGCAGATCTATATAGCGTTCAGATCGTCGCTCCATTGCTCGACGAGGCCGGCACAAAGACATGCGGTCTAGACAATTCAACTGATAATACATTGTATCCCAACTGTGTAGAACTATCCGAAATCACCGCCAACGGCTGGAGTTTTGGTTATCACCCTGACTATTTGATGTGGAATACCGGTGTATATCTACGAACCCAGCTCGGTTATTTCTGGAATACCTACGGTCTCCCAGTCGCAATCACCGAATTTGGTCTCCCGAGTCCACCACGTACTGGTGAAACGTATAATGACATGGCTTTTGATGTCGATCGTTCGGAATACTATATCAAGTATATGAGTGAAGTGCTTAAGGCTATTTGGGAAGATAATGTACATGTGATGGGTGCTTTCATGTGGAGTTGGGTTGACAACTGGGAATGGGGAACCTATTACCATCATTTTGGTGTTATGGGGAATAATTTGACTTCTCAAGAAAGATTTTACAAGCGTAGTCTTTTTGATATTATAGATTTCATGGAGAAGAGAGCTACATCATCGTCGGAGAATACCACTGGGACGGTGAAGTTTTAAATTAATCACCCGATGGCTAAGTTTGAAAGGGAGTTTAATTTGGTATCCCTTTAGGAGGCTAGGGACATGAAGACTGAATGTAGGGTAAAGGATAGCCTAGGGTGTGAAAAAAGATTTGATTTTTTTGATATCATTTGATACGCTAATACTAACTCCTATACACCTAACTCCTATACACCTGGTATTAACGTTTTATTTGGTATTAATTCAAATTTAAGGGTTTTGGGGCTTTTTATATATATATAATTATATTTTTATAATTCTGAGAAAATTTATGATTTAATAATGCTTTTTTTATTTTGCTAGCGTTCTTCCTTATTAAATTCTATTTTTAGAATTTTATCTGGTATTAACTAATATCTCGTTTAGTTTTAGAACTAGCTTATTAAAAATAACTTTTTTGAAATTTTCAAAATAAATCGAATTGAATGATATATATTTTATCCAAATCAAACTTAGCTTGTTTTTGACTTAGAAAAATTAGAATTTCTTTATTTTTTATAAAACTTATTTAGGGTTTAAAAACTTCAAAGCTAATATTTTCGAAAAAATTGTAATATATTATTATAAATCGATTTGAAAGCTAAATATTTTGATATAGTTTTTATTATATATATATAAAATTTTATTTTTATTTTTAAGATTTATCTAATATTAACAAAAATCATCTAATATTAATTCATTTCTTACATAATATTAAAACTAACAATAAAATAATAATATTTTTGAAATATTTGAAGAATTTAAAACTATATAGCATTTTCAAATTTTTCAAAAACTAACTTTTAATTTTAATCACATAAAATTCTCATAATATAGAATTAAAATTAGAATTAAATTTAAATATTCGAAAATCTGAAATTGAAAAGAGTTTTATAATTGAATTAAAATCAGAATTAAAAACAAATTCAAAATAAATTAAAATCTAATATTATTTCAATATTGAAAATTTATATTAATATTCAATAAATTAAATATAATTATATTTTTATATTTTTGAGAAAAATTCTAATTTAATAATGATTTTTTTATTTTATTAGCATTCTTCCTTATTAAGTTTTATTTTTAGAATTTTATCTGATATTAACTAATATCTCGCTTACTTTTAGAATTAACTTATGAAAAATAACTTTTTTGAACTTTTCAAAATAAATCGAATTGAATGACTATTATAGCGGAATCAGGGTTAGGATTAAAAAGCCTTAACACCCTTTTCTCGCTTAAATTACCGAATATGGAATGGATCGAGCGCATTGACATTTATTGACCCCATCAAAAAAAAATATTTCACAGCTCGGGCTTGCGAAATAATTGCACCCTTCAAAATCTTCAAACTCTCAAAATTCTATATTTCTCGTCTTTGGCCTGTGAAATGCATCTACTATTGGAAAAATCGAAAATCTCAAAATTATGTATTTCACGTCTCCGGCCTGTGAAATGCATCTACTATTGGAAAAATCGAAAATCTCAAAATTCTCGAAAATCTCAAAATTATGTATTTCACGTCTCCGGCCTGTGAAATGCGTCTACTATTGAAAAAATCGAAAATCTCAAAATTATGTATTTCACGTCTCCGGCCTGTGAAATGCGTCTACTATTGGAAAAATCGAAAATCTCAAAATTCTCAAAATTATGAAAGTTATGTATTTCTCGTCTCCGGCCTGTGAAATGCCTCTACCATATTAATAATCGTCACATTTTGAAAATTCTCAAAATTATGTATTTCACGTCTCCGGCCTGTGAAATGCATCTACTATTGAAAAAATCGAAAATCTCAAAATTCTACATTTCACATCCCCGGCCTGTGAAATACGTCTACTATTGGAAAAATCGAAAATCTCAAAATTATGTATTTCACGTCTCCGGCCTGTGAAATGCGTCTACTATTGGAAAAATCGAAAATCTCAAAATTCTCAAAATTATGAAAGTTATGTATTTCACGTCTCCGGCCTGTGAAATGCCTCTACCATATTAATAATTGTCACATTTTGAAAATTCTCAAAATTCTCAAAATTATGTATTTCTCGTCTCCGGCCTGTGAAATGCCTCTACCATATTAATAATTGTCACATTTTGAAAATTCTAAAAATTATGTACTTCACGTCTCCGGCCTGCGAAATGCCTCCTGCCTTTCAAATTTCGAAAACTTGAATGATCTTATTTCACGATCCGGGCTCGAAAAATAAATTGCACGCTTTCGAAATTGATTAAAGTTATCACAATATAATTATTTATTTCCTTTTGCCTTTCGCTTTTCTTTTATTTAGTTTAGTTTCCAATTTCCAATCTGAAAAGAAAACTCATTGAACTTATTACAATCACAATGCGACGCATCAATATTGATCGAAATGGTCAGCGAGATGTTGCTACAAATCAAGATTTGGCAGACATGTTCAATGCAATGTGCTGGTCAATTAATCAAAAAGCGCCTGGTCTACTTGTATTGTCGGAGCGAATCAACTTTGAAGAGCTCGCTGCATTTGTTAGCTCTGCTGGCTCATTGATTGTTGGGATCTCGTCAAATCGCATTTACCACTTTCGAATCACTGCATTTCAATCCGATGAGGCAGCAGATCGCAATCGAGTAAATAATGCAGAGAGAGCTTTGCACGCTTTGAAAAACGCATTTCAATTTGCAACCACGATTACCATTCACAATCAGAGCGTTTATCAATATTTCCCATATGTTGATAATAAAGAAGGGCGTGGCATCGATAGCAGCCGGTTCGCTTTGAACTTTAGCGATAGGATCGTTCAGGAGATTCGATGCGCTTTTATGAATGGGGATTTGCATTGCTCTGCGTTTGATAATAATGATCATGAGGTGGAAGGTGTTATTAATTTAATTAGAGGGAGTCTTGTATCTGATATCATAGATTATTTTGATGGGACGAATGTCATGGAGCGGTTGGCACAATATAATGGATGTCCAGGCTGCAGTTATTTATTTTCTTTTTGATTTTTTTCTGGTGCGATCAGGAGAGCATCGCTTGATTTGTCACAGAGGAAAAGGGGAGGAGTGTGCGTGATAGATATTGCAAGAGAATGAGAATTATTGAGCTTCGTTTAGGAACAATATTTTAAAACACCAGAATATAAAGATCTTTAATTTTCTTTCGAATTTATTTCAAAACCTCAAAGTTCAATTCAGCACATCCTCTAGATTCAAGATTGCCTTCAACGCTTCAAAATTTACTACTACTTTCACCTTTTCTTTATACTATTTTATTGATAGTTCCTGCTTTTGAGAATGGAAAATTTCCTTACAAAAGCTTTAAGTCCAACAGGAGCACGTCGACTTTACTGGCTTGCAATATCGCCATGCACTAAACAAGAGTTCTGGTTAGTTATATCACGATTCAATTATTTTTACTTTTATTTAAAACGCGGGTCGAAAAAGCTAATATAGGAAAGGGATCATATAAATGGAATTAAGCTCTGGTCGCCTGAAGAACCGAATAGTGAAAATCTGTTTTATGATATTTTTTCGATCGAGATGTATTTGAAAGCTGTGAAGCCAGGTATGTACAAATTGGTATTGTAGCTCTTTATTTACTAATGAAGCATTCAATAGAAAGTAAATGGGTTGAGCTGCCACCCGAGGATTTTTATATTGGAATTGCTCATTTATTTGGTAAGGAATCTTAGATGCTTCAAGTTTACATTTGATCTTCAAATTGCGCCCTCTTTCAAGTGCACATTTGCTAATATTGAGCTGCCTAGGGGAGGATGAGCTTTTTGAGGAGGATGAGCTTTTTGAGGAGGATGAGCTTTTTGAGGAGGATGAGCCTTTTGAGGAGAATGAGCTTTTTGATTTTTAATAAATTGGTTTGAGTGGGTAGTGTAGGTGTGAATTATTCGACTATTGGAAGGGCGATATTCTTAATGCGATGGGGCTTTTTGGAAATGTTAAGCCCGGCTTGAAATTTAATTTTGGTTGTGAGATTAACTTAATCGTTTGAATGGCATTCAAATTGCTTTGTGCAAAGGGAGTTAATTGCTTCGGTTTCCTTCAGCTCATCCAACATGAGGGTGTGTCAAATAAAAAGTTTTTGATATTCTATCTTGCAGTGTTAATTCAATTATTGAATGATTAAATTTCGGTTGAAGTTTGATTCGGCTTTGATCTATTGAGCTCGGTTCGATAATAGGTAATGTATGCGATTGCATCACCGATAGCACTTACGCTCGCTCTCTACTTAGCAAGCAATATAAATTCCTTACTATCAATATTTTTATTCAGTTTGATTGATTATATGATTTTAATCACTATTTATTTGCTCGTCAAAATAATATTTATTTTATTTCAATTAGTAAAATGAGCTAATGGAGTCGCAATGGGTTCTAAATTTGATAAATCAAAAAGGTCAAAAAAGGTCAAGGAAGAAGAAAAAAAGTGGGCTGAGCGTGTATTCTATAAAGGTGGGTGCACTCAATTGAAAGAGCGTGCAAGCTTGATTCAATTTTTTCAGTTTCGATCAAGCTCTCAATCTAAATGCAAAAGCTCAACCTCTCTCCTTCCACAATGTAGGTTGAACCCTCTATTTTATTTTAATCAATACATTTTCAAGCATCTTACTTTAAGCTTCCAAGCTATATTGCGATTTTGCGCTTTCCCTCGAGGTGAATCAAAACTGTCACTAAATAAGCATGTCTGAAGAGTCTAAAACGCAATCGCCCCCGTCTAACTTATTAAAGAATACATTATCAGCTTGTTATAAGTTTTGGAAAAGAAGTGAGGTCTTTTTATTACTTGCTAGTGAATCAATGCCTTTACTAACATCTTCAAGATAAGCAGCCTCACTTCAATCACCCAAAACAAATCATTCACTACCCGACTAAAGGATTGGCTTCGGAATACTGGGTTTGGTACATTGAACGTTGGATCTCAGAACGACAACCAAAAGTCAAGCGCTCCATTCGTTATACAAACCCTTTCAGTAGCAGCGATCCAAAGGCTCACGAATCGCCAATCCAATATTCCTTACTTTCCCAAATCGATGCTTTAGCCAATGCAATTCAGATTTCCTCGACCGCTTATAAATCTCTCTATCACACTCCAACTCAATTCTCAAATTCATCCCTTCAAGAAAGTTGCACTAGGGTTGATGCCTCAAGCACACTATCGAAGCAAGTTCCCTCTATAAATCCAAAGCCAGCTGGCTCCATTGATTTGATTATTAACTCACAAGCAAAAAACAACTCCTCAACTGTATTTGAAGTTCATAAATCAAAAAAGGAAATTTTAAAAGATAAGGAAAAGACGCAAATTGATAAAATAAAAAGCGAGCAAAAAACTACATTCAAAATCCAAAAACATTGCAAAATCGATCAAAAAAGAAAAAAGCAACAAATTCAATCTCGAAAATTTATCTCCTCAAGAAAAAAAGGGCCAATTGCAAAAGGCGGCGAGAAACAAATACGGGAAATTGTTAATCGAAATATTCCATCAAAAGCTCTCACTCGAACTCGCGATTGTTTAATTGATAAAAAAAAAAGAGTTCTTGAAAGCAAAGCAGCATTTCGGTTAAGAAAGCTCGAGCTTGAAAAAGAGGAGAGGGAGAGCAAGTGGGTAGCAAGCATTTGGCGCGAGGAACAAAAGCAATTGCATGCAGAATCGTTCTTGAATTAACGCAATTCGAAACGCTTTAGAGATTGCACTTTAATCTTTATCAATTGGAAAATGCCTTTGAGCGCTCTAGCTCCAAATGACGAGCTTCCATATCCAATGGAAAAAAGCTCTGAAAAACGACCCTTGACCCCAAGCGCAACTCAACAATCGCGAAAGAGACATTCAATTCCAAACTCAACATCAATTGCAATTTCAAAGGAAGGAGCAGATAATTGTTTTTTAAATTCTTTAAATGATCATGAGAGCGATCTCCACTCCAATAAAGTCAATAATCCACAACCTCAAGCTTTGAAAATTCAAAGCAGTCGAGATGAATTTGCTAGATTGGATTCGCTGCCTCAAAATATGAGAGGTGCAATTTTCGAAAGAGGGCAGCGGAATCAACAATACTCAAGCGAAAAGAGTAGCGCGAATCAATCAATCCTTGAAGAAGATCACAATAAGTTGATGGATGATGCAGCTAATGAATATAGTAGCAATTGCGATTGGGATAGTAGCAGCAATGTCGAAGAAGGTCGCTCACAAATTGGAAAAGCTTTTAACCCCTTTCAAACCCCACCACTCACTCTCGCAAATCTTAATTCCTTTCAATTTTCCTCAATCCAAGATCGAAATCCCTACTCACAAAAGAGTTCCATCAGAGTAGGTGAAGAAGATTTTTCCCTTTATTCATTTGAGCGCTGCTCGCTCAGGTTTTTTGATATTTCTCGAGCCGGGCTCGAAAAATACATTTTTATCAATTGCAAGCGATTATCGTTTCAAAGTTTAAATTGAAGCTAATGTTTGTTATATATTTTAAGCGGAATTATCAATCCCCATTGCATCAAGCGGAATTGCTTCAGGCTCAATTACTTCAATCGCAATTGAACCCCGCTTCAAGGCTCACTCCTGAAGCTTTAAATTTCGAAGGGATTCCTGATGCAGCAGATATTGAAGGGAGCTTTGAAATTGATACAAGCAATCAGAATGGCTCCCCTTATTTCGAGCGCTATTCTGAGAGCAGCAATCCATTGCCAACTATTGAGATTCGAAAGGCATTGTCTGATGCGGATTTTGCTTTTGACGAAGAGTACTACTCCACTGATGATGATGAAATAGAAGTTAGCAATGAGGAGGCAAGGGAGGCAGCGCAAGAGTTAATTGATCTTGGAAATCAAATTGAAGTGGGAAGTGAAGTGGATAGCGATCCTTTTGGTGAAATATCTGATCCTTACTCTTTCAATGCGTTCGATCACTTCTGTGCTCACTTTAGAAATGGATTTTTTTGTGAGGAAGTTGAACATGAAAAGATATTTCAAAAGCATCATGAGGAAATGTTTAGGAGCGGCCAATCTCACTCCAATCATTGCATCAACCTTCGTCAATTTGCAATTGAAAGAAATCCATATCGGGAGCAAAACGAGATTCCAAATTATCTCGGCAAAAGGCACCTTCAACGTGGAAAGGAGATATTCACAGCATCAAATTTGCCACGTCAAACTTCAAGCAATCATTCCCTGATGGTGGATCACTTAAGTGAAAGGCAACTTCGCACTATCTATGAAGGCACCTATCATCTTTCGCGTATACAAAGCAATCAAGGTTTTGGAGTTACTGATCGCTCTTTTGAACGAGCCGAATCAGTTGCAGAGCCCCTCAGCGATGACGAATATTGCATTGATTCAACTCGCACCAAGCCCCCTACATTGTGCATGTTGAATCATGAGCTTGAGGTTTCAGCAGAGCAAACCCCTACAATTACTGTAGATATTGATAGTATGTGTGGGGAATTCAAAAGTTTAGCTGCGATTAAAACTGGGTGGATTTACTACCCTTATACGAATGCTCCATTAACAGGTCGCACCCATGGCGTTTACATCAAAATTCCCTACAATTTGCCCTTTGATTCAGATGATCACTATTTAGCAATTGCTGATTTGAACCCCTTTCGATTCGATGCAGAGCACGCTTTGTTGCTCTCCCCGGAAAAGATTCCTCATATTTTTTTCGGCAAACTTCACGATTGGAGCTCCATCAATATCTACCTGCTTTTCCCCAACATCTTCTTTCACCGAAGGAAGGGCCTGAAGAAATCTCAGGAAAAGCACATTTCTATTTACCTTAGTGACGATCAACGCAAAATCCTACACGAGGAGGTGATCCACCCTGCAATGAGCTTCGCCTTTGATCATCACACGTCGGAATCTATACCCTCTCACTGGGAAACCATGAAAGCTCACGCAAATGCGCACGGCACAGAGCAAAATCGCCTTCGCGGGTCTCAATCTCGCTTTCAATCACTTGGCTATCGAATTAATCCAAATCAAAGCGATCAATTTGATACCTTTACTCGCGAGTGCTATCGCTTAATTGAAGCATTGGAATTAGTTGATTTTTACGGCTTGCGATTATATTTCAATGGAAAGGGCTTTAAAGATTCGGAACGTCAACCTTCATTCTCTCAATTGCACGAAACCTGGGGGCGCGCGATGGAGCAAGCAGTTCAATAATGCCTTTATTCCAATGGATCGCTGCTGGTTGGACCTTGGGCGGCAGTTCACACCGGTGAAGAATAGCAATTTTGATGAGCTCATTATGCTTTGGAAGCCATGCTGCATCAAGAAATATTACGATGAGCGAGCCACAAAATGTAAAACCCGCTCCACGCTTCCTTTGGAAATATTCAACCTCGGTGGCTGCCGGGATATTATTTCTGCTACCATGACTGCACGGAAAGGGTCCAAGCAAGCTGTTGGTGGAGCTTGCTACAGTCAATTTTACACCAGATCAAAAATGCACTTTGTCACTTCCACTGTCGAAGTCTTTCAAAGTAGGGATATTGATGCTTTAGCATATGGATCAGCGCAATTGAAAGCTGTTGGCAGCGCTGGAAAAAGTAAAATGCCCACATTTCAAAATGCTGGCTGATGCTTACATCAATGGAGTCAACCGCACAGATCTTGGAATTGATGAAATTGAGAAAACCTCCTGCGAACCTCGAGAGGAGCATCGAATTCGCGCTGATATTTGCTTTTCCTTATTGCGAGAATTGGCTGATCAAGAGAAAAGTGAATGGGGTAGTGAAAATTCACAAGGGAGCGTTAGCGGGATGGGGGGTGAGAATTTCGCAAATGATCTTACATTCAATAGTGAAAGTCTTGCGAGAAGTGCAAATTCAAGTGAAGGGGGGCGGTTCGCAGAATGGCATTAGGGATTGGGGAAATCAATTTTCTTGCACCTAGCGATGCTCGCTACTCTAGCTCAATTCCACTCCGCGCAAAGGAAACTATGTACGAAGCTAAATTGCGAAGCGAATATTTCAGAGTGCAACGAGGGAATTTCCCCAATCAACATTCTATCGCTCGCCACCTCCCTTTTTGGATTGTTCAATCTCCCATCTTTGCCTCATTTCTGCGCTCAAATGTTAATAAAGCCTTGATGGGATTCGAGCATGTTTTATCAACCTTGAATCACGAAGTTGTGAAACAATCAGCGACAGCTACTGCATTGATGTTCTTGGAACTGATTCGAAATAGCGTTTTGTGTAAAAATATTAAGGGCGCTCCACATCTTTATCAGAATCATTGGAATCGCAGGGAGTCCAATCAAATCATTAATCGCAGAGAGGGCTTGCTTTAAATCAACAATTTTATGGAATGGGAATGGAGCGGCAAATGATGAAGTTTGGGTACGCATACTTTTGCCCCAAAGTGGATTTCAGAGCATTTCGCATCCTAGATTCATTCAGCAAAGGGTTTTTTCCCGAGCGGCCAGATTTTGTCAAGGCTCTTGCGAAAAAAGAGATTGCATGCATTTAAGGTCTGGGAGGTTGATTCGATAATTGATCAAATTCAAGAGTGGTTTGAATCCATTTCCCCTAGCGATTCTCTCGCTTGGCGCCAGCATCAAGCCATCTTGG